>NW_028186701.1:1688739-1859456 GCF_003343005.1 Rhea americana
TATAGTTCATATGCATTGACATTTTTGAACAGAGCTTACATAAGTTTCCAGATTGTTCTTGATAATTACTTTACTTTTTACTTTGCTTTTTTCTTTTCTTTTCCCCCCTCCAGTCTCTGCGGTATGATACCAGCTACTTTGTTGAGTATTTTGCCTTGGACCTTCTTATGGAAAATGGAGAATGCCGTGGTGTTATTGCCCTTTGCATAGAAGATGGTTCTATACATCGTTTTAGAGCAAAGAACACAGTAATTGCCACTGGGTAATGTAATGGTTATGATAAAGAGCAGAAATCTGATGTTGCTACTAGTTTGAGAGCTGGGTTTTTGTAGATGAATTTGAAGCTCTAGTGTGGAGATGAACATATAATGTATAATTTTTAAGTCATTCTGTCTGAAAGAGAGCACCTAATAATGTTTTGACCAAGTATAAATTCAGGGTGAGGTTTATCTTTAAATTCTAGAGCAATGACATAAAGCTGAAATGTGTAAGAGCAGTGTGTATACAATCTAAAGGTTTTTTTGATATTTGTTTTTTTTTTAAACTGTTTTTTTAAAGCAGATATTGTTGTAGTGCTAACAACAGAGGGGTATGTATTTGTAGGATTCTGAGTTTCCTTTAGAAAACAAGTATTTCAGAAAGCTCTTGAGTATCTGTGACATAAAAATAACAGAATTGTAAGTACAAACAGTATAGAATGGAACTATTTAGAGATTAGGTCAGCTTTACATTATCTCGTGGCAGAAATTTGTATACTCATATTGGAATATGATATGGATTACACCTGTGCTGCTTCTTGTTGTCTCCTATCTGTTTGAGTGTGATGGATTTGTTATGTATATCTTGCAAAAATACTGTATTTGCTGGTTGCCTACATGATTTGGCTTTATTAAAATCAAGGCTAATGTTTTCATACTTGAGTGCTACAATATGTAGGCTGATATCTCTTCTCAGAAATTGTCCTGAAATTGGAAATACTGGCAACAGTSAATAACTTTGGAAATTAGCATGTTTGTTTTAGATGTGAAAATTCACTTTTAATACCTGTTTTAGACAACTAACTTGTCAAATCTGAGCATATGGAGTTGTGACCATATAAAGGATATAAAATCCTGTTATGTATTATTTTTGCTAAAACTGGTAATAATAGTTCCAATTGAGTCTAATGGTATTGGATTACGAGAACTTAGCTTTCTGAAGCAATCCTTTTTTTCCAGAGAAAAGACTTGTGGTGCATAAACTTTATTTTTGTTATTGGGCATAGTTTGTTGAGTGATGGTGCACCAACTGAGTTATCCTGCTTTAGAATTGTTACTCTTTCGCTTGGGTCATCTGGCACCAGTCATTTTTCAGATGTGGTTGACCATGACAGGAGACTTATCGATTTTTATTTTCTTTGGTTAAGCTTAGTACAGGAGATGGCAAAATATCTTGCTTATTAACCCTGTGCTCTAGTTCCACTGTTATGCAAACAGCGTACGTGAATGATATATTCTAATGACTCTTTCTTGACTTGCAACTTTCTCAACCTCTCTGTTTTGTAGTGGGTATGGCCGCACTTATTTCAGTTGTACATCTGCTCATACTAGTACGGGTGATGGCACTGCGATGGTCACACGAGCTGGTCTTCCTTGCCAGGACTTAGAGTTTGTACAGTTTCATCCTACAGGTACAGAGTACAATTACAAAAGCAATCCTAACTGTAGAAATATTTATGCCTGCAGCATTGAAATAATACTTGCAGCGTTATCTTTAACAAGAAGACTTGAAAGAGGAGTTTTACTTGTCTGTTTTAAAAACTTACTCAAGTCAGTTTGCACTGTCTTGTGGCACTTACCCGTATGTAAGTTGATTGTAAAGAGTGTTCAGACTGCTGTAGAATATAAAGCTGAGAGTAAGGAAATTACAATGTGAGAAAGACTTCAGGTCTTCTAATTTAGATACCAGTGTTAAATATTTTGAAGAACTGTCTTTACAAAACTAACAAGTCGTATGAATTTCCATGTGAAACTGCTTGACATCTTAAAAATGTGTTTCTTCCTGTCTTTAAAATATTAAATGGTTTGATATTACAGATAGAAGCAATAGGATAGATGTAAATGCTAGGGAGTTGCAGTTGTTTAGAGCGTGGTGCTAGTAATGCCAAGGTTGTGGGTTCGATCCCCATATGGGCCACTTGCTTGAGGGTTGGACTAGATGATCTCCAGAGATCCCTTCCAGCCTTACTGATTGTGTGATACTAGGATGTTTTGTGGAAGAGGGATAGTTGAAGTAAAGTTTAAATGTTTAGGATCATGGTTTTATAGCAGAGGATCAGTATTGGAAGTGTGGGCCATAAAAGTTACAGACTAACAAGTGAAGGGCATCTATGTCTTTTTACTGTAGCTAAGTAAGTGTTCAGTTTTTGCTTGTTAGAGATACCAAAGTTTTTGAATTATTGACTTAATTTTACAATATTATATCCTGAAAAGATCTAAGGTTTGTTCTAGTCAAAGAAACTTCACTGCTTGTCTGATAATTCCATACTTTTTAAAATAATTATGAAGTACATGAGTAGTTCAGCTTTTTTGCTTCGTATAATGACCGGAGCTGAAGACTAACAAGTAGGCCTTACTTCTCTAGGGGAAAAGAAGACTTACTGAGTTTTCTTTTCCTTTCCATGCAATTTGAAGCTGTGCTGCACTACATTTAGTACATGAGAAACAGGAACAAAGATGAACAAACTGAACTTAAGATGATCAATTTCTGATTTGCTTCAAATACTTGAAGAAAGTAATTACCCAAGATCTACAAGATCCTTGTAAATGTTCTCCATATGCATCGGCAGATGCAGATATCTTCAGATTGTAATATTTTGGATGTAATAGGTGTTTCTAATCAATTTGCTTACAACCCGACAAACTGTTTGAAAGAAGTAATAAACCTTGTTTCTAAGCAGCCTTGTGGGACAGTTACTAGTACGTATAGTTACTAAGACAGAATAAAATCTACCCATGTGACTTGTTTGCATTATTTTAAGTAGATTTTGTTTCTTCAGACCTGGTCATCTTGGTCGTGAAGCTGTCTTGTGAGTGTTTCACTTCATGGGTGGTTTTTTGTTTTTTTGTTTTTCAGGTATTTATGGAGCTGGTTGCCTCATAACAGAAGGGTGTCGAGGAGAGGGAGGTATTCTAATTAACAGTGAAGGTGAAAGATTTATGGAGAGATATGCACCTGTTGCTAAGGATCTGGCTTCCAGGGATGTAGTGAGCCGTTCTATGACAATAGAAATCAGGGAAGGAAGGTTAGTTAAATATTTCAAGGAAGTTGTAGAATGAATGTTTAATCATACTAGACTGCATGTAGTACAGAAGTTCATTTGGTAAACCCCTGGTAATTTGGGGTCATGAACTTTAATTGTTACATGAAGACTGGAGTAAAAATGTTGCTTGTTATTTCTTAATAATATTAAAAAGGAACATAGGAGTAACATAAGGAGTGTCTTGTTTGAATTCAGTGAATCTAGGGACAGTTGCTCAAATAAGTTTAGCATATCAGTTCTTAGTTTTTTAAAAAAGAAACCATTTGTTCTGTTCTCTTAATTAACTATCTTTTACATCTCTCTGAATATGTACTGCTTTAAAATGTTGAATACTGTGCAGAAAGAGAAGAAAATATTTTCGCCCTTCCAACTTTCTTTTGGCAAAGACACTGCCAGGTTTCAACAGTCTTTTTAAATATGCTAAATACACATTTTTATCAAAGATGAATCTTAATTTTTAATTTTTGCGAAGGCTGTCAAAACTAAATAGGCTTAAGATAATTACTGGATTTTGTAGAGTTCTTGTTTGTATATTGTTTGTTTGTTTTGCTAGGGGTTGTGGTCCTGATAAAGACCATGTGTATTTGCAATTGCACCATTTACCACCTCAGCAGCTGGCAACCCGTCTTCCAGGAATTTCAGAAACAGCTATGATATTTGCTGGAGTCGATGTCACTAAAGAGCCCATTCCTGTTCTTCCTACTGTGCATTACAATATGGGAGGTATTCCTACTAACTACAAAGGACAGGTAAGTAATACAGATTATTCTCAGTAACTTGTATCATCTAGTAATAGGAAATGATTTTCCAAATATCCAAGCATTAACAGTATTTTATAACTGTCAGGATGCTGAACTACATAACATAATACTAGAGTACTTGAAACCTACTGTCTGGTTTGTTTTTGTAAGTAACCCAAGAACTGTGTTTCAGAACATTTGGAGATGGAATTCTAAGGAATATCTGAAAGGAAGCATTACTGCCATATTTGATAACAATTCTCTGATTAACTAGTTGATAATACATAGTTGAACAGGGATAAGACTAGGAGTCTACTGCAATCTGTAACTCAGGTCATACGTGTTAATACTTTGCACCTAATGTAATTTTCTAATCTCTGCATTAGAACCGATTCTTTCAGTTCATACCACTCAAAGGTCAATTTCATAGTGTCAGCTGAATTTTCTGGCTCAGTGCGTTGTATTTGATAGGAGTGTTTGTTTTGTTGTAAAATTCTGCCTTGGAAATATGCAGGACAGATTCACTTCCTGTGCTTTTTCTGGCTTATACTGAAAAATGTCATAAAGTGTATAGTTTTGTTACATACGTATGACTCAAATATTAAGTTTTACTTCCATCTTAGTTTACATAGCACTACTACTTACCCTTTTGAACCAAGATACTGATAGATTTAGAGTCAGAAAACTTCAGATTGCTGTGGTTAGATGCTTACGAAGTATGAAACTATTTGAAAATGAGGCTTGCATTACTACAAACTGTCTTTATTTTTTTTTTTTTTTAATAATACTAATTGGCTGTCTGAAATGACAGGTGATTACGCATGTGAATGGAGAAGATAAAGTGGTACCTGGCTTGTACGCTTGTGGGGAAGCAGCCTGTGCATCTGTCCATGGTGCAAATCGACTTGGAGCAAACTCACTTTTGGATTTGGTGGTCTTTGGTCGTGCTTGTGCCCTTACTGTTGCAGAAACGTGTAAGCCTGGTAAGTTTCACTGTTTAGCTCAACTTAAGAGAGAGATTTACCTTTATGATTTGGTTTCTGCCCCAAAAAGAATTGTTACTTAGTATGACTACCTATGGCTAATAGACTATTTGTTAGAAAATGCAAAAAACTCTCTGCTTATATACTTCTTGCCATTTTATTGAATGTGAAAATGCTTACCGTTGGTACTTTGTGACCCAATCCTGTTAAAACTAATTCGTTCAATGCTGTCAACAAATGCAGTTGATTTTCCACCAGCTACTGAAACTGAAGAGGAAGACTAACTTTTCTGCATTCTGCACTGTATGTTCTAGATCAAGGTGTGGTCTGTCTTGCACTTTCTTTAATATAGTAGGATTTGCTGCCGCCTTGTTGCTTTATGATGCGGACCACATGTCCGCATGCAAGTGACGCAAGAACTGGATACTAAGAATTGTAACATCTCATTGGCTATGTGGATTATCACTGTTGCATGTTATTTTAGAATAACTTGATTCTGCAGCAGTTACTAAGCTCACAAATAATGGTAAAAGTGTAGTTAAACTGTCAGAGCAACTTAAGTCTAGAAGCAGTCATCTGTTTCCTCATAACTTGATGTCCAAATTAATAAAGCAGTTTATTCATTCTGGCTGCAGAGTTGATAAGTGGTGGTTCTTCATGGAATCAGTTTTGGTCTAGCAGTGCTTATTGGCTCTAGTTTCATGTGGATGTTTATATGGATCAGTCTTTCTGTGACTCCTTTGAGACTGAAGTTGTGGAATGGTGGGGGTTATTTTTGTTTGTTTAGGGGGGAGGTCAGTTTTTTTTTAGTGTGAATGCAAAGCTACACAAGAGAAAAAACATACCAGTCAGATGTAGTGTACTCTATTAGTTTAATCTTCTCTGTTACCCAGTAACAGGTGAATCCCAGTGTTAGAGATAAGCTACAGAGCCCACATATAACTGCCAAAGTTGTTGGCTAGGCCCTAGTCCCTTAGTAGAGCCAAGAGGAGGTGGGCGGTTTGGATGTGGTAAGGAGCCACGAGCAGTGAGGCTTATTCCATGGTTTAGGAGAATTTGCTTCAAGTGTTCCTTTTTAAGGAATTTACAGGTCCAGCTAAATTCTGCTGTTAATTCCCTTCCAAATACCACATGCAAGAAAGTGATTCATATGTTCCACTGAGAACTCCACTTTTAAAAGTGTAGAGATATTGTTGGTGGGAGTTTAGGAAAAATCCAATAACCTGCATCTCTGGCAGTGATAGATTGTGTTTTTAGTTTGTTGTGATTTTTAGTAGTTACTGTTTTATGAAACTGACAAACTGAAAAAAATCATCTATTAAACTTACTGAAACTTTCTTATTAGGAGAGCCAGTTCCCTCTATTAAGCCAAACGCTGGTGAGGAGTCGGTTGCTAATCTTGACAAATTAAGGTTTGCCAATGGAACCATAAGAACCTCAGAATTGAGACTTAACATGCAGAAGGTAAGATTGATTAAGTCCTCAAGTGTACGGGGGAGAAGCTGAAAGCAAAGGAGATCGGTTTGGGCACTGTTAAATATGCTTTGCAGGATGTACTTTAGTGAAGTAAAAAGGAGTATGGGAACAATGTACACAGCAAAGGCATTTTTGTTAGTTTTTCTTCCCTTCATGCTCGTTCCTCTTGGGTAGTTTACTCCATTGTGTACTGTGGTGTGGTTTCCCCTAGGGAGTATTTTTCTTCATACTGCAGGCATGTCTGAAGTCAGAATAGCTTTATATAAAGCTCTACTGGAACTGATGAAATCACCTAAGAACTTTGTGCATATACAGCAGACAAAACTATGCCATTTCTTTTTTTACTGTCTTGCAGACAATGCAAACCCATGCTGCTGTATTTCGTACTGGCTCTATATTACAAGAAGGTTGTGAGAAACTTAGTCAAATATATCGTGATTTGGCTCACCTAAAAACATTTGACAGAGGTAATTTGATATTAAAGAACTGATCTTGGTTAGAGTATTCTATGGTAGAAGTGTAGGGGGAGAAGGTTGGGATTTTTTTATTTTGTTTTTAACTTTGGCTAGAGATCTTGACCATTTCAGATTCTCAGAAATATGTTGTAGAGACTTGAATGCTAAATATGATTATCAGGAAAGTACTTTATCATACTGAACACTTTCTAGCTGTGCTTGTTTTCAAAGAAACTGACACTGAAGAAAAATGTAATTATAGAAGATATTACTGTCTCACAGAGCATAAGATGAAGTGATTCACATACTGACCTTTTCAGAAAATATTTACAATATTCTTAGTAAGTCAATGAAAAGTTGACAAGACACTATTAGGCCGAACACTCAGTTCTCATTCTTCATCTGAGAAAACAGCTATGCATACAGTTGCTGTCATGTCTTGCAGTGTATGTTAGGAGGACTTGGTTTAAATGCATCTGATGATGTACATTTGCTCCTCTCGAGTTGTGTATTTCTCTCCAACTACTGCTATTAGATATGTATCCT
The DNA here is from genome assembly GCF_003343005.1 of Rhea americana. Taxonomy (NCBI): domain Eukaryota; kingdom Metazoa; phylum Chordata; class Aves; order Rheiformes; family Rheidae; genus Rhea; species Rhea americana. The sequence continues at coordinate 1,696,241 of NW_028186701.1, forward strand.
GACTGTGAAAGTAGAACTGGCTTTCTTGGACAGCTGTCACCATGCATCAAGAGGAATGTTGTGATAGATTAGAAKGTAGAAAAAGAAGATACATTCATATAAGTGAATATAGGTCCACTTTGGAGATAGTTAACTGAAGGAAAAACAGTTATTTTTTGAGAGGGAGGAGAAGGGGAAGCTTTATTGTTTGGGCCTGCTAGAGATCTGCTTAAAAAAAGTTACCTTCTAGCCAGAACTTGTGATCTGAAATGAGGTATAGGAACTGAATTGCAGGCTTGATAGCAAACACGCAAGAATATTTCTGGTGTTAAAATAATGTACATATGTAATCTTTCAAAACCGCTGAATTTGTGTGACGTTAAGATTATAAGCATTGAGTATTGATATGCAGTATTGAGCTTTACAAGCAATAGTGAGTAGTTCAGTGTTAACTGTACTATGATCATGTTATTACAGCACTAGCTAGCTTCACTCTAAATAGGTTAGAAATAAATTGAGGGAGAACTTTGTTAGAAATAAATTGAGGGAGAACTTGTTTGTAGAAGACTTTCATAGTATTTTAATATCTTTACTAGGTATTGTGTGGAACACTGACTTGGTGGAGACCCTAGAACTGCAAAATCTGATGCTTTGTGCTCTACAAACCATATATGGTGCTGAAGCTCGTAAAGAGTCCCGGGGTGCTCATGCCAGAGAGGACTATAAGGTATACATGTTTTTTGTGACTGAACATGAGATTGATTTTTACTTTTACTTTGTCTTTGGATGGATTATGTAAGTCTTGATTTTTTCAAAGAACAGCCCTCAATCTTGAGTTAGAATTCATGTGGCATTTTTTTGTGGTCTCATTTGCTCCATTTAGTCTGCTTTATTTAATATATATGTGTACATACACATACATATACACACACATAGAGGAATCCTCTATGCAAACAACACTATTYTAAATATTGAAGCCTCACAAGGACCTTGAGTTTTGACATAGGTGGTCTTAAGATAAAGTTCACTGGCTATTAGAAGACATAATGTATTACAGTTGCAATTGGCATGCAGTTAACTATGGTTAGGAAGTAAATTTCAGGTGCAGCTTCTGGTCTACATTAATCTGATCTTTTTAGGTACGGATGGATGAGTTTGATTATTCCAAGCCACTCCAAGGCCAACAGAAGAAGCCATTTGAAGAACATTGGAGAAAGCACACCCTTTCATATGTGGACATCAAGACTGGGAAGGTATGTTGACTGTGATCCTTGAGGGCCTTTCTCCCTGTCAAGAGACAGCCGATCTTATGATTGGCATTGTCCGAGGTACTTGATATAGTTTGCTTACTTAAGGAATTAAACGTTCAGTCTGATACAGTAGGCGTAGCTGAAAGAAGTTATTGTTGAACTTTGAGAAGTAACTTTGTGATCTGAGTTGGAATTGTTCTTCACCTTGCATCAGGTTAGTTGCAGAAGTGTTTTCCCCCCCCCACCTCTGATGCTGGTAAAACCTGTTTTTGAGGTTCAACATAAGGTATTTAAAATAAATACAATTGAAATTTGACCTTATTTAAAAAAAAATCCTCGAGTGTTGGCTTGTATATCCTTTCTCTTAGTTCTCTTTGCCCTTGACTTTCAGCTTCCTTGACTCTATCTTGAGGACAAGTGAGAGTACTCCTGCTCCTGAATAACTGCTGAGGTGCTGGAGAAACAGAATGACACTGGTTTACCTGCTTCCTACTTAATCCATTGTGTTTTCAACATCTCCCAAGACTTTCTTCAGCTAAAAGAAGCAGGAAATAGAAGTCTTTGGACAAAAGTAAATTTTTGTCCAAAGGTGGTCTTAAAGAAGCAGCTTTCTGCTACCATGTTTGGTCAAGGTTTTGGTTTTGATAAATTCAGTTGGTGAATTCAGCTGAGAACTGTCTTCACATGTTCCATGTAAATTACTGAATGCTCTTTTTCTATGGAAGGAAATTAATTCTGTAAAATAGTTTAACACCAGCCAAGTGGTTCAGTTATTCATATTATCCCCAGTCATTTGTAATTACCTAGGGTGTCTTGCTTGGGATATAAGAGGCTTGTTTGTCTTAAAGGTTTTTTTTTTTTATTCTTTTTCTCTCCTTTTTTTTTTTTTAAGGTTACTTTGAAATACAGACCTGTAATTGACAGAACTTTGAATGAAGAAGATTGCTCAACTGTTCCACCTGCTATTCGCTCATACTAGTAACTTGCAATCAACTTGCAATCCCCTCCCAAAGAGGGGTTAGTGTACATAAGCATAGCACAAGCAAATCAAAATGCTATTGTCATTAACAAATAATGAAAAATGCTTCCTGGAGATATCTCCAACTTATGTTCTGCTGTGTGGCTTACTGTAAAGCTATGAAAATGGAATGCAAAACATCTTATGCTCTTTTACCTATCTGCCAGAACTGAAAGGGAAAACACAAAACGTGTCTAAATAAAGTGATAAGAAGTCTTGTCCCAATATTTATCTTTGAATATGCAGTTATGTATATAACCATAATGCATTTATTTTGAATGTATAGTTGTTTCCTTGGTTTAAAAACAAATGCATTGAATTAGTTGTACACATGCCTGAGATACTGAATTTTATGATACAGAGATTTAAGATTAAGCATTACAAAATTGCCACTTGTAAGTAACATGAAAGAGAAGAATAATATGAATTATAACTTTGTTTTTTTTCTAAAGTGAAAATTGTAAAATATTTCATTATTGAAGGAAATAAGACAATTTTATTCCAGTTGAAACAGGTTGAAGTTATTTCCATGAAAATATAGCATAATATAATCTCATCAGCTATCTGTAGTATCTCTGGAACTGTTGAAGATATTTTTCTGTTTTACTTTATGTGCATTCTTTATTTCCTAGCCTGCCTTTTCTCCTAGGAATCAAGAATCAGAATTGCAGAAGACAACTCATCTAAATGTTAAAGCTTACCAAGTCTTAAAATTTCTGTACTCTCATAAATGATGCACTACGTAAGGCACAAACGCTTTTATAGAAGTACAATGGTCCCTAGCAGTCTTCCTGTGAATAACTCCAGGGTTTGTGGTCAGGACTGAAGTGCAGTTACCTAGATCTGAACTGAATTCAGTGTGTCTTTTTTCTTTTCTTTTTTTCCTTTCTTTTTCTTTTTTTCCTTTTTTTTTTTTTTTTTTTTTTTTTGGTTTTTTTTTTTTTTTTTTTTTTTTTTTTTTTTTTTTTTTTTTTTCTAAATTGCTGAATGTTTTATTCCCTGGTTGCTGTTGGAAAAATGAATACATGATATCTTGCTTACTTCTAGTGTTCCTGTGTCTTACATCCAAGAGTTCAAACTGGACCCTGGGGGGAAATTCATAAGCAAAAGCGTGTAGAATTACTGTCCTTCCTTGGGTAGGAAAAGAGGAGGAGAGCATGTTGCAAAGACAGGATATAGTATTTCAATGTTATAGGAACGGCTTTGTTGTTGTTTTTTGTTTTTAACTTGGGAGGAAATAATGTTTCAGTCTCCTCTGGTTATTGTAAAACAAAATACAATGCTATTTATCAGTGTTCTGGAAACAACTGAACTTCCTCTGGGGCTTTGCAGCTGCCATACGGGCCTTGGAAGTGTGATGTATGATGTACTCTCTGCATCCATAGAACTAGGAACACCTCTCCGAAGGACTAGTGCTGCCGCTATTGTAATGAAAATATTTGCAGTAAAGACCTAGATTTTTTCGTTTTTGCCTCTTGGGAGGAAGCGGAGCTAGGGCCGCCGCAGGCAGTGCTTACGGGGAGAAGGACGCTCTCCTGGGGGGGGCGGGCGCGGCTCCCCCGGCACCGCCTGGCCTCCGCACCGCTCTGCCTCGCCTGCGCGGCCGGCCCGCTCGGCGCAGCTCATTGGCGGCGGGCGGTGCCGCCGTGGCGATGGCGCTGCCTCCCCGCATGACGCTTGTCCGGGGCGGGGCCGCTCTCTGTACCCGCCCCGCAGCCGGCCCCCGGCGCTGCGTCCCCGAGCCGTCACCATGCACCGCTCACTCTGCTGCTTCCGCCGCCTAGGCTGCGCGGCGGGGCTGCTCGCGCGCCAGCCCCGCTCGCCACGCGCCGCCGCCGCCGCCCTCCGCGGCGCCCTGCCGCGCGCCGCCATGGTGAGCACCCGGGGGCGGGGGGAGCGGTGACCTCTAACTGCCACCGCGGACCGCGCCCATCCTGGCTCCTCCCCTTGCGCCCGTCAGCGCTCGCGACCCTCCTTGCACCGCCGGCGGCTCTGCCCCCCCCCCCCCTCCCCCGGCGCGCGCTGCTGTCGTAGCGGCTGCCGCTGCCAGGGGCGAGGGGAGCGGAGCGATCATTTTCCTCTCCCGCTGGGAAGCTGCGGGGACTGCGGGTTCCTGGCCGCCATGGCCGAGTGCGGCGGCGCCTCCGAGGCCCACCGAGGCCCRCCTCAGCCCTCCTCCGCCCTCCTCCCTCGGTGCTGGCGCATCGASTTTCAGGTTATTCCTTAGTTTAGCTTGGATGATGTCTGTAACAGGCATCTTCCCAGAGATTTATGCTGTGCGCAGCGCCGTTATAGTTAYCTGAGCTTGTCTGGAGAGGTGAGGAGGAAGGTAGGGCCAGGTGAAGCAGCGGTGAAGAAATTACCGCAAGCACTGTTATATGAGAGAGAGCGCTGGCGTTAAACAGTTTCTTCCGTAAAATCTTTGGGCCCTCTCTTAGGGCTGTCGAGGGATAAAAAGGAGAAAGCTGTATTCGCACAGAAATGGGGGTATCTGATAAATCTTTTGCTTGAAAACTAGGGATGTTTCTCTGACTGCATCTGAGAACTTTGAGACCTCTAATTCTCAGGTATCCTAAGCTTTTGTTCAAGTACAGTCAGTCAACTGTTAGGCAAAAGCATGAGTTTATTGCCCATGATTCAACGTGAAAGTAGAAATGCTTTTCAAATAAGGAACTGTAAATCTCAGAGTTAACAGTTAGGACATTGAGTGTGCTGTAATAGAAGTTCATTCCTAAAAACAAGAGGTAAGTGATGACTGTCAAAAGAATTTCAGCGGAAAGTGAAATGTATAGGATACAATGTTTTTATTAAAAATAACTAGAATGTTAGTTCCTGATCTGTAATATTACTTATGGTGCAGAAAATAGTGTAAAAAGATAAAGTTTCAGATTAATGAATAAGCTGTATGATGAATAAAACATGAGAAAATTGGTGTCAAAACCAGTTATGTAACTCATAAACCACTGGCCTATCAGATGATTCCTTTTTAAAAATTTTCTGTTCCTGCCCCATCATGTAAGAAAAATGTTGTAGATTATGGTCTTCACTTACTTGCTGAAGACCTGGTATTTATGAAGGCTGCAAACTTACATGAAACATGTTCTTTGATAGTCCCAAATATAACTTACCCTGTAAACAGACATTCATGATGTCGTTAATTGCTTGTGTTTAAATAACTGCAGAATTTGTAGCAAAATGTTCCTCAGTGAATTTCAGGCTCAAAAAGCTCTTGCATTTTAGTCAGGAAAACTTTTTTTGGTGGCCATTTGGAAAGGAAAACATACAATATACTAATCAGTACTTAAATGTAAATAAATCACTGTGATATTTGCAGAGACTTTTCAGTAGCAAAAATTGTCTTTTTGAACGTTTTATAGGTAGAGAGAGCCTAACCTGCATGTTGTCTTGTAGTTGCTCTAACTTGGTGCTAAATCAAACAGGATTTGAACTGAGATGATTTAAATAAAACTGGTTTCTTTCTTTCCTCAGTTTAATGTTGTAAAATATTTGTTTTTGTTTTCTAAAGAATACATTTCAAGATTTGTGACTTAATTGATATGTAAAGGAAATACCACACTTAAAAATGGAAAGCCCATCCATCTGGCAAAGGAGAGCAGGGAGAGTACAAATTCCATTTTCTGTTGGTTTTTAAGGATTGACTTAGACATGCTAGTGGTGTTTATTTAAACTGAAATACTCCTTTCCAAAAGTTGCTGCATACAAAAATCAGAGAGCATTATTGCAGTACATTTGATTTTTTTCCAGTGCATTATGGTACAATCAGTTCCAATGTCAAAAGAGTTTCTAGTAGTGAGGCAAAAGTACAGTTATGTTTGCCTAACTACATCAGCTTTGGTCTCTGTGTTGTTGGGTTTTGGGGGAACACAGCCACCTGGCCAGGACACTCTATTTTATTTTATTTTTTTAAGAGAACTATTTATTTTATAAATGTGAGGAATATGAGGAATAGCAGTTCCAAGCTGACTTTTACTGTGGATGTGATGGAAACTAAGTGAAGATAGGAATTTGACTTAGCTTCTCGTTAGGTCTCYTTTTGGTTTCTTCTGTGGTCCAGTAGAATGGGCCTGGGGAGCTGATACAGTTGTGCTTTTGTTACACTATTGCACAGGAGGTCTCCTAATTCCCTAGGTCTCTAAGTGACTGTAAAACCCACTCTAGATAAGGAAACTGGGGCCTTCAGCTGGTTCCGCCCAGGAGGGTAAATTCTGTTTAAGGAGTTGGGAATTGTATTTTTTTCACACAAAAATGTGCTGAATTTTGCTGMCTGCTACATTAGTCAGTCATGCAGATAATGCATTGTTTTCTGTGGTACCACTTGTACTTATGCAAACAGTAAGTTAACTCAAATTAATGCTTTGGCGAATATTTAGTGAATATTAGTGTCCTATATATTCTTTGTACAGGTTTGTGTGATCTTGTTTGTRTTATTTTTTTGCCTTCATTTAAGACAACTGATGACAATTCCTGTGGCTTCTTGGCAAACTTAAATTAAAATACTGGTAGGTAATGAAAATTATTTTAGTTATTGAAAAAATGAAATTACTTTAATTTTTTTCTAATGTCACTTGTTGCTTGATTAATCAGCAAATGACACATAGCTTAAAGCAGCTCATCCTCTTCATTTGAAAATCTTTGTGAATCTGTGTGGTATTGTATGTTCCCTAGCTAATCCCATATGGTTTTCTGTTAAAAGTTACTTTAAGAAATATACTGGGGATATTGATCTGTCTGAGTTCCCATTTATTTTTGTTTCACCAGTGTTGACTTTGGAATTGTATAAGCTTGAGAAAATCAATTGTGCACCTTCTGACTTTTTGCTAGAAGTTTGTAGGTATTAAACATTTTATGTTGTTTGAGCGTGGCTACTTTTGGTGAATGAACCAGTGACTAGATCATGATTTGGGCTTGGAAATGAATTGATTCTGCTCATCTCRTTCTATAGAAAGTTTGATATTTGTCTACTTTTACAAGATTTCCAGATTTCAAAAGCAGAGATTTCAGATATCCTGAGTCAGAGATACATATTGGTATTTCAACAGTAGATGCATGTGTACAGTAGGTAAGACTCACAAACATCCTGGTTAAACATTTTTGGTTGTAAGATACTGGACAAATATTGACTATGTTTTGTTTCTTTGGTAGCATGTCAGTGAATGATAAATGATTAAAATAGGATAAAGAAGATCCAAGAACATAGGAATGGCATACTGGCCCACACCAAGCTTAGTATTCTTTTGTGGTCAGTGTATGTGGAAGAGTAACAGCCAAAATGCAAGCCATGGGGAGAGGGGACAGCAATATAAGAGCTAAATCCACTCTTTGTGGACTGGGCTATGGTGTCTCTGGGTCRTGTCCACATCTGCTGTGCAAGAATGAGCACCTTCAGTAGCAGGGCTTGTGTCTCCATTATGTGACTGCTGGAGTTTTGATGGCAGACCTTCTACATCTAGCTGGGAAAGCAACTTAGGACAACAAAAAGACTGGACCATCCTACCACTGTCAGCTTGCTATTTGCAATGGTGAGGACCTAGACAGGCTGTTGGAGAAAGTCACTGTTGTTCAAGAGAGGGTTCTGCTGGAGATTAGCTGTGCTGTCTGAGAAAACTGAGAGCCATAAAGCAAAGAACAAGTAAAACTGACCATGAAAAGAGAGGAACATTGTGAATTGAGAAGTCACCCGCTAGGGAAGAGTAAGAACTGTGCAAGCATATGTATTGTTTTCCTCTTACAYTGATTCAGAATTCCTTTTTTTCACCATCAGGGGATTCCTGTGGTTTGTCTGTGTAATAACCCATTATAGCTCGCTCTTCTGAGTGCTTATCTAATCTTTTCCTTGAACTCAAACTTCTGCAACTACAGCATCCTTTGGCAAGGAGTTTTGTCAGTCTGCTACTTGTGTGAAGAGCTGCTTGCTTTTGCTTGCTTTGAACATGACTCCTACTAGTCTAATTTTATGGCTCCAATTTCTTGTATTGGAAGAATACAAGTATTGGAAGAATACAGTGGGCAATCAATATATATTTCCATTCTACTCATAATTTTATTGATATAAATTTTCCCTCCATCTCACTAGCCAGCTACTTTGGCTAGTGGAACTATGTTCCTGATTTATTGGGTTTAAGATGAGAATGAGTAGTTAGTAACTTGGTACTGAATTAGTTACTTGCTGCCTTCCAGTATTTTTATTCTGTTCCATGTGCAATGTTAATTTCAAGTAGGGATYTTGTTACATATATGTTGCCTGTGAAGATATCACCTGAATTATTTCTGTGCTAAGTTTGGTAAAGTTTGGTTTTAGGAGTACAGCCAATCTGTAAATTGCAAGGTGAACTAGTAATTAATTGAGCAGAAAGGGAGGGACTCTCCTTCAAAAGAAACTGAAATYTTTCATCAGGTAAGTGTTTCATTAGAAGTGTTTAATGCAGTGGGCAGCAGAAGTCTAAGCCTTGCAGTGCTGCCTGTTACCTGTGAACAAGCGAGTCTGCTAGGTTACATACCAGTCATGTTAGTAGTTGGGACTCTCTTAATAAGACAAGTATTCAAAATTAGAAAAGTGCTTAAACTTTGAAGATACAATTAGAAAAATACTTATGGCCAATATTTACCTTTGATATCATTTCTTCTCTTATTGTGTATTTTTGCTTAGCTGTATCTGCTTTCAAAAAGGTTGTTCTGTTTACCAGTGTTTGAAATGTGTTTTCTTCCTTTTCCATAGTCCAGTCAAGAGTCTTTTAGGATAGAATATGATACCTTTGGTGAACTGAAGGTTCCAAGTGACAAATACTATGGTGCCCAGACTGTGAGATCAACAATGAACTTCAAGATAGGAGGTGTTTCAGAAAGGATGCCAGTAAGTAATTTCAGTCTGTGCTCATTTTTTTTCTTTAAGTTTGTGGATGTCAGAGTAATACTTTTTTCTTAGTCTTTTACTGGGAATATCAGCAACTTCGAATTGTAATTAAAACTAAAATCTCCGTGGCAAGATATTTCTCAGTGGTAGAAATCATTTTAATTTAAAAAATTGAACATTGCTTTTGAATAATTACTTAATTGCATTGCTTATTTTTTTAAGCAATAGATAAGCAGAAATATATGGCTTTCATTTTTCTGAAGACCAAAGACTGTGAATAGAACAGTTTGTAGTTTGAGTTATTTATTTACTATAGTGTGATGCTGTTTGTTTCTGAAGATGTTTTGCATAGCATAAATTACTGTAAATTTTGCTTTTTTACTTACAGCTACACTTGTAGCAGTGGTATGCACACAACTTGTCATGCACTGTTTTTGCATATACTGAAATGTAACACAGTTTGGCTTTAAAAGGCTATTTTAGAAAGGCTACCAGTTCTTCTTTTCTGTTCATTTTATCACATATAATCTGTTTTGATACAGATACCTTAGCTCATCCTCACTTTGAAAGTTATGTTGTGTACTGCTTTCTGTACTGTTTGGATAAATATTAATTCTAATGACAGCACAGTCAGTATGACCTCAGTTGCTCTATGAATTGCCTGATGGACTACTTGCTGGTTAAGAAAGTTCAGTTTAGAACTAGATCTGTGTAATGGGTTTCTTAATTTTCCTTAGGGAAAAAAATTTACGTATTTAAACTTTCTCTTGTGTCTCAGATTCAAGTCATAAGGGCTTTTGGCATCTTGAAGAGAGCAGCTGCTGAAGTAAATCAGGATTATGGTCTTGAACCAAAGATTGCAAATGCTATCATAAAGGCAGCAGATGAGGTAGGAACCAACTATTTGACATACTGTAACTTTCATGGTATTTTTGGTAGCTTTTCATAGGAAGATTGGGGGCTGGGGAAAGACTTCTTGCATTTCTCAAACTAAGAGCAAAACATTCATAGTTAATAAACTGTGGTTTTGAGGCTGACAAATTTTTTACTTAGTAATATTTTACTTCTTACATTTTTAGAAATGATTGAATAATCTAATACATTTTGATACTTACGTTTCTTAAAATGTAGTTTTTCTTCTCCGTTAATACTATATATTACTTGCAAAGTGTTTGTGGGATGACTCTTAACAGATGAACAGTACAAAAAAACTAGGAGGGGAATAGAATATTGCTGAATTCAATGCTAATATGAAACCTGACACTACAAAAAGCTTCTTCCTTTCTGGAGGTCCACATCATTGTAGTATGAAGACGATCTGAAAAGTTCTGTTACTGGTCTAAATCCTCTTCAGAATTAAATTTACTACTATACCTGTGCTTGTTTAGTGTCACTTTTATGGCTAGAGAGGACATGATGTGACACATGGAGGCATCTGTTCTTTCTCAGGATAAATGCCACAGGATGGTGAATGACCATTAACTGAGGAAGTGCCAGGTGTGCCTGCATAGTGTAAATCAACAGACATATTTAGCCTGAAACATTTTTTACAGTTCTGAATAGCTTCAAAATATTTCAGTACTTTCAGAAGCCACATCTTTCCACCAGCTGTAGCACCATGAGTCCCGAGCCCCAAGACTTCTGGAGAGCTTCAGAATGTACGGCTAGTCACTTCTTGTGGTTTCTAGGGCTCTCCAAGTTAAAGTGTACCAGGAGTCCTGGTGGCTGAAAGCCGTTTAGCTTTTCAGCTTTTTAGCTCTATTTGTTATCTCCGAAAGTTGTCTAAGGCATTATTGTTATGATTTTAGAATGCCCCTGCGGTGATRGCCCTTCCCTTAACTTGAAGGAATCAATTTCATCTTGGAAGTGAGAGTTTTGCTCCTATATAATGTGGAAAATTCATAATAAGATTATTTCCTGAAAAGCATAATTCCAGGATGACTGTTATGTATCTTTAAAATCTAGAGATAGTTATCTAGCCTTAGACTCATGACAAGAGATCGCTTGCTTTTTAGAACATGAGATTAAGTGGTATCTTCCTTTGTTTTAGAATTTAGTATCTTCTAAAAGCATAACAAAAGCGTAACAYTGAATTCTCTTCTTAACTTTTCAGTATAAATTCACAATGATTATATGTTGATTTTCATATATAATTGAGAACATTAAGAACCTTAAAATTACAAATTTTGTAGGTCTGTTTCAAATAATTTTCTTTGTCTTGGCAGAACAAATCCTCTCTYTTTCCATTATAGGTAGCCGCAGGAAAATTAAATGATCACTTTCCATTGGTGGTGTGGCAGACTGGGTCTGGAACTCAAACCAATATGAATGTCAATGAAGTCATCAGCAACAGAGCCATTGAGATAATGGGAGGCCAACTGGGGAGCAAAAAGCCAGTACATCCGAATGATCATGTTAACAAAAGTCAGGTTGTTATATTCTCAAATATTTTTACTGTTAAAATYATATRTATTTTTAATTGTGATTCTTCAGGGTTATTTTATAGTGACTRTTTAGACAGAAATATATAAAAAAGGGAGTTTCGTGAAATTTGTGCACAGCTCTGGCAACTGAATTTTTCAGGCTTGTAATTTTTCAGTTTAAATGAACTTTAAAGTGTTGGTGAGTGACTGCTTTTTAGATTAAAAACTTCAAACTCATTCATAGCAGATGAATTCATATGGGAGGGAGTAGAATTGGCCTACTGGCAACCACTTCTACTGCAGACAACTGTAAAAGAGTCAAATGTAGGTCCAGTTTTTAAAGGTTGAGTAGGTGTAGCTGTTATCTCCATAATAGGTTATATAAAGCATATAGAAAGCAAAGTGACTAAATTCCTGTAATTGAAAAATGAAATATGCATTTCTTTTTCTTTCTATGGATTTTGGTAGACAGTCTTATTTTTGTTGTACCTCACTCCTAATATTTTCTTTAGATTAGCTGAAACYGCTGAGTTGGTTATATCCCTGCCTGATCTTTTGTGGTGGGTGGATATTCTGGAAACTACTAGAAGCAATATGATGGCATTTCAGTCACTTGCAGTTTCTTTAAAATCCTCCATCCGTTTGTTATCTCTCTCTCATAATTACTATAGCAATTCTTTTTTTTWAAAAAAAATCTATTGTGAACTATCTACTTACGCAGTTAATTTTCCATGGGTATAGAAAAAGTTGATTTTATCATTAAGATGCCGGATTTGAACTTGGAAGACTTTTATTCATGTTGCAGATTGATGTTTGGAATGCTCCTAATTTAATTACTCTTGTGCTTCATTTCTTCTTGTTTATAAGATAAAAAGGATAAAGCCATACATGTAGATCTTAGAGCAACAAATGATGAGAAAAGCCTATAGATAAACTTCCTTAATTTCCTTCACAGAGTTCGAATGACACGTTCCCAACAGCCATGCATATTGCTGCAGCCCAAGAGGTTAATGAGGTATTGTTACCTGGACTAAAGAAGCTACAGAATGCACTTGAAGCAAAATCCAAAGAGTTTTCTCAAATCATAAAAATAGGGCGCACTCATACACAGGATGCTGTTCCACTTACACTTGGACAGGTAAAAAAAAATATATATATATATATCTTTTCCATTTGTTTGGGATAATCTTGTAAATTTAGTGAATGAAATTAATTTTTACTGAGGCAAACTCAGGGAACTCTAAAATAAAGTTGATAATTTAAGACAAATTATAGGAAACCAGTTGAATCTGTCATAATATTTTTCATTTTCAGCGGTGTTTGCTGAATTCTGTGCTCTATGAACAGCATCACAAATTTCCTTAAATTTTTGCAAGGAACTTTTATTGCTAAAAGTAGTAAGATATAAATATTTTTTAATGATTTTTTTTAACCAAATAACACAACATGATGTGTGATATTTCTATTGCAGTGATATCAGAAGGAATAAGGTACGGTTAGTTTGTATTCTTAAGCATATTTAAGTGAGGTTTTGCCAATACACAAAATTCCTAAGTGTTTTGAACCAATTTAATTATACTACTAAAAATCAAATCTTAGTTATCATTTGTTCAGAAATGATATTACGTTAACTTGGTACAGAATCAGTTTAAACTGAACTGATTAAAATGCATGTAAAATCTATTTCAAGAGGTACAGGTGAGCTTTTTACTAACTAAATTAAGGTGACCAAAATTCAGGATACATTTTCTAATTGTACCTTGAGAATTTGTTGATTTATTCTGAGAGCTGATTTACCTTAGATTCAGGTTCTACAAATTATACAACTCAGATAAAAGGCAAGAGAGAGGTACAGTGTATGTACTTTTTTATATGCAAGTTACTTTTATATGTAATTGTTCTTTATGCATGAGCAGTCTTCTAATGTAAGAGTTATTGTCTGGGAGAAGTTCAGTGTTTTTAGATTTTTAGAAAGAGCATCRTCATGTTAAAGTAGTTCTAGATGCTTATTCTTGTTTGTCATCTTTGTTTCTTTTCTTGTCCTCTTTCCTTTCAAAGGAATTTAGTGGTTATGTGCAACAAATTAAATATGGTGTGGCTAGGATTGAGTCAACCATGCCAAGAGTTTATCAGCTGGCAGCTGGTGGGACTGCAGTTGGTACAGGATTAAATACAAGAATTGGCTTTGCTGAGAAGGTTGCTGCTAAAGTGGCTGAACTGACAGGTGGGCCATAATGCTTCCACATTGATCTTTGCTCCTCTTTCCTAATCTGGAGTGACTTGACACTAAAGAGGAAGAAAAACAGCCAAAAATACTTTTTTATATATATGAAAGAGTGGTTAATTGTCTAATTTTTGATGTTGTCTTTATAGATCTAAAACTACTTACAGAGACATTGAGGTTTTTTGATCCTCAAATCAGTTACAATTGCTTTGTCTTGTGTACCAATATCAGCTTTTAAAAAAAAATGAGTATCTGAAAAATGAATGTGTCTGTCTTTCACTTAAGCAGCTTCATGTTTTACAGGAAATTTTTTGACAGTATGTTTGTTCTAATRGATGTGTATTGTTCACTGTCTAGTAGAGGACAAAGATTTTCTTGTATCCCAACAAGGAGGAAGTAGCATGAGATAAACAACGGTTGCTGACAAGTTATTGGGTGCAGTGCAGGGCTCATCTTGGTGCTTGAAGAATCCATCAGTGTTTTTAGGAAGTTCTCCCATCTTACAATTGTAGGGTGTACCACATGTGCAGGCTGTATGAACTTAAACCAGTTAGGGCAGACTGTTGAGACTCCATGTGTTCTTATATGGGAAATTCATTGTCAAAAGCAAACTGAAACAATGGAAGGTTTGGAATGGTATCTGCAAGTGAGAAGGCAACTACAAAATGCAGAAGCCCATGCAAGTGGAGAGTCGGTGTTAGGCAGGAACTGCAAAACATGGTAGAAATTCTCTTGTTCTTCCGGAAAAGGGACTTAAGCTACTCATCTGTTGTTTGACTAGACAATATTCTAAGCTCAGATCAGTAGTTTTGTGTGGCTGAAGTCCAGCTTACAGTCAGCATCCCTGCACGTATGCTTAGTGATGTCCATTACCACTATCAGATGTTGACAGTGTGCTCAGAAACACCTGCTGATACTTCTCTTCCAGGGCAAAGCCTTGAAAAAATTCATTTTTCTACTATGGGTCCTAGCCTCAAATTTAAATTCCAGTTGAGGAAGCTGTTGCTTCTATTGCTCTTGTGCTCCTACTGTTGTCAGAAGTTTCAGGCATCCTCCTAAGTTTGAATCACCTTTCACGTTCCTTTCCAAGCCCAGTAGTTAGAATTTGGATGTGTTTTTTTTTTTTTCTTTATGTAATTGTTTCATTTGTGATTATTTTTTCTTTATCCTAATATTTACACTGCTAGGCAAAAATCTTCATAACTGAGAGAAAGCATCCTTGAAATTAAGAGTCTCAAGCATCTAACTTGCTATTATAGGGGAAATTTGTAAGTTAGGGCTAAATTTTAAGAAATTCTTGACATTCACAAAGTATTATGGTACAAAGCAACACTTATGATACAACACATAGTATGAAACCTTGACGTTCATTATAGGTAGATGCTCCACTTTCATACTCTTCTATGTTCTAGTGACTTTTACTGTCTTTTGTAAACAATTGAATCTGTTTAAGACACGTGAGGAAAGGTATAGAGAAAACAGAGATGAACTTAAGAGTGTTACCAGTATAATTTTATATTAAGCAATTCACATGTGTGGTTATCTGGTTTATGTCTGTAAGATCACGGTTTTAATATTTCTTACCCTCCTTGTAGGTTTGCCTTTTGTCACTGCTCCAAATAAGTTTGAAGCCCTTGCAGCTCATGATGCTCTAGTTGAACTCAGTGGTGCTATGAACACAGTGGCATGTAGTCTGATGAAAATAGCTAATGATATCCGTTTCCTGGGTTCTGGACCACGCTCTGGACTAGGGGAACTCATCCTGCCTGAAAATGAACCAGGAAGCAGTATCATGCCAGGTAACATACTGGGAAAAAAAATGCCTGTTTCTTTTGTGTTGGACTAGTATCTGTTAACAAGTATTTACTGAACACACAGTGCAAATTTCGGTGAGAAGTCCATGATTCAATAGTTCTGTCACTTTTTTTTTATCTTCTGTCTCATTTTACCAAAATTTGTGTTCATAAATAYTTACCTTCACAGCTGTGTGTTGAAAAGTATGTGCAGGGGATTAATATCTGTACATGTATAATATAACTGTATTAATGCAAGGATTCTTCTCTAAACTTTTCAAAATCTTTCTTTTTTGTTTTTGAATTACAAGATCTGTAAAATTTTATATAAAGACTTTCTGAGACAGGCTTTAAATGATCTAATCTCTGAATTGTATCCATTATTTGAGCTGAATAGATGATGATTGTTTTGGCAGTATTGTGATTTAAGTCGACTTCTGTCTTTACTTTCTAGTCTGATTAATGTTACAAACTCACATTTTCTCTTCTGCAGTGATCCCAGTTTATGGGAGGACAAGAAAGAAAGGAATAATATTAATTGTTCCTTGCTCCTTTCCTAAAAAGTATGCATTTATGAATACTGTACATCTGAATTTGTGCTAACCATGTTGTTTTAGATATTAGAAAAGAAAAAGGTTGTGTATGTATCTGACATTAAAAAAGCAGATCCTAAATGTTCTTAGTAGGATTATTTTCTGTATGTGAAATCAACCATGAAACTTTCTTGTTAGGAGGTCCCTCTTTTTTTTTTTTTTTCCTGACAAAATAAAACATAGTGAATCAATTGTATTACAAATTAATTTGTAATAATTATCTTACATTAACTGAGATGTAATAGTGATTTACCAGAAATGCCTTATGTTCTTGAATAGTAATGGATTATATCATTAATAATCTCTTGACTGCTAAGAATTGTGGTAACTTAGAGTTGCTTTTTTCAAACACATTAGATTCATCTCTTGCAGGCTTGGTAGATTGCTAAAGCAGTCTTTGATGTCTATATTGGGGATGGACGCCTTTAAAACTTTGCATTCTGCAGATGTGTTTTCCCTTCCAACAGAAGGAAACATGATTGAAGGTTGTTTTTTATTTTTGTAGAGAATGGAGAATTAAATGAGAATGGTGGGTTGTTTTTAAGTTTGAGAGACATTAAAAAAGAAAAATCCTAGCTGAGTTACTGGAAAAGTGCAGTGAATTTAGTATAATTTTTGAAATTACTTCTCTTTTGTATTTCTAGTTTTAATAGGTATAGATGAGYGATACATGCTACCTCATAGAAAACTTTTGTTGAATGTGATTTGGTAAATAAGGGACTGCTATTCTACCTTTTTCTCTCCCTTCCACAACCAGGAAAAGTGAACCCAACGCAATGTGAAGCTGTAACCATGGTAGCAGCGCAAGTTATGGGAAACCATGTTGCTGTTACTGTAGGAGGTAGCAACGGACACTTTGAACTAAATGTTTTTAAGCCCATGATGGTAAGTTCAAACCATGKTAAATATCTAGGACAGATAGTCAGATAACTAGGAAAAAGATCAGTGAGCATATTGCTAACRCAAGCATCAGAGAAGTTCATAAAAGTGAGAATAAACTTTATTCTTTTGTATAAGTGCTATTATTTTGACAGAGGCCCAGCTAGCTTTTTTTTTTTTTAACCTGGCTCTATCTTATGCAGAGAAGCTTCTATCTTAAAAAACGTACCCTTATCATTAGCCTAAGGAGGTGGGAAGGTAGGATCAAAACATGAGACAAAATTCTGTCAAAAGCAGAACAAAATATGCTACAAGGGAGGATTTTTTTTTTCATTTGATATGCAGGAACTATTGTTGCTAATTGATTTTACTGCTGAAAATGAAGGATTACATACCTCTGGCAAGCGAGYTGTTTATAACTGTAAATGACTAGTTTGAGACTTTAGTATTTAAAATTACATCTACCTTCTGCAGTGTGAGAATAAACCACAATCCTATCATGAGTACTCCTTCTCTATATTTAAAGATGTACATCTAGTTAACTGAGTATTATGTCTAATTTCTGGGTTTTTTTATCTTAAAACCAAGAAGGAAAAATGAACAGAGAAGAAATTGAGAAAAAAAGAATATAAACAAAAGCATCAAAATTGAAAATTATGGAGAACTGTGTATAAGATGATGGAGGAATAGCAGAGAGGTTAGAGTAGGAATGCTATTTCGAAAAGAATGAAGGTAGCTTGTGGAAAGGTTCTTAATATTAAATAGAAATTTTAAAAAATGTGAGTRCTTGTCTTTTTGTAAGAAATACAAGGCACAAGGGAAGCAACGTGCCATATATTATTTTTCGACCTGGCCTATACTGACTGATGCTGCTGCTTTGTTACAATAGTTAGAAATGATTGATTGAAACTGTTAATAAAACCAGTATTTGTCTCTTCCTTACTGGGTCAGCTTAGGATACTGTTTTTTTCACCCATTTGAACAAACTTCCTTAAAGTATATWGCATCTGGTTTGGACCAAAAAAAAATAAAATATTGCTTAGCCAAGAGATTTTTTCTAACAGAAGATAAATACTGATGGAAATGGAGAGCTATCAAAAAAAYTGAGTAATGTTCAACAATGTAATGGTTCCTCTAAGTAGAGGACTAATGCCAGATAGTATTGTGGTTTATATTTTAAAGATGTCTTAACTGTTAGTTAGGGGAAAAAATACTCTTGAATCAAATCCCTTTATTTATTTTTACTTGCTATTTGTAAGCTGTTGTGAAAAAAAAAGTRTTTATGTGTACTGGGATTATCTTTTTGTAAGAGTTTTTCAGCTTTTCAACACTTCTCACAGATTTATTTATTTATTTATTTTATGTGACTGGCTGGACTTAACCTGCAAAGGGAAGCATGTATTATATACTGTATTCCTTTTTATAAAAACACGCTATCAAAGAAGTATATATTGGGAGAGGGTGTTAGGTATGAACAAATATACCGGGTGATGCAAATACTAATGTCTGAATGTAATAGTTGGTATTTTTTCCTCTTTGTTAGATTAAAAACGTGTTAAACTCTGCAAGACTCCTTGGAGATGTTTGTGTCTCTTTCACTGACAACTGTGTAGTTGGAATCCAAGCGAACACAGACAGGATCAACAAACTAATGAGTGAATCGCTGATGTTGGTGACAGCACTTAATCCTCATATAGGTAAGTTTAAGGCTCAGAAGCTTCTCAAAACATTGTATTTAATATTTTGCAGTAATGTTCCATTAAAATATTTTGCAATAACATGATTTTGCTTATGTTGTTTGTGTTACCACAATGTTTAGGAGATCAAGTCATCAGTCAGGTCAAAACTTAATTTACTTTAGCATCCCCCAACTACTATTATTAGTGAAAAATATACCTCCTGTTTCCAGTGGCCATTCCAGTATATTAAGAGTAAAATCCAATAGGAGTCAAACATGAAATTAGGAAGAATTGTACACCCTTTGCCCTGATTTGATCTCTTTAATAATAATGAAAAATGAAAAATTACAATATAAGATCTTTCAAAAGGAGAAGTTACTGAGTAGCATGTTGACTAAAGTCACAAAGAACTCTTAACTCAATGCATTATTACCAGAATAACAGAATTTGCCTTCACTTTTAAGTGAGCAGCTGGTGTACTGTATTTAGTGCAGCTTTACTGCAAATTAAGTAGCAATGCATCAATAATAGTAGTACCTAGCAAATCGRTAATTCAAGGTCCAAGCGTCCTACTTTTTCTCGTATCTAACAAATCTTCTAGAACTGTAAATGGCTAATTTGATCCCTTTGTTTTGTTACAGGATATGATAAAGCAGCTAAGATTGCCAAAACTGCACACAAAGAAGGGACAACATTAAAAGAAGCTGCTATAAAACTGGGATTCCTTACATCAGATCAGTTTGATCAGTGGGTGAAGCCTAAAGATATGTTAGGTCCTCAGTAATTTCTTAAATGTTCTTAACATTAAAAATAAATAAATAAAACGTATGCTTTTGTTTTGGTTTTCATTGTCACAGGTTCTCATGGTATTACTCTTTAAGTATTATCTGCTTATATCTTTATTATAAGCATTAGCTGATCAAAAGATCAACTGATCTTTTGGGGAAGACTACTGCTATAGATACTTCATTAGAAAATAAGTACAATTTCAATAGTTACATAACTTAAGATAGCAGAATGTGTGTGTATATATATTTTTTTATATATATATAGTATATGCTGAGAGAGTATTTGTTTACTCTAAGGAGACATTGGCATAGCTGCATCTTATTTYGTTTGAACTATTGGGGCCTTCCTAGTTACTAGAAACATTCACTGAAAGGCATTTCGTAGTGTATTGAAAAGTAAAAATTAGGACTAATTTATACATTCTCTCATAAAACTCAAAAGTTTTCCCCAAAAAGCTCATGCACAATGTAATAATTTTATATTCTTCACTTTCCTGCGTCAGTGCTAAGAAACGTGTTTTAAACTTGCTTTCCAAGTATTTTATTTGGTTAAGTAATCTTTTGATTTCTGCTAGTGGCTGAATAACARTGATTTGGCGTAATTTGGGTTTCAGCTTTCCAGTAGAGAGTTTATCAGGGAAGGAAATGGCCCTAAGTATTGCAAGTCTGATCTATTAGTATGTAGTAATTTGACCGGTTACCTTCAGACTCTCTAATTCAAAAAGAAACTATAGACATGAACTGCCACTGAAGAGGCAGACATTCTTGCCCAGTGTTTTTATTATTTCCATTATTAATACCTATGCTAAGCTATTAACATCATTTAAAACTGGCATATTACTGAATCTTCAAATGATTGAAAGCAAGTGTGTGTCCTGCCTCAATTTAAATGAAGATACACCTGTTAACCAAAGTAAAACCATGTGGAACTTCTTATGTTAGCTCCTATGAAGAAATACTACTTCCTAAAGAAGAAAACAAGGAGTGAATAGTGGAAAGGACCTAATCACGTGCAGTAATATTGGACTAGATAAGTAACTATCATCAGGAACAGATCTCCTAGCAATAAAACTAGTGTGATTTCTAAGCTGCGGTCAAGTTGGGGCTTGATTTGGTAATGCTTCAGGAGATGCAAGACTAGTGTGCAATTGGTTGCCCAAATCAGCAGTAACATGCGTAGAAGAGTACGCACATCACTCAGAATGACAGTTGTGCATTGCAGCCCAATTTGTTCTTCAGTTCAGAATTCCCTAAAAAGGTGGGTGGGTTATTTGGCTTTCTTTTTCTTTTTTCTTTCCTTTTTTTTTTGGGGGGAGGGGAGTGGGGGGGTGGACAACTGCTTTCCTGCAAGTGTCGTCTTTATAAGCAGGCGTTTTTTACTCCAGCCTTAAAATGGCCAGGACACTTACTAAATGCCCTTTTTTTGTATTTAAGTACATTGAAGGACAATATTGAAGGACAGAGCAAGTAGTTTTTGCTTGTCATGCCAGCTCCTAAATAAGACTTTACAGTCTTTTTTTTTGTACAGTGCAAATGATTAGCTGGAGGTATCACCAGAGCTGAATTCAGCTACATGCACAAGTCCTGAGTATCCCTATTTGTCCTTGACTTTTATCGTTGAGCATCAAAYGACAGCCCATGATTGCATGTTCTAATGAAAACAGTCAATCTTAGAGCAAAACTATATGACAAAAAAGGGGAAAAAAAGACTGCTTAGGAAGGAGGAGATTAGGATCAGTTGAACACTACTGTGTGTTGTAAAGAATGACTGCTACTGCAATTTCTGTTCATTGTTAATGTACAGTCGTCTTCACTGATCTACACTTGAACTTGCAGCTTACACGCACACATCCATGTATGTAGCCACCTTTATTTTTCTCAGATTGCCATGCTCCAGGTATAAAAGGGAAGAAATTTATTTTAAGCACCAATACTGAGATTATAGTATTTAATCTACCAGACAAGTTTGCCYGAGGTTTTCTATACTTTCCTACTATGGATTCATCTTCGTATAGCAAAAATAACTTTAATCTAATTTTTAGATTGACAGTTACTCTAGCGAAAATCCCTTGTAAGGATAAGCTTATCCTGTGTCTTACGTTTGGTTATTGGCTAAAAAATAGTTTTGGCAAGATGTACTGCTGAAGCATATACAAAATGAACTACGTCATATCCAAAGACTCGGCACTACAGAGTGATTATTTGAATACTGGGAAGTTTTATATTCAAGTAATGAAATATGAATGCTAGCTCGTTATTTCAGAGGCTGTCTTGTACCGTGTTTCGGTTCAATGTCATATAAAGGAATGAGATTTTGACAAGATGCACCACTTTGCCGCGGTTTGAGACCCCGCCGGAGCACCAGGGCCGGGTTGAGCGCCCTGTGCACGACGGACTCCAGCCACTCCCCATCACTCCTCGCTGCTGCTGCACTTTCAGAACGGGGGCCCACGCCGGACCCTTTAAATAAGCTCTGCTTTKCCCCGCCTATTTTCGAGTAGCCAATCACACGTCGTCTTCCTTGACGGAAGGGCGGAAGGAAGGATGGATATTGCTGAACAGTACTTCTGCCCTTAGCAGGGCAACTATTCGCAAGGCTCTTCCGGCGAGGCGTTCGCGCAGGCGCATTGGCGTACGGAGTCGKCTTGGGTTTCCGGGTCGGTGGGAGAAGGCTGCCGCTGTCGTCGCGTCAGAGCTCTGCCGCCATGAACCGCTTCTTCGGCAAAGCAAAGCCCAAGGCGCCTCCGCCGAGCCTCACCGACTGTATTGGGACGGTGAGTCCCCTCCCGTTGGGGCGAGGCGCGTAGCCGCCCGCCCAGCCGGCTGCCACGGCCCTCCCGGCCCCCGCGGAGCGCCTGAGCGGGGCGAGGGGAGGGAGCGGGAGAGCGGCGGGGGCTGCCTGGCCCCGGGTGCGCCGCTCTGGGTCGGGCCCGGCCGGGCACCCCGAGAGTGCGGGCGGTGCCCACGGCTGTCGGTGTAAAGGTGCGTGCCTAGTTTCCTGGGTGGGTTAGTAGACACGGAAGCGCGTACCTGCGCGCGGAGGTGTGCAGGCGTACAGCCGTGCCGTGCCGTGGCTATAGCTGAACGTACATCTCTACCTCCTCTTCTTTGCCGTCCTGCTTGCTCTGGCTAGTTCCTGCCGTGCCGGGTTGTGGGAAAGCAGGGATGGCAGTGAGGGACCCAGCCCTCCTTTCCAGTGCACAACGGGGCGGAGAGGAGGCATCGTGTGGCGGATAGAGAAGGGTGACAATTGCTGTCTCTCTGCTGCACAGCGACTTCTTGTAGAGTCAGTGGTGAAGATCTGGGCAGAAGGGCAGCTAAACCAGCCCAAGTAAGCAATGCTGAGGAGATATGTGGCAGAACTCTTCGCAGCTGTTTGAAGGTTGGCCTGTCTGGAGGAAAGGAGGGGTGGGGGGAAAAGGATCTAGAAAAGTTTTGAGGAGGTTAATCTAGTCATTTCATGACTCTCTTCTGGCTTTTAAACCTGCAGAGAAAAATGTAGTGTGTTTTTACAGATTAAGTGGTGAAAAAGGAGTACAGTGATCTTGAATACGTGTCTGATTTCTTGACAAACTGATAATGCTTGTAGTATAAACCAAAGTGTTCTAGTCCAAGGCTGTTTCAGTGCTGTCCTCGGAACCTGCCAATGAGAAGTTCCTTTAGAAGGTTACCAGTTTCCTCCYAGAAGTTTTACTCTTTCTCCCAGTGATGACCTTCTTAAATGACACTCTAAGTACCTAATAATTTTTTAGCAGTAACTACACAAACCCATGCACACCAGTCTGTGGTTAATGTTTTTTGTAGAGTGTTACTTTATTAGCTGAGAATCCATGCTGCTTTTTAATAGTGCTAAAACGTAGCTCCAAGTACGTTTAGTTTGTTTGAACCATAAGTTCAAGCTGTTCAGTTTGAGCCAAAACTGTTTAGTTTCCATAAGTTAGAAGTATGCTCAAAAATTAAGATGAGCTTTCTCATTGTTACCAACGAATGCTTTGGTGRATAGCCAAAACTCTGAAATTCATTTGAGGTACTCTTGATTACATTTAAATTTTCCCTTTTGGCAATGTAAGCTGAAGACCAGCAAATCTTTTCTTTTCCTCACAACAACAGAAGTATTAATTTACTAGATTTTTCTTTTTCAAGACTGATCTTGCCACTCCCAAGATAATGTACACTTTCAATTGTTGAGGCAAATCAGAGTAAGACCAGCCAGATTTAGATATGCCAGCAGCATTGCTTCCATAAGGAGCTTGTTCAGTCCCCATGGATTTTGGGTGTACATAAAAGTGTAATTTAAACAGCTGCTTTTTACTGACAATACAGGCTTTTCTCTTTTTTCTTTCCTTTTTTCTTTTTCTTTTTTTCTTTTTTTTTTTTTTTTAAGTCAAAGCTATGATCTACTGGCTGTGCAGTTTCATTTTTTTCTAGTTATTTGTAATTACATTCTCTGAAAGTGTTGCTGTACAAGACATATCATGTTAACTGCAAAGCAGAGTTCCAGATTCGTTCTACAAATGTGATTTTTTTTTGCAACCTATAATGAGTTATGCGTTTTAAGATATGAAATCAAGAGTCTATGAAATCAAGAATATCGTGAAAATTAAAAAGAAAGTGTGTGTGTGTATTTATTTTATAAATAAATTTATAAATACTGGAATAAGCTGCTGGTTTGATTAATAGGGATTTGGAATATGGCTTTACTTTCCTGCATTTAGGTTGAGCTCTGTAGCACAAAAAAGGGGCTCCTATGTGTTTTGTTTGTGAATAATAGAAAGCAYCTCCTTGAGGTGCTTAAAGCATAATACAGATTTCCTTAGCATAAGTTAGATCAATTCTTGAAGCTCCCCACCCCCCGATGTATGTGTAGCTCTAAGTAATGTGCGCATTTAAACATCAAGTTTCTGGACTTGGAAGCTGAAACACCAGCACATCTTACCTAATTTTGCAGTAGCAGATGTACTGTATATTCATGACGCTCAGATTGATTTTAAAAGTTCAGATTATGTGTTTATGAAATCCTTATGTAGGTTATAAGCATTACARACAAAGAGACTGAGGCAGATCTTCCTAGATCTAGGTGTATAGTTGTAGACTCTTGTCTAAATAACTGGTTTTCCCCTGTGAAGGAGGCTGGCTTTAAAGATGCATTTAGCTGGTGAAGACCTTGAAGAATTGCTAGACTTGGAACGTACAAGACTTTAAAAATCATAAATAGCTTATTTTCTTCTTATTAGTGAAATGTTTAGCATAATGAAAAGCTTAATGCAAATTTTTTCAATGCCAACTGTGACTGAGCACTTTAATCTCTAGTGTAGAGAGAATTCATGTCAAATACTCCGCTCAGAATGCCTCTGGCAAAAGCATATTGCTGTCAGAACAGCAGTTTAAAAGGAGCATAAAGACACAAAAATTAAAAAGAGGATAATTCTATATGTTTAGATACACTGATAGCAAGTCAAATTCCAAATTTACACTAGTTTGTCTTGCACTAAAATTGGAATGTAATTATATTCTTATATTCTAATCCCTAGATTCTTTGAATGAAAAGCTAAAAAGATAATTTTGATGTTTTCAAAGGAATGTTGCACAATTGTCAGTGTATCATAAGATGGCCTGGGGGCCATGTTTTGTTTTGTTTTGTTTTTTTTTTTCTTTTTTTGCATATGTGTTTAGAATAATCTATATCTATATTTGGTAATGTAATTATCTTTTATCCCCCTATGGAGTGGGCTTAAAATATATTACTGTAATGGTGGCCACGTGATACATTTTGGGCTGGGTCAGGGTTGACCACTGGAGGAGTGTTCTACTGTGTTATTTCAGCTGCTATGGGGATGTTGAGCAATAAGGAATTCAGATTAYTTGCCATGCCCAACTGCTCCAACTGCTGTGTCCTGGTTTCCTTTGCAGGAAGTGATAGAGAAGTGCAGCTGTGACAYATAATTAGGTGCCTTTGGGAAGTAATTGAAACAGTGCTTAAGTGTGGTCTTGTAAATGTAGCTAGTAATCCAGGAGTCAAAGCATAAGTATTAATCTGAAGTTTTAATATTGAATATTTATTTAATATTGAAGTTTAATTCCCTGCCCACCAAAAGTAAGCTTCTAGTCTTGCTGGCACATCCCTGTCCATTTTTCATTGCCCCCTCATCTGCCAACATGGCACGCCTAAGTTGTTCTCTATGCATTTTGGCCTAGTCCCTGGCATTGTACATGGTCAGAAGTTCCTGAACAGRGCTGTGGCCTGAGTTGGGTATGCAATGGAGCATCCCAAAGCAGAGAGTCTTGTTACATACAGAACTTAACTGCAGCCTCAGAGTGTTCCTTGTGCTTCTTGTAGAAGATGTTTCACTTGATTCTGGTTTTGAATGTTTTTACAAACTTTAAACTGTTTTCTAAAACTGCTGAATGGAAAAAATMTTCAGAGACATTCAAAATAAGGCTGTTGTTTTATTGTCCAATGAATAGCATCTCAATGTTTTTTTTTCTCTCTTTTTTTTTCTTTTTTCCTGTCTTGTATCAAAGGTGGATAGCAGAGCTGAGTCAATTGACAAGAAAATCGCTAGACTTGATGCAGAGCTAGTGAAATATAAGGATCAAATGAAGAAGATGAGAGAGGGGCCTGCAAAGGTAAGAAACTTCTGTGGGGTTTATGCATGAGAGGATGTGGACTCAATTTTTGTCATTTAATGGGTTGATACTGTAGCCARTTCTTCAGGTTAAAATTGTGCCTAACATCACTGAAATTATATAAGATCCTACAGGTTTATTTTTAATCTGAAGTCTCTATCAAATGTGCATCTTAACATAGTTGGATTTTCATTGGGGTTTTTTGTTTCATCTAAAGTGTAATGTGATTTCCCCAAATCAGAAATAACTTGCTTACTTCCCTTCCTCCTTCTGTTTTCAGTCTAGTATAGAAGCTGTTTAGTTCACCTGCCAGAAGCAAAGGTCTGCACTGTTCAGAAGTGAAGTAGGAAAACACAGTTTTGCAAGGGGACAAACATCAATTACAATGTTGCTGAAGTATTTTGCAGGATTATTTTGTGCTGACCATTAAAATGTGTTGATGAAAGATGATTCTGATTGATCAAATTTGACTTCGTATTCTGCTTGTCAAAAAAGAATTTAAGAGCTAGAATACCATACGTTATGTTGAAATAGTATAAGCCAGAGTAAAGTGCAGTTCTTTTCCTCATATTGTTATGCTTATCTCTTTCAGAATACAGTAAAGCAGAAAGCTTTGAGAGTGTTAAAGCAGAAGCGAATGTAAGTTTAAACCTTTCTTGGTTCTGAGTTAATCAAAAGCTGTTTTCTTTAAGGAAAGAGGCACGCTTTCCACTTATCTTTTCAGTAYGTTACTTCTCAGCATTCTTGCAATAAAATAGCTGAACTAGCATGGTCAGTCTTTCAGAAACAGCTGTGTACAGATTTTGTGTCATCATATCTGTGCCATATTTGTATGTGAGTATATAAATTTGGATTGGGAAAAGCTCACTTAAAAATGCTTATGTGTACTTGACTCCTGAACTTGCTTTATTAGAAGAGTAAAGCCTAATTTTAGATCATTATTTGGTTATTATAAATAATGTACTTTACGATCTTGCCCTGGTTCATAGGAAGTTTACCAGCACCCTTTATGACTGTCTATCACATGTAGCACATGTAATCATATCTATTTAGAAGAAGAGCAGATAGGATATGCTACATGGTCTTGTAATAATAGCTTAATATACAGTCTCCAAAAGTGACCAGCAACAAATACAAAGGAAAGAATGTCAGAACGTGGCACACATTCAGGGTGCTTCACCAGAATATTTTGTAATCTCTGAACTGAAATCTGTTAGGTGCTATCTGAGCTGAAGCTGATGTCTACTGGTATTTCATGTCCCTCAGAGGAGTTTTTYCTATACAGAATTGTTCAATTGCTTTTTAAATATCTGTAAACTTCTATCATCCAGAGTATCCTATGGCAAGGAACATAGTAGTTTAATTAGATGTTATGAGGAGAACTACTTTCTTTTGTTTTTGACTCTGCCACCTGCTAATCTCATTTGATGCTTCCTCAGTGCCTGTATTGGAAGAGTGAGTAGTTGTTTCCCCATTTACGTTTGCTTGGCTCCTCATAAGAGGCCATAATCATATCTCTCAGTCATCTCTTCTAGCTTGTTGAACCTTATCTTAGTGTGCTTAATCATTGCTTGTCCTGAAGCTGCTCTGTGTTTGGATTATCCTTGTCATCC
Organism: Rhea americana; assembly: GCF_003343005.1. Taxonomy (NCBI): domain Eukaryota; kingdom Metazoa; phylum Chordata; class Aves; order Rheiformes; family Rheidae; genus Rhea; species Rhea americana. Next base: position 1,723,978 of record NW_028186701.1, read on the forward strand.
TTCTCTGAAGCTTTTCCAGTTCTGCTACATTCTTTTTGAGATAAAGCACATAGAATTTCACATAGCATTCAAAATGTTGGTGTACTTTGCCAGTAGCATGATRTTCTTTTTTTCCTTTCCTGATTACTCAAAATACTCATTTTGCCTGTTGTACTGTTGAACATTAATGTGACCTTTTCATAGAACTGTGCTTATAACTCCCAAGTTCTCATTTCTAGAGAGGAATGGTCAAAGTAATGGCCAGCTTAGAGCCCCTCATACTCAGAGGATTAGAATTGTTTATCCCTATGTACATTGATTTGTTCTGGTTTTTGTTTTGATCAGCCATTTTTATGTGTAGTCACTGGATCTGGCAAGGCCCTTATGAAGTTTTCAGTCAGTTCTTAGCTTTGCAGATGTTATTTAGGGAACTGTCTTGTCAGGTACTAGTCAGCCTTGATCCAGATCATTTATGTCAGCTGAAAAGCATGGGGCCTGAGGGTCACTGAATATTGGTGCCTTGCCCTTCTCTGTAAAAGTAGTTAYATTTATTGGCCTTTTCTTATCTTTTGTTCCTCCTTGTGAGGACCTTYCCTCTTATACAATGCACACTTAGTTTCTTGAAGAACTCTGTTTCTTTGAGTGGCCTTGTCAGACAACATTTGGATATATATAAATAGGCTATGTTAGCTGAATCGCCTTCATCCATATACTTGCTGCCTCCCTCAAAGAACTCTAGAAGAACAGAGAAATTATCCTTTACAAAAGCTCTGTGACTCCGAAAAGATCAAGTTTAAGCTAATTTTGTTCTATATTCTAATTTGACGGGTACTGATGTYGTCTTGCTGTATCCAGATCTCCCCTGAAAAATTGTTGCATTAGCAACCTTCCATATCAGTCCCTGGGGATTAACTAAAAAGTTATATGCCAGTGAATAGTTAATTTCTTTCATTCTGAATTRCCTCAAAATTATCAAATGAATGATGTTTAGAGCCAACTGTATGTTACTGTTTGTATTTGGTCCATGCCATCTTCTGTTTACGCTTGATTTTGTCAGATGCCCTATAGCCTATCATAAAGGGAGACTTCCAGTACGTAGACATTACAAGTGCTTCCATAGTGAACAAGGATTGGGGGGGGGGGTGTAGTTTTTCTGGTATACCATCATTTTTGCTTCCTTATGTATTCTGAGTGTCCGTAGACCCTACAGACTCTCTTGCATCTGCTTCAGATGTTTGAAGAATGATTTATTGCTTGTTTTAATGCTTTATGCAACCTGTTCCTCACTGTTTTTTTAACCTAACGTATTTTATGTTCTTTTGGTCTTTATTAGACACAACTTTGGCTCTGTGAAGAATGATTTCTTGTGTGTATTTTTTTATAATTTTTTATTTTTGAAGTCTTTATTATCATTTTGGTTAGCCATAACAGTTTCCATTCTCCATTTTGACCTTTCCCTCCCACCCCATGCTAAATTGCAGGGCAAAGCCCCTTTTTTGGATAACATATGTCCCTTCTAGTCTGCTTACAGCACTAGTAGGCAACAATATACTTTTCCAGTTTGTAGTTATTAAAATATCAGCTTATACAAGCAGTCTTACCATCCGTTAAAGTAGAATTTTAATTCAAAAGTAATTTTGGCAAATACTGGGTTTAACTATATAGAAGTATATAATGGACTGTGAAACAAGATTKAAATAACTTGTTTTCTGTTCATGAAGTTATTTATTTGAGTATTGTTGTTGTTTGTAATAAATTAGAAATTTTAATTTTGTTCCCGTCTTCACAGTACTGTTTTTTGTTGTTTTGCTTTTTTTTTTTTTAATTAAAGAGTATTTTTGTAGCATGTGTAGTGATGTTTTTAAACCGTAATTTTCATTGTTTTTAACAGGTATGAACAACAGCGGGATAATCTATCACAGCAGTCTTTTAATATGGAACAAGCTAATTACACTATTCAGGCACTCAAGGATACAAAGACAACGGTACCTGAATATTAATCTCACGTTTTTTAATTTGTGTATGCTACGTTAGATAAAAACACATTGTTTCATTCTATTCTAGGTTGATGCAATGAAACTGGGAGTGAAAGAAATGAAGAAAGCTTATAAGCAAGTCAAAATTGATCAAATTGAGGTGAGCTGCTGCTTTGTAATAATTGAAAATATTGAAAGAGTGTACTGAAATAGTGATGGGAGTGGTGGACTAAGTAACTAAACCACAAGCTAATTGCTTTGTTTTGGTTTCTGTTTTGTTTGGTGTTCATTCTTTCCTAATTTCTCTGGTATTACATAGTCAGCCGTTTCCTTTACTGCATTTAGTGTTATTTCCATATTGGGCTAATCTTTAATATTCATCTGTTCTTCCTTTCTTCTGTACTTCTATGCAAATATTAGTGACTACTTTGTTCTATACAGTCTTTATCCTCTTCCTTTTTTTTYCCCATGTTGCTACTTCTTTGCCCCCCTGTGTTCATATTCATGGCAGCTACTGAAAATAAATATTTTCAAGAAGCCTGCAAGGCCTCATGGTGTCCTCAGAAAATGCATTTTAAAAACATAAGATCTTGAAATGTAACTTCAAGCATGCGCACTTAAATGTTCCTCAAATGTCAGTGTTGGCATTTCTTGTGTTATTTTTAAAACTGTTTGTATTGTAAATCCTTAGACAAGGATGATTTTCTTATTTGAATCTAAGTACAGTGCTAATAGGTATGCTACARTATCTTCTACTCTTTTGTTCTGGCACATTCCGGCTCCAGCAGGTAGATTGGCTCTCCAGATTTCATACTTTCCTATTTTTCCAAGAAAATAGTAGGCTCCAAATTATTTTTATAGGCTTTTGAATTTGCCCTGAAGAGTACAAAAATTATCGGGGTTTTGAAAAGACATTGTTGTGAAGTTCCTCCTCTACCTGATACATCGTTTATATTACATTTGTAATAGTATTTCAGGCCATGCTGTAATACTGAATACGTATGTAGAAGTTTGTATTAATGCTACCTCAGAAAAAGGATTTATATATTAAAACATTTGTGAGTTTCTTGTATGCTGGAAGTACTCAACTGGTTGTGGTTAAACTGATAAATTTAGCTAAAACTATTGGATGCAGACATGTTGAAATTTTTCGTTGTTCCAGGACATACAAGATCAGTTAGAGGATATGATGGAAGAAGCCAATGAAGTTCAGGAAGCACTGAGCCGTAGCTATGGAACACCAGAGATTGATGAAGATGACTTGGAAGCAGGTTAGGAAGGTGGAGGAGAAAGTACAGTGATGTTTTAATTTCATTAGCCAAATACTCAAAAGCATTAAAAACATGTTTTAATTACTCTTTTAAATATAAACCTGCATTTCTTACAACAAACTTAACTTTTATTTCCTGCGCTTCTTTCAAGTGCCATAACAAAAGTATGAGGCAAATGTGAAGGAGATACTAATGGAGTTCCACAGAGAAGGAAAAAATGTTCTGTGTGTCTGTGTGTGCACATGTTCCTGAATGATACCTAAATAAGAAAGTAAGAAAGGAGCAAAGTGATTCATTATGAACCATGTTTTTCTATAAGAGATGCTTTCTTCTCAAAAAAGAAATGCCTTGCTTAATTTTTGAACCTACATAATAATTCTATTATTCTATTTCAGAACTGGATGCACTAGGGGATGAAATTTTAGCTGATGAAGACAATTCCTACTTAGATGAAGCTGCATCTGCTCCAGCAATCCCAGAAGGCACTCCTACTGATACAAAAAACAAAGTGAGACTTTTCTTTAAAAGCAAAATGTATTTTTTTTCTGAATTAATTGTATTTATGTGGGTTGCCTGCTCTTTGGAATCCTCAGTATGTTAAACAAAAATTGTGCTTGATATGTTTTCTGTCTTTTGGGTGATCTACTTATGTGGGATGCTCGCTGATGAATTAGCCTTCTAAAGCATAAGCTACCTTCATGATAACTGGGTATTTTCCAAAGATTTGTATGTGACAGAATACAGTGTACTTAGTTTTAAAGAGCTAAGATGGCATTTTCTAACTATTGTCTTGGTAGACTTCATAGTCTTAAAGTTTTTCATATTTTTGATTTTCAGGGTGGTAATACAGCTTAGTAGTGAGAAAGAATACCAACTGCTTTTATTTTGRTTAATTTGATACACAATGATAATTACAGATATATCACTAAAAGAAAATTGTGAGGAAAAATTTGCAAAATTTGGAAAATGTTCCGATTGGAGCATTTATTAATTTGTTTCTCTTTTCTTCTTATAGGATGGTGTCTTGGTGGATGAATTTGGGTTGCCCAAGATCCCTGCTACATAAATGTTTAAAAAGCACAGTGGATATAGTGAACTACATTTTACAAATCAAGAATTTTTTTAATTCTGGAAAACTTATCCTTCCAGTGTAACCTTAATATCACTACATCCTAGTATGCAATATGAATGGCTGATGGTGTTTTCTTTCTTTGAAGAAAGTTGTTCTACTACTGACTTTTCTATTAATGAAAAATTTGTCACAGAATCCTTCAGTGGAAGCAGTCAGTCTAATAGGTTTTGGTTTCCTGTGTCTCATGGACAAGTAATACATGAGGAGTAAAGGTGGCTGTTTATAGCTGAGCTCTGTTTTGACTTTTGTATTATGGTTCTCTTTCTTGAAACTAAGACTGTATGTTGCTGCTTACTCTCTGTAAAATAGCTTCCTTACTTCTATGCTTATTTGATAAAGAATTAGATGCATTTTAAAACTACTTCAGTCTTGAGACTTTTGTGCTATTGTATTGTAACCTTCCTGATAGCTGTAACAAATGGTAGGATTATCATTAACCCTATGTATTCCATTGTGACATAAAATCATTTAGATAGCTGATTCTTGTGTGATGTTTTTGGTAATGATCTTAATCCGCCACTTGTTCTCACTGTTGTCACCAGCTGCTTGAGGACAGGCTTATTCAGAGGTGGAGCCTGGTTCCAATCCTAAAAATATCATATATACTTCCTTTGCAGTATCACACTTAAACTGTACTGTTGCTTTGGCCACGTTTCTCCTCCTGTCAGGAGTTACTCTGCTCAGCAATAGAAGTCATAAGGAGAGGAGGGGGGAAAAAAAGTATCTCGCAAAAAGATGATCAAACTACTGTCTTCCTTCTCTTGAACTCACTGGCCACAAATACAAGACTGCTGCCAAGCCTCAACTCCAGTGCTGAAGATCAGTTGTCAAGCCTGGAAATCATTCTTAATTAAAAGGAAAAACGCTTTGTGACGATGCACTTAGTGTACAAATGTTTGTATAGGAACAGCTTTATTTAACACTAATAAAGATATTTTTTTTCCAAAGTGGTCTTTAGAACGTATCCCTCTAGCTGCTATTACACAGAGCAAACATAAGCATGTCTAATTAAACTGAAAGTGTATTTGACCATAACCTGATGTTTTTGTGACAGGTGTTTATCCTGCTGAAGAATTCTTCTTGTCGGTTTTGTTGGTAAATAACACGTTATACTCGAGCAGGAAGCACTGTGCTAGCGGCTGGGAAGCTGCCCAAGGAATTGAGTGTTACCTGAGACGGCTTACAGGATGCTTTGGCAAAAGGGAAAGTGTATGTGGGCGGGGAGCTGAAGAAAGCCCCTCCCTGAAAGCTAAGCAGCTGTGGCACACGGCTGCTTTCTTTCTAGTGTTTAAAAACCTGCTTCTCCGTCCTTCCCCCATTTCCCCCTTGCTTTCCCCGGAAGCGGAGCAGAGCCGGGGCACAGCGTCCTCCGCACCGCCCCGGCGCACAGCGACATCACTCCGGCTCGTGATGCCACCTAGGGGCGGGGACGGCGCGGGGCAGCCCGCGGCCGGGAAGTGACGCGTTTCTGGCGCGCTCCCGGAAGCGCCGCGAGACGGTTTCCTGCTGGCGGGACTGAGATGGCGGCGCGCGGAGCCCCGGTTACCGTTACCGTCACYTACAGTAAGAGCCGCCACAGGGAAGAGCGGCCGCGGCCCGCAGCGCCCCAGGGGGCGGGTCCTGGCGGCGGGGCGGGCGGGGGAGGGTCTCGGCCCAGCCCTGCCGCGGCTCCCCGGGGAGCGGTGGGGGCAGCAGCTTTCCCTCCTGTGGCAGCAATCCTCCTTCACGTGARATGCACCGCGGGGCTGGAGGCAGTGCTGCGTACGAAGAGCAGATGCTGTCTTTTGGGCTTCCTGCTTATTTGTTGAAGAAGCTTGAAAATGTCTGGTTAGCGAGATGGGAAATTGCAGCAGCAAAAGATAATTTCTTGGTTAGGACAGCTGGGTGCCGACCTGATGAAATGAGTTACTCAACGGCCTTTGGAGACAACTGAGCTTTTCCCTAAAGAAGAGAAACCAGAGGGGGGGGRAAGTGGATGGGAGATACACACTAAAATCTTCAAATACATGTGAAAAATTAATGCAGAGAGTTAAGAATAGCCTTGACTCTACAGTTCCTAAAAGCAGGGTAAGCAATATATGCTTAAATTATAACAAAGTGGGTTTAGGTTAGACGTGAGGAAGAACACTGAAGATAGTAAAGTACTAAAAATCATTCATCAGCAAATTTTGTTTTTAAAACTTACGACTATTTTATGTATTTTTTTTAATAATTGAACAGTGTACTCCCTGCTCCCATCTCTTTTGCACTCTTTTGGTGATGTTCTTTCTACATGGAGATCTTACTGCTTATTTCTGTGTGCTTATTCTTATTTTCAAACTGGTATTTGTTATGTTTCTTTATCACCTGGTAGCTTAGTTTATTTAAGAGTCTTTGCTGAGGGACCCTGTGGAGTAATGTATTTGGAGCTTCATGATCTACGTGCTTGTTGATACCTTCAGAGAACTCGTTTTCGGCTGAGAGATTTTCGTTTGCACAGATCGTATCAACTTTCCTTCAAAATGCTATGTCTATAATTCCAACATCTTGCTTCCAGTTATTTTCTTGTTTGTAATTACTTTGTCATTCATGGCAGGTAGAACGTATCCTTCATCTTGGACTTCAGCTATCTGGTTTACACCTGTTGCTGTTAGATCTTTGTAGAAACGATTTTGTTAAAACTCTATTTCCATCATTTCTTACTTTTACACRCATAATGAAGGCTTAAGAAAGAGAATGATAGTAGACCCACATGTATCACTGTACAATCTACAAGTCATTGAGCTGACCTGATTTTTCTAAATGTATTTAGAGTTTTCCAAAAGAATTGAGAAATTTGCATTAGCTGAGATCTTAAATCACTGTTGTCGCTTACAGAAAAAGAGTGGTAAGCTGTAATGCCAGTTCTAACTTACGAGGTGTTTTTTTGTGATTTCACTCAGCAGTGAATTGACAGTATAACTTGTGCTATAGTCATCCTGCAGTGTTATTCATAATTTGCAGGTTTTTCTTGGAGATAGATATTCTATTAAGATGTGTTGAAGGGAGAAACCATCTTTAGACTGTGAGAGTTCTTTCAGGTGGCGCATTAGAGGGAAGGCTGGGAAGACATTGATCGCTTCTCATGCGTAAGGAGTAGGGAGCAAAGGAAGTGATAAACCATCTCTGATTTCCCAAGACTCGTGTGATTAGAAGTTCCTGTAAGTAGCAAATAAAGCAGATCATGAAAGTCTGGGCTTCCATTCTTCAGCTTGTGAGATGACTGTATTAGCTGCATTCTTTAATATTCCCCCCCCCCCCCCCCCGCTCCCTCAGGAGCATTATGGCCAGTAGTTTTCTCCTTATCTGCCTCTTTAGGTTCTTAAAAGATAAAAATACATACATATTTTCAGCTGAGATGAGTAAGATGAAGGAATTCTAAGATAAAGAATTGTAATAGCACCCTGTGATTTAAAAGTCTGTACATGAGTATCAGTGATTTGAGAACTTTCTGTGTTCATGGAAATAAGTATTAGRAACTGATTCCACCTAAAATTTTCTAGGTAACAATAGAYACTACTGTTGTTCTGTTTTTGTTAGGTAATGAAAAACACAGTATTGAGGTCGGTTCTCATCAGGAAGATGGTGAACCTACACTACAAGACATGGCTCTACTTATTGAACAAGTCACTGGTGTTCCAGTTCCTTTTCAGAAGCTGATATACAAAGGTAACTTACAAATCTGTTCATGTTTCTTATAGATAGTACCTTTCCTCTTACTTTCAGGTGTCCACCTGAAACGTTTTTAAAAAGACGTTCTTAATACTTTAATTTTTAGGACTTGGAAAGAACAGTTGAAAGTATCACTTACTGTTATTAGTAATATTTTGACTTTTTTTTTTTCCTCTCTCATTCCATTTAGGGAAATCTCTAAAAGAAATGGAACAACCATTATCAGCACTTGGTGTTAAAAATGGTTGCAAAGTCATGTTGATTGGGAAAAGGGTAAGCGTTGCCTTCACAATTTTTTTTTCTTACATTATCCTAATTTCTATTAGTGGCTCAACTCCTGAACATGAATATAAGTTTCAGCGTAAAACTCACCTTGTGTACACACCCACAAAGCTGTGTTCAGTCTCATGTTGTACTGCAAATAACTCTGCAGTTTTCTGAAATTAAATTACTGACAAACTTCTGTCACTTGTCAGCAATGTGTGACTCGTGAAGCTCCTGTGTGCTGATACCCTTTTCTGTCCATCTTATAATTCTAGTTGAAAAACAACAACAACAAAAACCTGTAGCTGCTGTCTCTGCTGGGTTACTTCTAGTGAAATGACCTGTGACTAGCTCTGTCAAGTTGAGGACAAAGTAGTATCTCCTCCTCTACTTGCAAGATAATAAAGCTAATAACAGAATTTGCACTTTTCCTTTTCTCTTCAAATTAATCTCAGTTAACATGTTTGTATACATTGCTACTATATTTGTTATTAAGCTTTAGAAGTAGCTTGTTTAGTAGGTACTAAAGTATGGAAAGAATAACCACAGTGTAATATTTAATTCAGGAAAAGCCTTCACTTCTGTATCACACTGTTGCTGCACTTTAGCTACATRGTGACTTTATTTGTTCCACAGTTGTGAATTTTATGCTTTTGAATACACAGAATAGTCCAGAGGAAGAAGCTGAATTAAAGAAGTTAAAAGATTTGGAGAAGTCAGTGGAGCAAATAGCTAACAAATTAGAGGAAGTTAATAAAGAGTTCACAAGTATCCAGAAGGTATGTCAGCTCTGTATAGTTTTAAATTCTTGCAAGACTATTTTTAGATACATATTTTAAAAAATACTGCTTGAAGGTTTTATACAGTGAGTAATATGCTGTCCCTTTTAGCTTTCCAAAGGACTGTAGAATTCTTACTAAACTTCAAATGCTATTTATGAGTTTTCAAAATAAGGAGATATATGTATTGCACTGTTTAGAAAAAGGTAAATATTGTTGCATATTGAACAAATGATATTCTTTAGATCTAGAAAAACATGAACTGTTCTCTCAAAATTCAAAGGCAGATGGCTGTTCCTTTGAGTTTTGTTTAATATTTTAAGAAAACCTAGTAGATCTTACAGATAGTATTTCAAGCATTGATGGAATACAAATTGAGATTGGAGTTTTTATTGCACGTGAAATTACAGAATAGTAAAAAGTATTTTCTAGTGTAGTGGATTGACAAATTTTTCTAAGCTGCATAGTCTTCAGGGTGTGGAATAGTGTTGTCTTGTCTTCCCTCCTTTTCTTCCTCAGGGTTTTTTAGCAAAGGATCTCCAGGCAGAAGCTCTGAAAAAGCTGGACAAGAGGATAAAAGGAACTGCAGAGCAGTTCATGAAGATCCTGGAACAGATAGATTCCATTGTAAGTAAATAATCACAGAAAGGCATTATATCCCCAAATAAGTTTGCTTTTAAGAATAAATCTTTAATATAATTTATTTGATATTTTAAAACACTAACAAGTATATTTCATTTTTTAAAGTTAGTTAATTAGTTTGCTCATTTTTTTTCTTTAATATCCAGCTCTTGCCCCTGTGTTTCTCCAAAAGGCTACTAAATGGTGACATTAATGCCTGTGTATGCATCCCCATTCTACAGAAGAGCTTCATATTGGGCAACAGCCTGTTAAGACTGCATGAAATGGGTATCCTTTACTCAAGTTTTACCCTTTTGGTTTGTCTTGACAAAACCTGTTAGATTATATTTTATGGTAACAGTAAAGGTCTTGAGGAGACGTTGACTCAGAAAAAGCAGAAGCACTTTTTCTATATTGCTTAAGAACAAGGAAGTCCTGAAGAATCTTCTAGTCAGTCCTATGTGGATTGACAGAACTTTTATTCAAGTGTGCATACTGAGGACTGGATTCTTTATTTGAAATGTACTGGGGTTTATCCAAGCACTTCACAGTCATTAATGGATCATAACCTTACAGCATCCTTATTAGAGTATAGTATGTATCTCCCTRTATAATGTGAGAACTGAGAGCTGCATGAGAATATGGGACTTGCCCTAGATTGTGGCAACTAGGGTATTTTGTTACTCAGTTTCTATGTCTATTGAGTCATTCTCTTTCATTTTGTAGTCTAATTCTGTTGCATATCATGATCATAAATTCCTGTTCTGAAGGAGTACCATGCTGCTTTGCTGTGGTAGTAGTGTCTCTGCGTTTACTCCTTTCCACAGTGACCCTTATGGGTTTATTTCAGCATGTTTTATTACAAAGGTCTATGTTCTGTGAAACAAATGGATTTTAACTGATGAGTACTTTGAAAAAGTTGAGCGGCTGACTATGTTATAGAGTAATAATTTGCATCGGCCCTCACCAGGTATTGTACATTATGGGTTGCTGGGATTGGCGGGGAGTTTGTTAACTTATTTCCTCCTTTCATGCTGTGCAGTTTTAATGGTAAGTTAGCCTTTGCTGTTTGCTGCCAGGAGTTTAGCTTATGCTTATTATATCTGACAGTTCTAAGTATATTTTAATTTTTCTTGCATGTTATAGTTAAAAGAAAAAAGTAGTTTAGTATTTTGAAGTCTTCAGCTTTCAGTAGTCTTCATCACTTCTTGAATGCTATCAGACATAGACTTAATACAACTGATGCCTTGTTTGAAGTGGCAGATTTTCTGTGTGTTACCATGAAAATAGCAATGAGGTGACAATGGCTCATTTGGATGGGATCAAAGCTTATTTCTGATCCCATTGGTTTCYGGTATCATGGCCTACTTAGATAAAAGGCAGTATTTGTATGCTAACATACAGTTCTGAAACCTAGCAAGCAACCTTGAAAGCCCCTCTTCATTGCTTCCTTGTTAGTCCTTATTAACCCAAGTTTTCTTTTGATTCTGGTATTGCTTGCATGATTTAAATAGAAAGTTTGCTATTACCTATCCCCTTATCCAAAATGCTCTAGATAGTATTGGACATGGGCTTCCAGGCTTAATAAAAGATTTTAGGAGGCTTATAAGCTGGTGACTTCTTGTTTCGATGAAATAATGGACTTCAGATGCCTCAGCTTTCTCTTGTGGAAATGGAGCAGTCAGGACTAAAACTAATCATGATTAATATCTTTTAATATTGGCGATAGTTATTTTTGACTTCATTGTAGAAGAGCCTAGAAGCTGACATTGATTAGGATCATGTTTTTAAGGGTGGGATGAAAATTAGGGCTTCTCGTAGCAGTGGATGAAAGGTACGTTTTGGAACCAGCCTCCATATTGATTTGTCTTAATATTCTAGTATAACACTGTTAGGCCCCAACTTTGTGAAGGTGTTACTTAAACATACTGCAGTTGTGGAACATACAGATGTAGTAACACAAAACAGTAATGAAGTATGTTTGAGGATAATGAACAAGTGCTATTGAAGTAAGGAATTGTGTGAAAAAATGGTAAATAAAAATRTAAAGTAGAAGAGTGTAAAGCTTCTAGAAAGCAATTTTCCTGTGTATCTGAAATGTTTTACATATTTCTTAATATTCCTTGCCTTACCCAAGTAAAAAACAAGTCCTAAAAAAATAGTAGTTTAAGAGCCATATAGTATTGGGGTGGGAGAGGAGAGATACAGTGGTGTCACTGCCAAAAGAGCAGAAACAAAGACTTGAAGGGATGTCTCCGAGTAGAGTACCTGCAACTTGAACATTTTAACATTACATGTTTCGTTAAAAATAGCTACTGTTTCTACAGGAGAGAGGGGAGAGTGGGGATCTTTTCAGCATCTAAAAAATTTTTGAATGTTRTCTAGTCTTTGCACAGGCTGCAAATCATTTAATTTTCTTCAGGAGGAATACAGAGTCAGTTTTGCTCAGCAGTTGAGGATTTATCTGTATACATCATTGGAAATTCATTTATTTTAGCAATTAAAATACTTGGTTCAGGAATAAAAGTCAACACATACCACTTACTGCAAATCTCAGTATATAGAACACAGAAAATGCCTGACTTGATTAGCTGACACAAATTTTTAGACAAATTACTGAAACAAAGGAAAGGAAGGAAAACCTAGTYCTGAGATAAAATTTAAACCCACAGGCCTGATACTATGCACTTCTTGTCAGCCTACTCTAATTTACTTGAAGCATGTTACTGATTTTGTACCTGAGAGATTACTTTGTTCTCATGATGATTCCTTATTAAATTCTTGAAATAAAGTCACTGGCTTTTTTGTTTACATACGTTAACTGCAAAATCCCCTGTCAAAGTGGCCGTATCAGGTAAACTAATGTTTAATTAACATTTCAAGGRTTAAAGAAGGAATTATTCTGCAAATAGTGTTATTGTGCTGTTAACAAACACTTCACAAGCTTCTATGAAGTTTTACCATTTACAGTTGGAGTGATGTGAGTTTACTTCTGAATCTTTGATTTTATTTGGATAATTAAACGTTTGATAGGCATTTCGTATTTTTAATTCTTAAATTTCTTGATATGGATCAGAAGTGTAAAATAAAAGGGGAATATTTTTATAAAGCACAAGAAGCATGAAAGTGCCATCACTCCTCAGTGAGAGTAGAGCACCTAGTTACCACTTCAGAAAACCCATTGACAAGTGCAGGCATTTAAAAAGCTACTTTTAAAGAAGCTGCTTGAATGACTAGTTAGGTGAGAAAATTTTGGTATCAACATAATGTGCTTACCTAATTTACCAATTTATTTAATAATAGGTGATGAAGGAATGGCAATTGGTAAAAATAATGCACCAAAACACTGTACATTACAGTGTTTTTAAAACCCTAATATAATGTAAAAAACAAAAAAGCTTCTGCCTAAATGGACAGTGGTGTCAGCAAAAATCCGTATAAGAGCATTAACATTGGTGCTGTGTGCAACAGAGTGATTTTTTTAATCAATTTGATATCAGAAATCTAAAAGGTTTCTAGCTATTGCTACTGTTGACTGCTAGTGTGGGAGACAGAGTATCCACATGGTAAGACCCCTCAAAATATGTGGTTAAGCAGCTCTGAATTTGAGGTATGAGGAGGAGCTAGCCAGTGGTAGTAGGGGGAGTCGGGCTGTTTCTGAAGGGGAGAAAAGAAAAATGATAACCTGTTTTGGAGAGGGAAAAAAAAAATCCTATGCCCAGGAGTTCTACAGAAGTTGCTGGACTAAAGCCTGCACAGCAGTCAGTGCTCAAAAGTTTAAGCGCATATATGCAAAGCACTGTGAAACTTGGAACAGGGTTTTGTCATGGAGAAAGAAGAAAGCAAGAGACCTGCTGTATGAATCAGAATATGCTATGCAGTGGAAAGTTGTCTACTAACCCAAGCTATTGATCTGTGAGAAATGCACCAAAACATAAATTTAGCAAGAGCTTTGCAGAAGCACTGCCTAGATTAAATAATTTTTTAAAAATATATAAATTAAATTTGATTTTAATTAAATATTGAAATGTTATTGTGACTTAAGGTTTATTGCCAGCTTCACCTGTTAAATCCTGAATAGTTGGACAACGTATTCCTGGAGAGGAGACGTAAGCTGACTAAGGTAAAATAGAGAGACTGTGAGATTTAATTTGATGTTAAGATCTGTAAGCTTTACTAATTTGATTGCAAAATACCTTTTAATCATTTTAAGCAGTATGGTAAGTTAGTACATTTAGGGCTTCCGGTTCTATGTCTTTGCCTAGGGCTTTACAAGATGTGATTTTAAAAACTGCTATGAGGGTAGGCAGACAAACATAGAATTTTGCATGCACAGATGCATTTTAAAAAGAGTTTTGAAAAATGTCCAAATAGAAATGGATTTCACGGTTTTCCTTCAGTTACCAGTATTTGTTTCTTAAATGGATATTGAGTGGTAGCCCATCTGGGTTTCCCTATCTGCTATTAATAGTTAACTTAGATCCATTTAGAAGATTGCTTGTTTAACATGCTATTGCAGTTTGGTAGGAATACTTGAATAGGCCAAAATCTCTCAGAAGGTGCAATCTGAGATAAAAAGCTCTGGACAAAGAGAGATAACGAGAAGGCATGGACAATGTAACTGAGCTAGCATATTATTTCATTTTTTAAAATCTGATTATTAATAAATTGAGTCATGAAGAGCTTCAAGGCATAGAAGAATTTCCGTGACAYGGTGAGATCTTAATGTTCTGGTGAGAATCAATTGTTAATATTTAGGCCTAACTGATCTTTGTTTTTCCAGGTTATTACACACTGTGGGGTCAAATACTAGGCATCAAATACTTTTTTCATGTCAGATGCTTGTTGTTGTTGTTGTTGTTTTTTTTTTTTCATTTTTCAAAAATGAATATTGTACAAAACCAAGGGAAAAATAGGAGTGTTTCTTCTTGTGGTTACAGGGTCCTGTGTCATAAACAAGATCCATTCAAGTACCTCATACACCTTTATAATATTTTTTTTCTCTTTTTTTTTTCTGTGACAGCTGTAAGTATTCCAAAGGCCTTCATTTTTATTTGTGAGCTAAAACTAGTGTTTGAAGAYGACTAACTTCAGCTTTAAATTAACATTTCAGTTGTTCTGTAATGTCTTTGGAACATCCAATTTTCTGGAAAAATGCATATAATAAAATCTTATCACAACCTTGTGCTTATTGGGAAGAGACATGCAGGTTTAGCATGCTGCAGTGAGCAAGACCTTATTGCAGTACACAGTGCTAGAAAATACACTTTTAAAAGAGCAATGTACAT
The DNA here is from genome assembly GCF_003343005.1 of Rhea americana. Classification (NCBI taxonomy): domain Eukaryota; kingdom Metazoa; phylum Chordata; class Aves; order Rheiformes; family Rheidae; genus Rhea; species Rhea americana. The sequence goes on from NW_028186701.1 coordinate 1,738,978, forward strand.
CCAAAAATGAACATTTTTTTTAAAAAAAGTTGTGCTTTGAGAAACAGACGTGGGCCACTATTAAAGCTTTTGTTTATTTAAACAGTTGTTGAAAATATGTAATGGCTTTTGAATCTATCCTGTGATGTAAATCCAAAGAGAATGAAGCCACACTACATAAATGAAGAAAGTAACCAATGTAAATCAGGCTGCTGTGGGAGAGTTTAGACATTGTGAATAACGAATTCCTGTAATTAACCTGATAACTTATTTTCTAAAGGTGCTTTTCCTCCCCTTACAAAATAGAAGAGGAGATGGAAAGGAAACTGTTTCTTGGGAAAAAATGAAAAATATTTGTGGTAGTAAGAGGAGGAAAAATCATAACTTTTAATTTTTTTAGACATTTCTGTCCCTGTTTGCAAGAATAGAATTGCACCAGTTTGTATTTGGGAGGATGTCTCTGTTAACCTGCAGGTTGATCTACCTGTCTTGTGCCTTTTGATACTGCTATTAATTTTTCAGCCTGGAAAAAATATGTCTAGTTTCTGGTGCTGTTTCGGAAGGTGCAGTCTGACATAAAAGCTCTCTGCAAGGGAGATGACTTTTTTGATCTCAAAGGAAGTGTTAAAAAAAAAATTATATGAGTCTTATCAGCTTAATAATATTACTGTTTGGGAAAACTCCAAATGGTGCTGGAACAACAGAAATGGAAGTTGAAACTACAGGAACAGAAGTTTCCTTCTCATCCGTCTTCCAGAAACAAACCAACAAAATAAAAAAAAAATCTGACCTTGGGACTAGGCTAGCTTAGTAGTAGTAGTAGTTATTCCCATTTTAAACTTTCATACAGTCCTAGGAGATGAGCAACGTTCAGTGTTCCTCCTGCCAGTGAGGGTAGAAGAAGAATGATGGGGATTTTAAACCAGGGCTTATGGGGAAGTAAATGAAAAAATAAGTTGCAGCTTAATCCATGTGGTCGTTTCCTCCTCACTCCTGATGCAGAGTATGTTCAGAGCCTGGCTGTTAYTATTTCATTATCTGGTACCACCCACAATGTCCTAATCACTACACAAATACCAGAGCAGTGTGATCTCTGCTCCAGAACTGCCCAAGGTCTCTTTAAGCCCATAGTTTCACTTCTCACAATGACTGGGGTTTTTTTGGTGTGCAGTCTTGTGTATTTTTAACACCTATATTACGTGCAAGACATATTTAAGACTCTGTATGGTTAGCTGGACTTTAAAAGAAAAGATTTTTTTTTTTAATTCTTATAAATGATTTTTGTATCTGAATTTTCCAGTGGAACTTGCATTTTAGGAGAAATGAAACAGAGGGAAAGATAGGGTAACCTCTGGTCTTCATATAGGTTTAAAAGGAAAAAAAATGTACCAGTGAGAAACTCCAAGATGTGATGGTGTGACCTTTTTTATGTTTCCAGCGGTGAGCATAGTGTTTCTGAGAACGTTTGTGTTTAAAAAAAAAAAAAAAAATACAAAAACACCCTCCCCCATCCAATATGTCAATTTAAATTCTCTCCAAAAGAACAAAGCTTGTAAAATTTGCTAAGATGATATGTATTAAATTATACATATATATTGGGTGGAAGGAGTAGGGAAATTGATACAATTTGACTTTAATTAAGAACCTTCATGTACAGAGCCTTCCATGAATAGATTCACAGGGAAGATCAGACATACAGTTTAAACAGACTAGCAATGCCTGCATCAGCTGACTATTTATTGATGATATAGTCTAATGATGATGAAAGATTGAGTTAATGTGTTTGTAAGAAATTACCACATCTTCATTAGTCTCAGAAACCTGAAGCTGATGCTTAGCAGAGGAGTTAACATGCTGCAGTGGACAAAGTGTATATGGTCTATTGCTGTGTGTTAGCTGAAGCCTCATGGTAAACTTGCTAGCTCAGTTGTTTGCAATCATCATGTTATATCCCTGGATTTTTTGAAATGATTACTTTTTCTTTTGAATTCTTTCATGTGTAATCATCCTTACTGAGCAGGCATGCCATTTCCAGGTTGCCTGTTAAGAGGATTCAGCTCTTTGATGCATTCACTTTTCTCTGTGTGTTTAATATATTAGTTTCAAGATTAAGCTGCATCAACTTGTTCACTTATTTTACTGCAGAATCTGCCAGAGAATTTCAGTGATTGCAAACTGAAAAAGAAGGGATTGGTGAAAAGGGTTCAGGTGAGTTTTTCTCATTTATGTTGGGTACGTGTAAACTAACCGTTTGTGAAAATGAGAGCTATGTTTAGAGCTTAGATTTTTGCAGTATTCGTTGTTACAATATTATTTCTTATGACCTCTTTTTGAGTAGTATTTAATACTTTTATAAAGGAACATAAAAATAGATTTTCGTAGTTCATACTGTTTTCAAATAATATTTGTAATTTAAATTAGTGGTTGGCCTTATGGCTATCTGACAATGGAAGCAATTCTGATTACTTATAAAGGATCACAAACATTCTTTCTTTCCCGTATCTGTGTGAACTGGAGTAATGAGTGAGGTTTTGGCAGCCAGCTGGCTCCTACTGGAGGCTGGGAAACACCTTAGTAGAGCTGTTCTTTGGAAAATTTAGTATCTATTGCAACATACCAACTTTCTATAGACATTAAGCCTCTAAAGTAAAAGCAAAAGGGGTTGGGTGAAGACAGATGATCCAAAACTGCAGGATGGTTAAAAACCACTGGCCTGGCACAACAAAGTACTGGTTTAGAGGGGAGGGAGCAAAAGTTTCTTAGCGCTATTTCAATTTAAATAGCGTTAAAAATACTGCTTGACTGTTAAKTCTATTGCAGACATAGCAAAACTGAGTGTAAGACATATATGTAGATAGAAACTACAGTTAGTACYTTGGACTTGGCCTAAGAGAATATATTGGTGGAGATAGGAAACGTAAAGTGTTAAGGCGTGCTGTGATCAGGTAACCAGCAGCCACTGGCTTTTAACTACTGTGTGTGAGTTAGTACAATTGTAAGAATTTGTGGGCATGTTTTAAGAAATGCTTAAGATACTGTGGACTGTTCTCTTTGGAAAGGAGCTTTCCACCATTGAGGCGCATTGGTTACTTGTAAAGATTAGGGTTCCTGTTGCCTTGCGGTCTTGAGAAGTACAAACAAGGAGTTCTTGGCTTAACAAAGGCTTGTTTTGATTTGACTGAAAAGAATTTTTCAGTCCTGTSTTAGGCTACAGAAGTATGTATTGTAGGAAGAAGTTCTAAAGTTATATTCAAAACTAAAGCCCTAACTTACTGGTGATTGTGGATTTTGGATTAAGTTGAAGTGGTTTAGTAGCAGGACTGGTGAGGATGGACAGCCACATTGTTGTCATGTTTCTGTTGGATTCTAGGTAAATAAAACAGTTAATAAAGCCATTATCAAAACCGATCTGGGAGGTAGTTGTTGAATTGCTTTCTTTGCATGGTGGAAACTTTATTTTCTGTTCTTAAGAAGCAGTCTACCATTGCTGTAATTGCATCGCTGATAACGTTTGTTTGTTATTTTCAGGCTTTTCTTGCCCAGTGTGATACAATCGAAGGAAATATCGGTCAAGAAATGGATAAGCTGCAATCAAAGAATTTGGCACTGGTGGAATGAGACACTGCTCTACTTAATTAGGAAACATAATTGCTCTATGAGCAAGAAGAGAAGTTTGCTCTTTGTTTTAGAGCACATATTCAATGTATTCAGCTTTTTTTTTTCTTTTCTTTTTTTTTCTTTTCTTTTTTAAAGCCCAGTCTATTAGACTGGTACTAGTTAATCATTACTTGCTGGTTGTCATGGTTGCCACTTGGTTAGATCTATTATTCTGAAAAGAAAACAATTCTTCCTTTAAATTGCAGAAACAATATTTGTGGTGAATTGTCATATATCTTATGAATGAGTGTTTAGTTAACTGAATAACAAAGTTTGCAGTGATGGGCAATTTTGTCTGTTATGTCTTGGAATTTATTGACAGCTCAAATCAAAGAAGATCTATAATCCTAAAAATGCCAGAAGTCTCAATTGTAGAACTTCAGCTTGATTGAAAAAAGATTACTGATGTAACATCTGGGGAAATATAACATTCTTGTAGACAGTCCAGAGCAATAAGAAGACCACACATTTGTATCTACTTAATGTTTGTATGCATTGATAAATATAAGAAAGCTTGACTATAAGGGAGTTGTACCTATTTTAGCCTTAAATTGTCATAATAAATGGAATGTACTGTAATACATACATAATTTTGAGTGGTGCTTTGCATTGTTGATCTCCTTGATACACTTATTTTTACATAGATTTCTGATGTTCTGTGTTTTATAGCTTATTTTTATTGCTTCTGATATGTCTTGAGTTATGKTGAGAAAGGAAATGGGATCATTTATGCTGCTCATAGGCAAAAGATTCAGTTGAAACAAGGTATCAGTAAGGAACTCTTAAAAGATATTTTTGGCTTTTTTCTGGTTTCACTGAATCCATGCTGTATTTAATGGAAATTTGCAGTGATTGTTTCTAATTGATGCTTGCAGACACATGTTCTGCTTAGCCTTCCTTGGTAGATGAAAAACTTTGGCAGGAGATAGCAACTGTTTCAGCAGCTGCAGCCAGCTCTGTTTGCAATTGTGAGCCAGAGCTCACAGCTGGCATATGTGTAATGGCAGCTGTTTTTTCAGTGATGTTTCTGATACGTGGGTCCGTTGTCATACACAGTGACCAGTGAAATACTGACTGGTAAGAGCTTATTCCTGTGACAAACCTAAGCTGCTTCATCTCACATGAGTCAGAGACTGAGGATGTTTAGAAATGGCCCCTTAGATAATGAGTCTTTATCTGCATATGACTGTTTAACTATTAGCTCTCCTTACAAAATAAAAATAGAAAATGTGACTAAAAGGATAAGTTACAACCAGTAAAGTATTATCCTGCAGTATTTCTCTGGTGTTTGTAATTGGAGGAGCATTTCTTTAGTGAAAAACACCATTGGACATATTAAGTGGTAGCCCTGCATTAAAAATGGGTCACTTCCATTGTAAAAARTAGTTCTTGACCATAACAAGATTCAAGCTGCCATATTTTTGTTTTTGACACTTTCTGTAAGATTGCACTTTTTTTCCATATGAAACTTGTTTTTTAGGAGCTGTGAAAGATTTTAAGGCCTACAATTGTAGTAAACWTAGCTATGAGTTAGAAAATGGTATGTGTGGCAAGACTGTAGTATATTTCCCCTACTCTCATCCTATTGTATTTGCCCACTACTTCAAGTTTATAGGGAGGAACAGCTGTAGACGTTTTTGTGAAGCCCTAGCTTAGTGCCACTTCTGTGCCAGGTTCTGCTGACTCCTAAACCAACAGCAACACAGTTGCTTAATTCAGGGGATGCAAAATTGCCCACTTTTCTTTGATGAAATGGATCCTCACCCCCTCAAAAGTGAATGTGGTCTAATGCATTGAACTTTCACAGGTGTGTGTGTAATAAGCAACGTATTCTCCTCTGCCCACGAAGAGTTGTGGTCATGACTAGGATTGTGTTCACTTCTGCTCCATTGTGGTTTTCTCTCTTCAGCCAGAACGTTAAGGCTAAAGACAGGCGTTGTTTGGATCTCTCTGTCGGTGGAAAAGGTACCTGCCTCCAGCTACTTATCATCCCTCTTTTACCAGAGACTGCTGCTCCTTGAGACCTGGTTGGGTGAGTATATCCTGAACCTGTCTCAAAGTGGGATGGATTATTTGATGATTTTAGATTAGCAAAGATTTACTATTTAGTAGTCTGAGGCAAAAGGAGTGATGATGAACCTCTCCCACTAGCACATCTGGATTCAGAAAAGGATGTCCAGAAGAACTGGAGGACTTCTGTGATAACAGCAGTTACCAGTATTCAGTTGCGAGGACAAGAGAGTAAACAGATTAAGACAAATCTGTGCAACGAAAAACAGCAACCATCACTATCACCCCCTGGGGCAGTTACCTCAAACGTAGGGAAGTTCCTTCAAGTCTGAAATCGGATGAGGCAGGCTGAGCGCATGCTCCACTTCTAACTGCATGTTTGTTTGGCCTGTTGAGGGCAGCATCAGCTCAGACAACGGGGGTTACCGAAGGGGTAAAAGGGGCTAATGAGAGAGCCTAGGAGGCATCTGGATAACAGCGCTTCCGGTTCTGCTGGTGCTTGGAGGATTTGAATTCTGAAAAATGCGACTAAGCCACACAACTGAATGCTGCTACTAGGAGGGAGAGCGAGGGGAGGAGAGCGCGCCCCGCCCCCTGCCTGCGGGGGGCGGGGCTCCGGCAGCCCCGCCCCGCCTCCTGCCTGCGGGGGGCGGGGCTCCGGCAGCCCCGCCCCGCCTCCTGCCTGCGCGGGGGCGGGGCTCCGGCAGCCCCGCCCCGCCTCCTGCCTGCGCGGGGGCGGGGCTCCGGCAGCCCTGCCTCCCCTTTGCGCGCGCGCGCGGCGTGGGCGGGAGTGGCGCTGCCGGACAAGATGGCGGCGGGTGGGGTGGGCGCGGGGCGGAAGCAGGTGCGGCAGGAGGAGCTGCGGCGCCTCATGCGGGAGAAGCAGCGGCAGAACGCGGGCAAGAAGCGGATCGACTCGCCCTTCGCCAAATATCCTGCGCCGCGCTCACCGGACGCGGTCCTCCCCTCCTTGTGGTGCCAGGCGGGGCCGCCGCCCCGCGCAGTGTCGTCGGCGCGGCCGGGAGGGTGGGCTCCGGGGCTGGGGGAGGAGGAAGGGGCGGCTCCACAGCGCCTTGGCTTCTCCTTAACGGCGGCGCACGTACAACAGCCTGGGGCACCTGAGCTGCGCGCTCTGCAACGTGCCGGTCAAGAGCGAGCTGCTGTGGCAGACGCACGTGCTGGGCAAGCAGCACCGCGAGGTGAGCGGCCGCCGGGCCCGGGCGGGGGGAAATGGCGGCGGGCGGGGCGGCGGGCAGTGTTACGGGCTCCGCGGCCGCCTTCCAGCCCGCCGCTGCCGGGTGACGCAGTGTTTCAGTGCAGCTCGCTGGGTTTGTTGAAGAAATGCTTTAGACACCTCCGCGTTAGCATCGACTTTTAGCTCCCAGCTGTCTACGGCTTTCCGTAGTTTGACTCCTGAATTTTGTACTAATTTGCAGAGAGTYGCAGAGTTAAAAGGCACGAAACAGACCGCAGCTGGTTCAGCTGCTAGTACATCATCTCATCCTGTCAAGAGGAAAAATGAGGCAGAAAATACAGAATTAAAGAGAACGAAAGGTAAAGCATAAAATTACTTAAAAAGCCCTTGGCAGAATCTGACGTTTTTTATCTTAAATGTGTACGTTTGTAAGGCCAGGAGAAAACTGCTATTTTGGTAGGTTAGCTAGTTTTCTTTTGGGTTAGTAGGTCACGGAGTAGTGGGCTTGGTCCAAACAGCATGAGAAACTCTGTATATTAAGCAGTGGAAACACTTGCCTAGAAGTATTCCTTTTCAGTGAAATCATAGAATGTTAAGGAGGGAAGGGACCTGTGGAGATCATCTAGTCCAACCCTCAGCATAGCCCATGCAGGGATTCAGCACGCAACCTTGCTGTTAGCAGCACCACGCTCTAACCAACTGAGCTGAACCTGCCCCCATCAAGCCCTTGGACCACAAACCATTCGTGAAAGTTTAGGCTAAAAGAAAGAAAGTGTTTAAATCTCTTCCCCTGTGGCAAATGAATATGAAAATGGTACACCTGTGAAAGCAAATGTTTCAGAATTCTCTCTCTTTGAAGAACTAGCTGTGTGCTTTCAAAATACTCTATTGTCCGTGGTTCATACACAGGGATTTTTTTTTTTTAAGTTTCTTTAAGAATTGTAAGAGAAACTACTGTTCTGGGCTTGACTAAATGCCAGACACTACATCTCTGAAAGTAACTTTTCTGTACATAGAATTGGAACTCTCTGCAGCACTAGTAGCACCTGACAGTCCTAGGGAACATTTAAATTGCAGCAGTTAAGAAATTATGACAATAGACACTATCTTTATGAGCTTCCTGCCGTAGTAAGACTTTATTTGAAGGATATTTCTTTTAAAAGAATAGACTGTAAGAAGTGACTCTTGTCTATTACACAGGTTCAGATGACAAACCACACACGTCTRCATCTGGGTAAGTAGATCTTACATGTTTTTTGTAACTGTGTATGAACTTTGTTATGCTCTCACCCTGTTTTTCCTCATCTGTTGTTTCCCAGCTAAGGGTAAAGATACAGGTACAAAACAGCAGATTCCTGCTTCTGTTCAGTGTTTAATATGGGTGTATAACCTTGAGTTTGACAGCATCTTCCTCTGTGTAAATAAGAAAATCACAATGTTAACTGTAGAGTGTGCAACAAAACAAGAAGTAATTTGTTGTTATTATCAGACTTTTAATGCTTAGTATGGTGGTTTTATATGGTCTATTAGAATAAAAGTAAGTAGATTATTGTATGCACTCCAATGGGTAATGCTAGCATCCTGTTTTTTTTTTTTAAAAAAAAGATACCTTGGAGAGAAATTACATACTATACATGCCAGTAATATTTAGTCACAAAACCTACTAATAAATTTCATCAGCAGATTTTTATTAAGAGACTTTTATTTCTTAAAGTCATGTAAATGCCTATCTTTCAGATGAGGTCTTTCTCTTAAAGATGTGAACAAATCCCCTTCAAGTGATTTAGTYGTTTTTCCTCACATATGCATCTTGGGACCATTTGAGATTTCTGAGGATATTTTGACATCCATATTGGTTTGGGAGATATCACATGAGGCTTATAAGTCTCCTGTTACCAAATGTACCCTTCTACATAGGATAAATTATTGTCTTGCATTGCCATTAAGCACTATAATCTTGACCCTAACAGACATTGTTGCCTTGTGGAAATTCTTTTTTTGTGTATAAAATTACACAGTTGCAAAGCTTGTTCATCATAAAATTAGTCAGTATTAGTAATTTTAAAATCACACAGGAAAAAATGTTTAGCTTGGAGGCCTGCAGATATCCGAAAAAATAATAAAAATCTAGTTTTTTTTTCATTGCTGAGCCTGTGCAGCTCTTCCTGGATTCAGAATGAATTTGTTTCTTTGCAGTTCTGAGCTGCAATAAGTACCTAAAATAAGTAGTTGTATTATACATGAAGGTTATCAAGGTTTGGGTGACATTGTATCACTATTGTCCCATGAATTTTTTATTTACTGTATTCACAGCAGGTACACAGATACAAATAACTAAATGTGAACATAGTATTATCTAAATAATTTGCATTCCTGAAACCTTGCTTTGTTACAGGATAGTTTTATTGAATTATCTTATGGTGAATATACAAGTAAAATAATTGAAATCTGAATGTGTTTTTAGCACTAACCTGAACGTTCCTGAGGAACTTTAAAAGAAAACAGCAATTATGTGCTGCCTTTGGACCATGGTTACATTAGTTTCTCTGCAGTTTAGTGTATTGCAAAACATTAAGAAGATCGTAATGTTCACACATTAGACTTTAGATGCTAGACTGTAACTGATTTTTGTAAAGTTTCAAATATTTATTTCTTATATTCTTTACTAGGCTACCAGCAGATTTTTTTGATGAAACAGAGCAAAACGGTGCAAAACAACAGCTTTCAAAGGGTCTAGGTCCTAGCTTATTGTCAGGAAATTATGATGATGATGAAGAACAGGAAGATCACTCAAACAAATCATCTGTTACGCATAAAACTGAAATTCCACCTCCAGCTCAAGAAGTAATAACTAATTCTCTACCTACAGGTAATGATGAATATAGTAAGTGATTCAGTAAGGAAAAGCTGTGTGATGGAGGGATTTTGTTTTATTTTTCTGATTATTGGTATTAACTGATTAAGTTGTGGAAGGAATGTAGAGAGAGAGATTCTTGGGTAGTTGGTTATTTTATAGTGTTTTCTCAGCCTACTTACCACTTTTACACTGTAATTATGTGAGGTTGTCTAGTGGAATAATATCTGGCTTTTTTTTGCTTGATTCAATAAGGTATTAATTTAAATTCCTCTCTAGTCAGAATTTTGTGTAGGAGCTTTTACAATTGTTTGTGGCTTCTGTCCTTTGTTATAGATTTCTTTGACAGCAAAACTACGGCCGCACCTGTAGTTTCACATTCAGGATCCATACAGAAACGAGAGATACAAGAGAAGGTAGTGGAAAGGTAAGTGGTTACATGAAATAAATGTTACCCTTTCTGAAAATAYTTGTAATCGTTCAGAAATCTGAGTTATTGTTATCTTGTAACCAGAATAGTCTGTGTATAATTTCAGCATCTAGCATCATTTCAGACTGATACTTRACACCCTACAGACAGGATAAAAAATGGAGCTGTGGCTCTTCCAGATATCTGTATTTGCAAGTTTTAATACAGGATACTTCTGAAGTTTAGTGTCAAGTGCTGCTTTTTACTGTTTAAAGAAACCATTGACTTGTTCTTATAATAGTGGTTTGGTCCATTTAGGCACTTTTTTAGACATTGGCCTAAGCCAATGTCTAAGAGTCTAAGTAGAGATTCTGTTGTTAAAACACTTGGGTGCTCAACGCACTGGAAAGGGTAGTTCAGGAAGCCTGAGTTATGGTTCCTGTTTTGTCAGTGAATTTTAAATCTGTCTGCAGTTCCTTGTCTGTTAGGTAAGACCAAATAGAAGAAATGAGTTTTGATGACTGTAGGTGAAACTCGGAGCATTAAAAACTTGCTTCTATTCTAGGTGCTTTTATAAAATGGATTTTTTTTTTCTTGACTATTTTGAACACCCCCCCCAAAAAAAAAAAAAAAAATGAAGTGTTAACTCAGGGTAATAATCTTAACATTTCAGGAAAGAAAACACAGCTGAAGCTTTACCAGAAGGGTTCTTCGATGATCCTGAAGTAGATGCGAAAGTAAGTGGTCTTGTATTTCTAGTCTACCAGATTTATTTTCTGACAGATATCGTAATTTTATAAGTAGTAGGGATGCTTTTCCAGGTAATTAGTTATGACCAGAATATAAGAAAATGACTGAATTACTTCATTCTGTATTAATAAGAAGACATGAAAAGGTGTGGGAGGAGGAGAGTTTGTTAAACCATCTTTCAGACTATTTTTGGTTTCCTTCTTGAGTTAAAAGAAGCAATGTTATTCATTGACTAAAATGCTGGATTGGATTTGGAAGATCCACTTTTTTTCTGTGAGCGACCCTGCGAAAGGCATTTCTTTATGTCAGTTTCTGCCTCTCTGAACTGAGAATATAAAAATACTTGTAATGTGCTTTGAGAGATTCTGTTGAAAAGTCTAAGAGTTGGTTTAAGTTTGTATTGATATTATACAGACTGCTAGAATAAAAACAACTGGATTGTGATAGGCACTCTAATCTTTAGTCCTGATGTACTATAACACTAAGCTTGATCTTAAACTGTCTTTTAATGCTATGGGGTTTTCTGGCTGCTCAGAAAAAAAGAGAAAATATGTTGGGGCATTCAAGGTGTTGATCCAAAAACAACCATTAAAAATCTTAGAATTTTGATCAACATCTTTATTATTATTATTATCATACTACAACTTGACAATACCAAATCATGATCAAAATAACACTGATCTTTGAAATGCAAAGCATATTTTTGTAAAATTTACCACAGATTTGATAGCTTTCTTGTTATCTTTATCAAAAGTGTTGTAGACTTGCATTTTTTTTCAAAATTATAGTTATTTTTTTGAATATGTTTCTCTTATGATCACACTGTAGAAGTCTGTTGGTTTATTTAAATTCCATTGTGAGGTGGACCCATGACTTCTGATTAGGAGAGCCTTTTAAGTGAGGTTTCTTTATGTTTACATAGTCTTGCTGTCACAGTTACAAACTTGTCTCTCTTAATTGTTCTGGCAGGATTCTTCTGGCACCACTCATGCACATATGTATGTTGGCAAATGTAAATGTGCTCATGTTCAGACACTTTGAGTAATGAATTTCTGAATGTTGAAATATGTAGCTGAAAAAGACACTTCTATTTATTTTTGCATATGACTAAGTTGTGTATTGCACTCTTCAAATACTTCAGTTTCATCATGTGGTGGGAGGCTAGTATAAAGCAGGAGTGTCTAACAAGAAAGGTGGATGTCCTTGTATCTTCTGAGGACACTGGTTAGAGACCTTTAAGGTCATTTCCTTAGCTGATAAAATTTACAAGTGGATAGATATTTCAACAGGTTCTTCGTTCATCTGTTTAGTGATGTTTGTTTTAATCAGTCCTTTCTGAGTGTGGCTAATATGAAGGAGGAGGAAAGTGTCTATGAYATTAGTTATGTTGAGATGGTTGCAGTGACTTTTGTGCTGGAATCGTGCACAAAATAATCTAATTTCAGAAGTTCTAGTGGGCTTTTTGGCGGGGAGGTTGTGGGCTTGAAAAATGTTGATTATTTACATCAATGTTATAAAGCATGTCAATTCCAGGTTAGATAAATATTTCAAAAAAGTCACATCTATGTATTTGGGTTTATTATTACAAATACAAACACTTAGGTATTACAAAAGACAACTACAGTGTGTAACAACACATTACATATGCGCATGTTAGAAATAATCACAAAACAGAAAAAGGAAATGATGGATACTAGTTCCCACTATGTAATTTGCCTTGAAACTTTTAATTTATTCTATAAACCTGATTCATTCTACTGGATTTCCTATAATCATTCAGGAACAAAACCTGTGCATAGGTTGTCTTTACCATGATGATGATTGATGTGTTGCCGGAAAAGAGGAATGAATAAAGGAAAAATAAAGCTAATGCAAAAAGATACCACAAATCATTGTCCAAACTGCTTACTTCTCCTGCTTTTGTAATTTCCATCCAATCCAGGACCAGACATAATCTGTCATCTAATTTAATGATACATGCCACAACTTCTAGTCTTCATTTGTGGAAGTTTTGATTACAAGGGTAGATGATTTGGTTTATTTGCTAATATGCTGTGCTAAAAGCAGAATCTGGTTTTGATTACATCATTGAAGATCATTCTTACAGCTGCTACTCTTTCAGTCATCTTGTCTTACTAATTAATGCTCTCATTACTAAATAATACTTTCTACAAAAGAAAAAGCTTTGCAGATATAAGTGGTATGTAGCTGCAGTGTTTTTTTTTCTGGATGTCAAAAAGGGGCTAGATTTGAAATACAAGGGGGTAGTCAGACTAGTTACTTAATCATGTATACTCTGTTACATTAAAAGCTGATAATTCACTGCTTTTGAGACGTGCTGCTATATATGATTGAACAGGCAGCTCATGGAAGAATTTAAAACTTACCAGGTTTGGTAATTTAAAAATTACYATGTTTGATCACTTTTGCTAATCCAGGCATTTTACACCATCCATTCCTTGTGAATTGTTCTTTAATGTGACATTTTAATCCAGGAATAGAGTCATTGTTTTCCTCTAAAATCTGATACAATATCTTGTTCTTACACATTATGCTAAAGTATGTTTATCGGACTTTTCTTAGAAAATCTCATAAAAATTTTCGTCTTTTTTTGGTTTACAGTGCACAAAGGGTGATATGACATTAATTATTAACACACTTGTTTTTCCATAATCCTTAGGTACGAAAAGTTGATGCTCCAAAAGATCAAATGGACAAAGAATGGGATGAATTTCAAAAGGCGATGCGACAGGTCAACACAGTAAGTAATGGAATCTATTTTTATTGATTCTAAATACAATACACAATACAGAAAACAAGTTTCATGCAGGTCTGCGGAATAACTGACATACTGCATTTGTCAGCTACTTGTTTCAATGCACGGTGTAGTTAAATGTGCTTAATCAATGAGTAAATGGTTTCTTAGGTTTTCCACTGAAGCAAAATTAAGTGGAAAGAACTTTTGATGAGGATTCAGTCATCAATATATCTMGTTACTTTAGTTAAATTACATTAAAGTAAGATAGCAGATACCTCAGATCGGTCTTCTAAATCCAAATATTGGCCTGTATTTATAGGCTCTTTTTTAGATGAGATATAATCATATTTTAACCTTAAAAGCCAAGCAACTCCTCCATATGCCTGTCTTTTTGAAGCAAGATCTATAAAGTGTAGGTGATCTGGGTTTTATTGTTAATTTAAATTTACTAGAAAGGAACCCCAAACTTTGGGAAAGTAAAAAGTAAAAGAAGATTTTTATATATGTGACAAGTTGGCCTCAGTTTTTTTCTGTACTTTCATTTCTTATTGTTTAGCATTGCATGGATGTTTTCCCAGAGCAAGTTTTTATCCGCCCCTTTTGTACAATGTGAAACTAACTTTAAAGATAGCTGGTATTCTCTCTCTTCCTTTGAGTATTTGCCAGTTTTCTTCTTTTTAACTATAAATAATTGCTCTTGTGTCAACTCTTAAGTGGCGCARAAAATTTATCATTGCTCATTTTATAGCAGTCAGCACTGTAAACAGAGTGAATGTTCATACAAAAACAGTAGTGGATACGTTTTGCTAGCATTAGCCATTCAGATAATTCTTCAGCTTAGAGGGAATCTTCTCAGTTAYGCGTGGATCATTGACTGCATAGCATCTCCCAGACATTCAGATTTGAGAAAGTATATGCTGAAAAAAATAACAGATTAGAAATACTTCGGCATCTAGTGGGAATATTTAACCAGTACTTTCAATACGCTTGTGTAATAAAGTCTCAAATATTGAGAGAGAGTTCCTATTTCAGCCTCAGAGTTTGGGTGTGCATAGTTTCTTTATGCTCAATTGCAAATAGTAGTGTATTGAAAAATTCAGAGTGATAAAAAGTAGTTTGGCTGCTTTGGGGCTAATGTAACATTTCATTGTGTCCTTTCCATTTAAAACTAATTGAGATCACGAAGTCTTTTTCTGCATGTGCCTCCAGAGTCTGTTGTGAAGGTAGGACTGTATATATAGGAGAATGACAGTTTTAAGACACTTGGGGTTGGGGAAGGGGAGGAAGGGAAGACATGGACATCAAAAAAGAACAACAGTGAAAGTCAGGATGAATATAAATTTTCTTAGAGCCTTTCTGGTTTAGATTTCAGAAGCAATAGTGGCAGAAGAGGATGAGGAGGGACGACTGGATCGTCAGATTGGAGAAATTGATGAGCAGATGTAAGTAGATCAGTTTTTCCTCAGACTTTGTTCTCCAGCAGGAATGGGTATCTATTTGATTTGACTCAAACATTTTTAATGATAATCTTCTGTGATGCTACTTTTCATTAAACATTTAGGTATTTCACTTAGAGGACAAAGATAGATTCCCTTAAAGTTCAAATAGATAGCTAATAAGAACATGAATTTTGGTGCAAAGTTTTGTAATTATTTGCTAAAAGAGACTGTGCTAGGATCATTGAAAAGAGCAAGCAGGCAAGGGCAAAATGAAGCAATAAAATGTAAATCCTTTGAACTTTTTGAATCCTTTTTGAAAAAAACTGCCTTTTTTGCTTCCGTGAAATGCCTGAAGTTGTATTTCTCTGAGCTTTGAGTAATTCTGTTGTGAATTTGGAGTGAGTTTTTGTGAACATACTTAACAACCATTTTTTTWAAAACAAGGTCTGATTTTTCTGCACAATAAAGGAGCATAATTTCCATGATGAGGTTTGTTTTGATCATCTATTTGCTGTGCTGAAAGTACCATTCTAACTATTTCTGTCTCTAACAAAACCATTTTTGTAGCTTTCTGAGTGTTTTGAATGCAGGTTATTTCAGAGCACTACTGTGTATTTAGCAGAAATTCTGCAGATAAAGCAGGTATTCCAAACAGAGTGAGAAAATGTTTTACCTTTTAAGTACTGTTTCAATGCCAGGAGCTTACCTTTAAGCATATGTGCCCATGGGCTTTCAACATCAGAAATCTATCATTAAAAGAACTTTACAATGTTTCACTCAGTTTTAATCAAGAACATGTCCCAGATGCTGGTGAAGTAAATGGTAGAATTATGAGTTGCGATTTAAGAGCATCTGAGATGATGAATTTGGTCTGGAATACAAAGTGCAGTTAAAAGCATAAACTACCTATCTAAAAATGCCATTTTTGACTTTCACATTTTGAAAACGTTTTGGTTAGCTGTATGTTTCTTGCACATGGAGAATTATAATGAATCTACAAATCAAAATAATTCCAGTGAAACTCATGTTTTCCTTAGCCTTTGTATCTTTAGGTATAACTGTCTGTAAGATTTACAAGGGGAAATAGGATCCAGATAGTAAGTAATCTTCCCTTGTTGACTCTCCCTGTCAAGTAAGAGTGAAACAAGCAGAAATGTATTTCAGTCAGAGAAACTTACTCTACTTGGCATTGTCAACAAAATATCCTATTATAATTGCAAAATTATTAATAATTTTTTAGAATAGTTTTGAGAACTTTTAAATAAGTGCAAAACTGAAAGTCAGGGCTGAAGGCTAGAGGCCTAGTATAGCACTCAATAACCAGATAAAGGATATGAGCACTTGTGTTACTCTTTTGTCTTCAGTTCAGGGATGCTGCCTCTAAGATAGAAAAAGTGGTAGCCAGTGCTCACTTTTCTACCATATATGAAAAACATAAGTGGAGCGAATAATTGAATCTCTTCGGTATTGAAGTATGGATACTGGTTCTGTGTTCTTAAATCAATTTGTGGTGGTATTGCAGTTGTTACATGTTTGGATTAGGCCTCATTGTTAGAGAATTGCTTGTGCATCTCCTCTCTTTTGTTCCACTTCCACTTAATTAATCTGAGAAGGTGCAGTAGCATATTGAAAGACATTTTTTTATTGTTGGAAAGCTTTTAAGCTTTTTTTTTCATGTAAAGTTGGAGAAGCAAACTAATAGCACCACAGGAAATCCACTTGATTTGGAAAGGCCACAAATGTTAATAGGTGGTTTATTTTTCGACAGTGAATGTTACCGTCGTGTTGAGCTGTTGCGTAATCGCCAGGATCTGATGAAGGAAAAATTTAAAGAAGCCATGAGATTAAAATCGACACAAGAGAAAGAGGATGAGAGTATGGATAGCGAAGATGAAGAAGAATTGCAGGATTTGCTCTCTCAAGACTGGCGGGTGAAAGGGACATTGTTGTAGCATTTCTGGAACATGACTGATACTCTCTTTACCTGTGATGTTACTTCCATTATCAGAAGTGAGATGTCTTTGTTTAAAATATTTATTTAAAGAGGATTGTGAGATGGTAGAGAGCCAACTATGGAAGAAAAAAATCATTGTGGATCTACAATGGTGTACTACATGCTGTAAAAAACTGTATATTGCAGATATTTTAAGATTGAATGTAACTTTCCAATAAAATATCTCTGGTAGGAAATCAGTATTTTTAAATGGGATTAAGAGTAACTTAGAATCTCTAACATTTTTGGACATTARATGTGTACAGTAAGTTGGAGATTTGTGTCATTGTGTATGGAAGTAAAGAACTAGCAGGCGTGATGGTATTTTCCCCCATGATGGGGTGAAATAAAGGAAAGCTTTATGCATTTATATTACTTCAGAAGTTTTAAAACTCTCTTCCCTCTGACCCCAATAARGTATGCAAGTCTTTCTGGATCTGTTACAGTTTCTCTGATGTGTTTGGATATACCAAGCTCAGAAATGCTGTGCAGCCTCTTCTCCAGTGTGTACTCTGTGATCTGCTAAAAGAGGTAGGCAGTGCTGAAGACTTTTCTTTATAGCATTAATCATTTTGTTTAATAAAGCTGTAGCATGCCTCACACTTCTTAAACTGGCGGTAGGAAAACAGAGCAGTTACATATTTGACATTTTATTACCCTTTCATTTAGTTATGCAAGGAGATAAGGTATTGTCCTGGAGACTTTGCTAGGTAAAATCATTTATTTAACTGTAAATACTAGATGTTTCTCTAAGGTAAAGAAGTACATCTACAATGATTTCTGTTCTGYCAGCCAGAGAAGTAAAATTAAGAACCAACAAGCAGGACAAAACTAGGGCCCAGAAAGCAGAAACTATCTTGAGCTTTGGTAAATGCAAAGCAAAAAGCTTTTTCTAAACGTATTATTTTCCTTTGCAAATACTAAAAATGACAAACTTACTGAGTTACTGAGGGATTTCAAAAAATAGGAGACGTGATTTAATTTTTATCACAAAGTGAAGTTGCAAAAGAATAGCTTAATAGTTCCTTCTTTTTCTTCCTAAAGTTTTAAAACAAGTTAGTCATGTCCTCAGGGAGGAAAATGAGCTTTGCTATTAAGAGAGACACTCCACTCAAAGGTGTTTATTAAGTAAATAATTAAGGGGAAGTGTGTTGCATACTGAAGCTAGATGTTTAATTTTCCTCCTTTCAAAGAAACACTTGTATAATGGGAGCCTTTTCCTTATTGTGAGATGCTGTTTTACCACTTCTGTTTTCCATGATCCTTGATCCAACTCGCTATGTTTATAAAACTGTCAAAAAAGCAATAGTCTTTAAAAATTTGGTGCATCTGTTATTCCCGTTCATATATGCTGGCTGACAGCCTTGGTTTCTTGGTTAATTTAATAACTGCAATGTTGAGTGAAATATTTTTTAGTAACACCTACTTATGTTTATGGTTAAGATATCAACATTTGTGATTTAATAAAYATTCACACTATTGAAACAAATTATGATTTGACAAGTTAGAGAAAATTAGTTGGGCCAAAACTGAAATAATAAAGGCACTTCCTGCTATAGCTTGAAATGATAATTTGAATGTCAATCTATAAGGTGCCTGTCATGCCATAGTGAAGGATCTCAAGCTGTCCATTTTACTAGAAAGCGAACTCTTTGAGCTGAGAAAGTGAGAGTATTAACAGATGCACAGTTTTGTTCAAACCCCTGTGGTCAGTTCTCACTCTTGGAAGAACTAAGCAAAGCGACTCATTGTTCTACTTATCCTTGTTCACTGAATTCATTTCTCAATGCTTTTTAACACTGGATTTTAAAATCATCTTTGATGTCAGAGAATCATATACTGCTAAGTGCAGGTTACATTGAGCATCGTGGGCATACGGTGTTTTTACAATATAAAAATGTTGATTTCTGAATTTATAACTTAAAACTTTTGTTTTATACATGTATCTATAAAATCATACTTTCAGCTGTAGATAATAGGAAGGGGACTGAGCATTAAATAGTACAGCTATTTTAGTTCAGTCGCCCTCTTTATAGATATTTAGCAGTAAGATGGTAAAGGCAGTTACCAGTCTTTAGTATCAGGTGTATAATGCAGAAGAATCTTCTATACTGTTTGTTTTTAAAAGTCACTCTTCATTCTGTATTTTATTACAGAGGACTGAGCTTGTATGTTCAAATTCCAGCCAGTAGAATTCATTGTTTTAATCAATGTTGAGAAAAGCTGGCAGGAGTAAACATGGAATTGTTCCTCCCAATCACTGTTCATTATCCCGACATGATTTATATTGAAGTAGTCTGGACAGCGAGCCAGAGAGTGGACAGGATATGTTCTACTGAGGAAGTAACTGACAGTATTGGTTCTTCTTGATTGTTGCTTGTTTAGGAGTTGGTGCCTCTTTCCTCAGCGAAATCTCATAGACCCATAAATAATCTTGTGCATTAGTTTTCACTGGAAGAAGTGGCAATAGTGGAGGCGTAGCTACGTTTTCTTCATCACTTGCAACACAGAGCTTTGTGAAGAAAATAGGAGTGACTTTGCTAGCTGTGTCCTGCAAGACCATTGATGTCTATGTGCTGTTGTGCCAGGAAGGCAGCAAATCAACCTCCTTTTTAGCAAAGTAGCATGTCAGTAAAGGAGAGAAGGGAATTATCCCAGAACACTCAGGCTAATATATCGTGATAAGTGACCTACTGTGTCTTAGAAAAACATAGGCACAATTAATTTGTATCTTATGTCTGTCCTCAGTTTTAGAAAACAGTTCTATGATTAATTTTTGATGAACTATTTTGCTAGGTGATTAATCAGAGCAAATAATTGTTTTTTTTTCTTAATTCTTATTTCCTTAAAAGCTTGTATTTTATTTTTATGCAGTTGAGATGAAAGTAGTTCTAATAATTGGCCCTGTCCATACCAGAGTCAAAAAAGAAGCTRGCACTCTGGCACAGTGGAATTTGAAGAATATTTTAAATCTCTGACATCTAGGACTTCTGGAAAACTGAAGAATCAGAATTAAGGGGGAAAGCTTAGCCTTATTTATTGATACCATGATGGTATGTGGTTGCCCAAATGTGAAAACACTGAAATTTCACGTCACCAAGAAAAGTTGCTGTTCCACAGCTTAGTGGTTATGAACCTGGTAAATGACCCCCCCATGGCCCCGGGCTCTGCATGTGCACACGCCTGTTCCAAACCCCACGCTCCCTGGGGAGCAGCTAGCCACCGGCTGCTACTGCCTGTAATCCAGTGTGCTTGGTAAGTTGTAAGTAGTTAAGCAAGTGCAAATAATTGGAAATGGCAGTCTGGTGTGCTCTCTTCTCCATCAGGAAGGAATTAAGCTGCTGCCATCTTGTCTGAGAAGCAGGTGTGTAAAAATGGCTGCATTTGCTATACGAGGAGGTACTTGGTGTGGAGGAGTCCAAAAATGGTTGGGGGGAAGGAGAAAGGAAGAAAAAATAAAGACTGTTCCTTTATTAAAGCAAATTACTGYAAAATCTGCTTCAGAAACAAAATTACTGGTTAAAAAGAGCGTTAGCTTTACATTTGGCAAACCTCCCCTCCCCATAAACTAAATTTGAGATGAGACCAATTTTATTTATTACATGCTGCTATAAATAAATTGTCTACATTTCATCATTTCAGAAAAAATGAGCTAGAAGTAGCTTTAGTCAGARAAGTCAGATACTCGAATATTTACAGCATTTACATGTTACAATTTATTTTTTATAATCAAGAAATTGAGCACTAGGAAATCAGACATCAGTTCTACTACTGATTTGGGATTTATGCCTGTTTCTAGAGTGACAGGACAGATGCAGTGATGTAGAAATGTAGCCGTTCTATTAACATCCTAGACTTCTCACCACTGGAGTAAATATACTTCAGTGGACAGAAAAGCAATATAGCCTTGATTGCCTATGAAGTGTCATTCAGGCCAAGGCTGCGAAATGTGATGTGAAGCAGTTTTCCAGTATATGCCGTCATTTAATGTTCTGTTCATCACTTAATGTTCTGGCCATCACTTCATTTACAACTGTCCTGGCTTGTTAGCTGGGGAAAGAAATAGGAACAATTCCCTCACATAGGCATCTAAACCAGGCCTTTCCTCATAAAAGATAGCTGAGGGACTAAAGACTTACTTTGTTAATTGGTGGTTGCAGCACTTGCTGAAGCTATAAGAGCTCTAGGCACAACTCCCTACTTTGCATGCTCTGATTTGAATGTGCAGGTTCTGTGATCTAGCTGAGCAGCCTGACAAGATCGCAGGCTTTCCTGTTAAAAGCAGTGTTACCATACACTAATTGAACTAGTGACCATGTGTGACTTTCTTGCCTGGTAATTATGTCACTCACCTGGGAAGGGGAAAGGCCTGCTGCAAGTATACAACTAGTACTGAAATACATTCAACTGAAATTGAGGCTATGGAAGAAACCGAATTTGGCTCTCCCGCATCCCAGAAAAGCATTTTTTTACCTGCTGTTGGGTGTTTAAAAAGAATGGGAAAGTATCTCTTTCTGGCTGGTTTAGGTGGAGAAAGTTCAATGTACACTTTATAACTCTATCATGTGACTTCACAGAAACATCTTGTCCTTGCAGACCAGTGAGGCTTCAGCACTTACCAGGTGCCTACACGTTTGGCACCAGTGAGACTGATGCTATTTGCCTCCTATGGACTGGCAGAAGTATGCGCCTTAAAGCCTACAGGTGCCTTCTGGTACGTCTGAGAACATAAAGCAGTGGGCTAGGTTATGTGGCTAAAGACCTCTAGGGCTCTTTTTTTTCCCCCTTCTTCCTAGTTGACTTTATTCCACCTTCTGCTTTCCAGCATTCTCACTTTCTTTTCACTAGAGAAACTCAACAGAGCAGCTRCTTCAGTTCCTTTGAGATGTTTGCTAGAGCGCAGATACTAATCTGGTGATGTGAAAGCCTGCAGAGCTTGTGTTGGCTTTCAGCTGGAGACTCACAATGGAGTGGCCTTTTCAGGTACAGACACASTGCTTCCTCTTACGTAACCTGAGCATGAGTTGGTTTAGTTGTCAAACTTCATAGGGTTTTCCTCTTCCCCCCACCCCTTAGATGTACCTTCTTGAACTGTGCTTGCCCATTTTGTGTATTAAATTTATCTACTAGTTCTCCTGCCATTCAGAAACCTTTTCCAACTTAAATCATTGCATTAAAATGAAACCTCCGTTAGCCTTGATCTTACCACATTTCTGACTGTGCCATTTTTGGCAAAAGCACTCACGAAAGACTCTCTCTCCCCTACCCTCTTGTGTTCATGCATGTTTACCATACTGCTCCTCATCCCTCACATAAATATATCCCTTAATTAGTTTTTTTAAAAAACCTATCTAGGCAACTCTGAAAGGTGCATGGAAATTATTTATGTGAAGGATGGTGTATGTAACAAAGCTGCTGCTGCTGCTGCCCTTTGCCTAGTAGCCTTATGGAAGGGCAAGGTCCTAACCTGCAGTGTTGAACTGCAGCGATGTGTTCTCTTTGTTCACTTATGTTAGACAGGCTGGCCAGAGAAATGGCTTTAGCTATTTTGAAAATGGAGGATCCTGCTTTGAAAGCAACCTCAGCTTTCAAAAATATGACTGGTGAATATTATATTTTACAAAATTATGAGGCAGGATTTTATCAGGGAGAAGATTAATAGTACAGCCAATAGTTCTTCCAAGCTAGGGCTTTGGACAGCTGTTGGGTAATGCTTTCTGGGTGCTGGCACATAACACGGGATTCTGTGCTCCTCCGTAAGCTTTGTTGTCAAGAGTGTGCGCTGTAGCTATGTCTGTATTAAAAACCTGGGAACAGCTACAAGCTTCCAGGCCTGTATGCACATCTCAGTTGTATCATAGTTCCAGACTTGTACTCAAGACCCAGACACAAAGCAGCTTTCTGGACCCTATATTCAAAGGAAAATAAATAGTGGCATGCACCATTAAGTAACCAGTTTGGACAGTCAGAGAAGCCAGGACCCCAAGCAAGGCACCAAGGCAGAAGTGCAGACCTTAGTAGAGCTGGGATGCACCTTGTAGTAACTTTCCTAAGCATTGTCAGTGCCCTAAAAAGAGGGATGGTCAGACTGCAGCCAGAAATGCTGTATGCAGCAACAGCTCGGATCCAGCCCTGTCCCTCACTTCAGCATGAAGATGTAACTTGTGGCTCTGCCTGCAGTGCTTCAGCAGATGCAAACAAGGAGCTGAAGAGCTCAAGTAGTATTTTAGGGCAGGATCAGTGGTTTCCATGGGCTAGCTTTCCGCTCATTATACTACGTTATTTTTAATGCAAATTGTAATGTTCCTCCCAACTGCTGGCCTATTTTCCTAACAACTGAAATGTGGTTCTCTCTAGAAGCCCTGTCACTGAGTGGCGCTGCTGGGAATAAAGACATGAACAACAGGAAGGCCCTTAGCACTACCAGGTTAAGTATCCAGGCTTGTTCTTTCATTCTTGTTTTTTTTCCCCCCAGTATCTGATCTTAAAACCAGTATAAGAAAACGCATGTGTAATACAAAAGGGTAGCTTCTTATAGCTTGTAATAAGAGGCCAAATTCTGTCTGCTCTGTGCTATGGGAAAAGTACTCCAAGTGCAGCTTTGTTAAAAACCAGAGAAAGATGTTTGCAGAAATACTGCTTGCTGTACTATTTACGCAATCTAGGTCTGTCTAATCATGCTAAGAATCATCATCCCTGAAAACAGACTAATGTACTTTCTAATATTGCCAATATTGCATAGTTGTTACATTCTTTCCCAATGAGCACTGGGACCTTAAGCGTGATGATATGAAACCTTTAATCATTAATGCAAACAAGCAATTTGTCTATGATCTTAGTTTGACAATCCATAAAATAGTGTTTCTCAAATGACAAATTAGCAACTTGGTTACAAAGAACAAATATTAAACAACACAACAGTTGTATGCACAAAGCTACCACGTTGTTTTTAAATCAGGAAAAAAATTTATTTATAAAAACGTCTCATTTAATTTACTGTCAAGTCTCTAGCTGAATACAATGATTTAGAACACTAACAGCCCATGCTTTTATACAGATTAGCCAAAGCATGAACATCAATGAAAATTAACCCCAGAAAATAACTTTTCTTTGCTTTATGTTATGAGCCACAACAGTGTTAAAACTGTAACAGTAATGAAAGCAACACAAGAGTTAGGAAGCACAGTTGCTTAAAGAGTAAAAGAAGATTT
This sequence comes from Rhea americana, assembly GCF_003343005.1. Taxonomy (NCBI): domain Eukaryota; kingdom Metazoa; phylum Chordata; class Aves; order Rheiformes; family Rheidae; genus Rhea; species Rhea americana. The sequence continues at coordinate 1,763,233 of NW_028186701.1, forward strand.
TCTTTTGATGTCTCAGAATAATAAGAAAGTTAGAAATGGCAGAAACTCCTCTGTAGATTAGTCCATAGAAAGCATTGTCTCATGGGGCTTTGGAAAAGTCCTGTCTGGTGGCTAATGCACTAGGGCATGATGAGATACATTACAGAGCCCCCAGGCCAGTAACTTCTGAAGACAGCCTAAAATGTAGGAACAAAAATGAGGAAAAGAAAAGAAAAAAAGGCAAAAAAAGAAAAAAAAAGAAAAAAAATCTTCTCACTATTAAAAAAATAACACTTGAGTACAACCAGCATAGAACAGCATTTCAATGCAGGCAAGTTTTCTCACACAGAGTTGTATTTTTTTTGCTTTTTTTAAATGTCAGTTATTAAAACAGTTACAATAGTCCAGAACAAGTTTACAGCAGTTTTCTAGAGCTGTTAAATAGCTGAGGTACCTTGACATTATTTCCAGTTTTTCCTTCATTATATACAAACAAAAACAAAACAAAACAAAACCAAAAAAAAAAAAACAACAAAAACAACCAAAATCCTCATTTGGATAAGTGCAAACTGTAACAATGGCAGTTCTACAAATGGTTACAGCGACAAAACTTAGTGCAAAGGTACTAAGGTGAAGAAAAGCCCACAGAATACAGAAATGACACAGAATACTGAAATAGAACTTAGCCCTATACAATGATAATAACACACTTTTTGAAATACCATGTTTTAAAAAGTATTGCATTTGCATTGTGTTTTTTAGTTTATATTAAAATGTACTGGATACAGTTCAATTGTTAAAGCTTTGTGTCCAAGGAGTGCAAAGTGGATGAACATGACGGGCTAATGGGATTCTGGATTTGGAAGTGGTGAAGAAAACAATATTGCATTACTGCATTATGCAACAGAAATTAAAAAGAAGGTGGATGGACAAACAGAAAATGCAGTTAAAAACTAGTTCCAACAGCTAGCAACCAGCCATTACATCACCCGGCTCGCTTCGATTTGGCTGCAATTAGACAGTCTGTTCTTAGTTAATCTTAACGTAATTAAGGCCTTRTGAAGGGATGTGATCTATTAAAGCAGCGCCCTTTGAAAGGCAGCTGAACCGTGCAAGATAGTATTTTATTTGTAATTATGATATACAATCCAAATGCATAATTTGCAGTGAGTTACTTAAATTGGAATGTATTTTGTACAGAAACCCAAGGTGGGGGGGAACCAGCCAGTTCATTTTTGGCTAAGCAAGGCATATGCGCCCATTAAAGCCATGGGGATTTCTTCCGGTGACTCCAGTAGGAGACTTCAGAGGGTTTGCGTTTGGGCTGTATGCTATGTCACTGGCAGGGTACTTTGAACCTAAAAAAGGGATAGGAGGCGTAGGAAGTAGTAGAATCGTGACTAACTGCAGCTTCGATTTGTGTCTCTTATTAAGTAAGTAGTTACACAAAMAAGTATTTTGTCAGGAATCTGAGAGTAAAATGTCTGCATGCGAAAAGGAGCCTGCTCTCCCTCTCCGCCATGACCCTCTTAAAAATTACATTTTCCTGAATCACAGAAAATTGCTGCATCCTTGAAAAATACAGTAGAAAGGCACAGGTGCCTGATTCTTTTTTTCTTGTTGTCTTTTCTTATTKGTGTGTAAAAGTTTCTCCCAGACCAGAAAGCTTAATTTACCRGGGCCATGTATTACTCTACGGGCCTGTTCTGGCACTTGCTAACCTTCTCCATSTTCTAGCGGGTGGATGTCGGAGTGGGGAAACCGAGAGGCCTCCAGAGCAGTGGTGTGACCACGAGAGGCCACCTGGGGCCAGCATTTCAGTTCAGCCCTCGGTGGTGCCACTCAGCCTCAGAGATGGATCAGAGATTTGCAGCATCTAACAGTAGAAAAATTGTTCTGCGGTTGGCRGGATCCCTTCAAAGGGATATAAATCTACGCGTTAAGGCTGCAAGCAATAACGCACTGCCAAAGGCAGCCCCCGGTATCCCAATTTTGCCTCGGTTTTCCCTTCTCGCCGAGCCCCACCAGGGTGTCTCCTTGCTGATGGTCCTGCCCAGCTGCAGCAGGGCAGGCGGTGGCCCTGGCGGAAGGGCGTCCCCGCCGCGGCCTGCTCAGGCTGGCTCGCGGCTAGCGCCGAGCCGGCGGCACGTGACGGGGGCCGGGGTCCCGGCGGGGCGCCTGCTCGCTGTTGGAACTAGTTGCTACTTGGTGCCTGGGTGTTAGTCGTTATGGAAAGTGGAAGACAATTTGCGTTGGCAACAGTTCACACTAGCAATTTAACAGAAAATAGAAATATGCCATATTGTTTCCTCGATAGCTAGGATCTACCAGAGACTCTTGGTAGAGCTGGCCAAGCTTGCACTGTGTCTCCTCCCTTCAATATGGAGCAAACTTCTGGCGGTCAGATTTCTTAACCCCGCTCGTCGAAGGAATTTTGGCAGTGTAAGCGGACAAACTCCCCGCGGCCCCCGCGGCGGCCGCGGCATTTAGTGCCAGGAGCGGGACAGTTTTCATGCCAAGCAGACTGGAGACAGGAACGGCATAGTGGGTGGTTGGCAGAGTGGCAAGGGGGGGGGGGTACTGACGGTGACGGCGGAGGCGGCCGCCAGCACGGCCATGGAGGTGGGGGTGGAGGTGGGGGTGGCAGACTGAGAGAGGTTCATGTTGAGGTCAACAGGGGTCGTGACGGAAGCGGTCTGGGTGCTGACTTTAGCCATCTCTAAGCTGCAAACGAAGAGAGGAACAGGAACAAACAGGTTGGGAGGGTCGAGCCGGGGCGGGGGGGGGAGAGCCAACACGAGAGGGCAGGGTTAGATCGGGGGCGAGGGGGCGCACGAGTGGGGGGACGGGGGGGGAGAGAGAGAAAAAAAGGGAAAATGAGGGTCAAAGGAGGAACATGTTATGTGTTAAAGAAGAGAAATAACAAAAGGGTTTTTCATGATTCGATGGTGAAAACATTACTGCGGCTCTAGAAGTTCTTCCAAAATAAAAGCTTTTTTGGGGGGAGGGGTTGCTAGTTTATTTTACATATGAAAAAAGAAAGAAATCTAAGAAGGAATGTGAATAATGGCAAAAAGATGGAGAAAACGAAACTGAAAAGAAAACTTAAAATAATTATGAAGTTTACTCCCCAGCACTGATCTGGTGAATTAATTTTGCTTTCCAAAATTTACTGGGTTTTTGAGAGGGGGGCCGCGGAGGGGGTGGCGGTGGTGGACATCTCTGTGCTTTGCCAATGGCATCCTACACCTGGTACCCGTCGTGGCTCTGCTCGGCTGAGAGCGCGCTGAGCAATGCGCTACCATTCTCAGCTAAGGCCCAAAAAAAAAAAAAAACACACCCAAACCAAACCCCGTTCGTTTGCTTGTTTGATGAGGTTACAGGTTTTAATTGATTAATTCACTGTGAGGTCAATGTGCATTTTTCGTATAAAACAAGCCTGATGATTAGCCAGTGTGCTTGCTTAGATTTATGCTTTCCTCAGACTTTTTTTAATGACCAAAAAAACATATATATAAATGCACTCTAATTCTGCGGAAATCAGAAGAAAAAGGAAGACTGAAAAACACACCAGCTTCCACAGCAGCAGTATCCTTTCTGAACTGGCAACAGGTATTACAGTTAACAGTCAAGAACTTGGCACCTGACAGACAAGATACTACGTTAACACAGCACGAACAGTATCACACAGATCCGCAAGACACCAAGAACCCGGCAGGACCCAGCCACTTATGCCACCGACGTGGCGGGCTTTTTGGCAGATGGCGGTACCAAAGCAAACTCGGCTTATCGCGAGCAGCAGCAAACATGAATTGGGCCCATCTCTTCAGGCCTTTCYGCATTTATTTATTTATGAAAGTGCAGTGATGCCAGGGGCACGTTGTTTTTTCAAGTGAGAAAATATTTCCCTAGTTACTTGGCAGGTGTTTGGTATGGCTTGCATGCTGTTTTGCTATTTGGTAAACACCAATTTCAGTATGCATTTTGCAGGTGACTGGCTGGGAGGAATTGCAGCCTAGTACATAACTAGGACTGCGGGTTAGAAAATCATCATTGAAAAACCAATCAATCATCATCAGTTATAAACATACTAACTCCAAGTTTGTTTTTCAATACAAGGATTATTAGCAGGTTGCTGGGCTTTTTCCTAAGGTGAGCTAAGAGAGCATCACCCTGCAAGAGTGTCTCCTTCCCATAGGAAAGCAGCAACAGAAGTGAGCCCCAGTGACCGCCTGTCCACGCCGAGGACCTGGTGACAGCCTGCGAACYGCTTATTGAGCCACAGCAGCCTGGGAGAAACTGCCCAGCTGARGATTTCTGCTGCACCACTTGCGTAGCTCATGTAAGCATTACTATGGGGCAAAACCATGCAGGGTATACAGGGTCATGGAGCAATCCTGACCATCACGGTTGCATGATTGCACAAGGAGCGCAAGGGGTGTCATCCTCCTCAGGGCTTGCAAGAACCTTCCCCCCCCCCACTTATTGTCGAGTTCTACACAGTTTTGAGAGAAACAGCCCCCGGTCTACTCATGGACAGAGAAGGGTCACAACCAGATGCCTTGCTCCCGTCGTACAGCGGCAGACAAACAAGCACTGAGCTAGGGCATGCGAACACTGGGCTAAAGCATCCCCAGAACACTGGTAACTCCTGCTATCCTAAGTYTGAAGGGTGCCCAAAGCTGGTGTGAGCTGTGGTGAGAGGGAGTGGAGGAGATGGGAGGCCCTCGAGCATGGGGCTCCTCTACACCCCCAGAAGGGAGTGAGCTCTTGRAGCATTAACCTCTCAGCTTCTCTGGCCAGGAAGCTGGAAGATGAGTCGTCTCTGATAGGTGGGAGGGGAGYAGGTCGAATTCATGAAATGCAGACCCATTTCTAGGACATAAAACTTTGGTTTGTCTACCCTCAGTTCTGTGGTGTTTATCTGTCTCTGCAGTGGAGCTTCTCTTTTTACTACCCTCAGTATCAGAGTTGTTCTTTGTAGAGAGAACAGCATCCTTGTATGGCTAGAACTGCTACTGCCAATCCTAAACAGTGTCATTTACATTAGGAATACTTATTTCTATTGCTGAAACGTTGAAGCCAACTCCAGTATATATCCTCCACTTGAGAAGTAGGAGTTACATGGTGATGATACCTCAGTAGCTTTTGTAAAACTGTTTATACAGTTGGATTTTTATATATATATATAATTCAATTTTATTTTAGGAGGAAGATATGTAGAAAGCTGATGTGGAACTCAGTGTTTCAGTGACTCCAAMTTTTCCTAATTAACTCACATTAAAAAAAAAAAATCTCTACTGGTAACTCCTGGAATTTGAGCCTCAGCACTGAGCTCTGGTTCCTGCACCAACAGGGAAGAAGAAGATTCTACAGGGTAAATACTGGCATTGGTAGCAGCCACTCAAACTCCCAAATCATTGCTTCATGCAAAAAACCTGAATATAAAAGCTGATGAGGCATTCTTCATATAGAATTTAATGATGACAATTTTACACTGTTATTTTGAAGAACTGCACTTTATATACACGGAAGGCCACATCCTGCATTATTTGGAATCAGTGAAGGATTAAAGGAGTGTGCCTTTAACAGTTCGATTAATTTTGTGAATGACTCATCAAAATGGAAGCAAAAACTATCTTCAGAAAACTGCTCTTCAACAACAACAAAGTGCTGCTGACTAGAATTCATTTATAATCCAAAATCAAGTATTATACAGGAAACCTAAACTGTTATTCATCCTTGATAAGATTTAGAAGTTGTAATTGGATAATGAGAGTCCAGTTACGACAGCAGAGACCAGTYAAGCGGCAGAAGATTTTACAGGCAAAAAGACATTTCTACTGCAAGTAAGCTGGGACACATTCTACTACTACAGAGGTCGACATCTGGATAATCAATACAGAATCAAAACAGTATTTTAGAAAGTTTTAAATCTCTGTCTTGATATTTTATCAATGTATTTATATAGCTATAATTTAGAGAATGTATTCTTATGTACATATTCAACACCGAATTGCAATAAAATATTTAAAATAACGCGATAACTTATTATCTAGATGGCAACTCTGTTTAGAAAACAGTTTGAAGATATACACAGATTGTTTGAAGAATACAGTGGGTAGTCTTTTAAATCCCATGCTGCTGTGAGACACTGATACATGCAGAAATACTGGCCCTGGATACTGAATCTAYGAGAATGACAGAGCTCATGGGAGAGCGAGAGAAAGGAAAAGTCCACCCTACCCTGAGTCTTTATATGGCTTTTTTTCCCCCTAACATTACAGAATGTAAGTTAGTAAGTCTAGGTGTACTCAGCTTTTCCCTGAAACTGTTAATTTCATGCCAACATATTAAAGAGATTGCAGGACCTGCACCAGTTCAGACACTGAAACTGGGTCCCAGCACACATAGGTAGTGGCAGTGCAGCTCTCCCTCTCAAAACCCTGTTTGAGCACCTGAACCACAGCTATCACAGACCTCTTGCATGAACGTTATTCGGTTCTTCACCTGGTGCCGCTGCAAACGAGCGCTGCTGCTGTGGGGGCACCTACCGGGACAGAAGTTCTCTTGGGAAAAGAGAACTTTCGCAACAACGTAACTTTTTAAAAATGAAAAGGCCACCTTAATATCCTATATTACCTTAGAGCTTAATTTATTATACATTGCTTTAAGAGTCTTCATTTACAAATGAAGTCACTTTGTCTAAATACAGTTTCAACATATGGTACATAATAATATATGATGGTTTATTGTAGATGATGGTAACAAATGACTTCTAGCTAGAAATTCAACAAGAAGAAAATAAATAGTTTGTTTCTGGTTTCACAGGGTATAGATAGATAGAGTATCCACGGCATATGATTGCTGAGAAGTTTTCTTCTTTGCAAAAGTATGTTAAAAGAAAGACCTCATTTATCCCATTCCATCAAAAGATTTGTTAAACAGTAATAAACAGAATTGTGAGAGTTCACAGGCTTTTCTAAGTGAGTCAAAGAGGTTTGTTCACTAGAGTTTCTGTCTCTGGTGAGCAGCTCACTGCAACTCCATTTATAAGTGCATTATTTTATTTGCATGCTTTAGCTGTCTTGAAGATCTTAAATTGTTATCTTCTGAGATCCAGATGCATGCCATATGGTGTTTATGCAACTAAAAGTGAAGGGGTCTATTCTCGTCTCGATGTGTGGGGAATCCCTGAACACCAAGAGAAGAACATATCCTTAAGGGTTAAAGGAGGGAACACATTTTTATTTGATTACAGGGCTTAAGGAAGTGACTTACATTTGCTATAAAGAATATAAATCAAAAGAGCTGTAGGTTGTTTTAGGGTTTTGTCAATGGCTTGTCTAAGGCTGATGCCACCCCTAAATATATCTTCCCCTAGGAAACTACTTTCAATTGAAAAATAATATTTTGTTTGTCATAACGTACATAATATACGTAATTACACAAACATCCTTTTCTTTATTATGATGTCTACAGTGGCTTCTACTGGTATGCTACATAAGTGAGGTGGAGAGGTGATCGGACCATAGAAGTCTGTAGACCTGGTATGACTACAATCCACCGCATAAATCACATATAATATCTACTACCTTAACAGCAAGTATAGTTAAACACAAAGCTTGGTTTCTCTCATGGTATTTTGAAAAAAAAGTTGTAGAATATATAGATATTTCCCCCTCCCACAAATGGTATACTCCTCAGTATACCATTTACAAATAGATTTATGATACAGCACTATATCCATTGCGCTTCCTTTCAAGATAATTGCAAATAAAAGTGATATCAGTTTTAATACATTTTTAAATATGCATATCAAAATTGATAGAGACTGAAGCTGTCTCAATGGCTTAACCAAGCAGCCAGTGTTTTCATAAATGCTGGTGGTGAAAAATGGGGAAGCAGATAGTCTTCCCCTGTCTCATTAAGGCATGCTTTTTACAAATTTGTGGTACTGTCTCTGAAATAATAAATCCTGTGTCTCTTTAGCAACCAAATGTCAATTTAATATCAACTCTGAGTGGCAATTTCCAGCTAGTAAATTAAATCTGTTCTGCAACCTGTTTCACAGTATTTGCCATTTAGGACAGCAAAATTGTTCTGTGAAAAGTATTAGCTTCTAAAGAATTTATGATTGTCATTTAATTTATATCTGCCCTGTAGTTTAGATGAATACAAATGTGAGTATTCGGAATATTTTTGAGCTCTGGTAATTCAAAATGTACCTAGAAGTGCACCAGATTAAGCTGCTTTCCATATAAACCAATAATAACCACAGTCTATTAACACAAGCTTTAAAAATAGCTAGGAATTGAATAAAATTGTGCAAAACGGACACTGCAAAGCAACTTTCTGGATCTATCCAGGACAGACATTTGCTGGAGAGCAGACAGAGCAATCTCGCAGAAGCGTATCACTTATAGAGCAAACTTACCTTGCATTAATGAGGTACTGTGCTAAGCTGATATTTGCAGGGGATCCTGTGATTGTAACTTGTCGTTCTGCAGAGCCTTCTGTGGCATTAGCAATCTTGATCTGCGCTCCTGACATCTGCCTGATTTCATTTATCTTACTGCCTTGTCTGCCAATAATGCAGCCTATTAACTGGAGTGGGACAAAGACTGAGATTAGTGCCACAGACACAGGCAAAAACCATTTAACTGAAATTTGTAGTATTGATAAAAAAAACAAAAAAAAAAAACAAAAAAAAAACATGGTTTAAAAAAGAGAGACTCTCAATAGCAAAACAAAAGATTTTTGCTGTGCTGTTTGGTAGGAATAACTAGCAGGGTCCATATCGGCTGAATGTTCATACTTGTGTAAGTCAAGTCTTGTTCCTCACAGGGCTAGGTATCAACTCAGCATCACAGATTATTCCGCTATCTTCTACAACAGAAAACAGCATTTTGCTGTAGTGCTGAGGAACACAAGTACTGCCAAGAGCAGTAGCTAGAAGCCAGACAATACCAAGCTCTACCAATGCTGAGCTACACCAGTCTAGCATATGGCTGCTAGTCCCCAACCTTCCTTGGCAAACTTGGTCCTTACTTGGCCAGATATTACACTATTAAAATCAGTGGGATTTACAGCCATGTAACTGAAGGCAGAATTAGACAAAGAGAAAGACTGAAATTTGCTCCCAGAGTAAAACTGCTTTATTTTACAGAAGGTTAACAAAGCCTACATTTTGTGAATAAAATTGAGCCTGTGTGTGCATCCCTCAGCCCCATAAAATTGCACTGCTGTTACCGTTGTCACTAAACAGTCTTTTAAAGATTGCTTAAATGCCCCTGGTGGAGTTATAAGCATTTGGAATTTGAATGCAACATTTTGAAGTATTTTAACACTATACATAAGGACTGCAGCTGCAGGGTAGTGATAGGGGAGTGTGATAGTTGCTCCTCCAGCAGCCAACAGTGCATGAGCACCAAGCCAGCAGCTGAGGTTGAGATGTCACAGATTCTTTAATGGTGAGGAGGAGGCCAGCCTTGTGTTTTGTGGTAAGGTGGCTGGACGCTACCAAACCCAGCAATGCCCAGAACCAGTAGAAGACAAAAATTTTGCTATACTGGAATGCCAACACTGGACCCTAGTTGCCAGAAAAAAGTGCAAAGATGCTGCGATTTCCTTGCCCTCTCACCCTCTCTACTGCTTCTGCTCCTGACATATTACTTTTTCTGTTACTGTAGTACTTAGTGCCTCCAGCCAGAAAGTGATTCCCATTGCCCATGACACTGTCCAGACATTTTATCAAATGAAAAAGAATAAAAGATTATGTCTACACTATGTTCAGTGACAGACAAGATGCCAGAATAGAGAGCCTGGTAATCAAAATAGATATAAAGTACTAGAAGCTTATACATGAGAGAAAAATGGATTTAAAAAAAAAAGAAAACACACAGATTTTCCCATTCTGTTTAAATATGAGGCCTCTTTTAACTCCTTAACCTTATCCTGAAGACTTGCGTTAGTATATAACTGCCAGGTGCCAATGAAGAGGCCTTTAAGCACTTTGGTGAGSTCCTTGTGATGAGGACAGCGAACTTGCTGATGCTGACACTTCCTAGGGATGTGACTGTGCAGGAGCTAAGTCTTGTGGATTAGCTAGGAAAAAAGCAGTTCCCATGGCAGCTCAGCAACTCTGCTCAGCAGCTACCTGCTTTCTTAGTAACCTGGTGAAACTGGGAGTTGAATATATCTTTAGCTTTGACTCATCTTTGACTGCTTTGAATTTGGAGCCCAGATAAACTGACGGGCCCTTTTGCTGGGGGACTGCTATGCCAGATCAATATAACCCACGAATATCCAGGTAGCCTGAGCAGAAAGTACTATTTTACGAACTGACCACTGTGGTGAATGTRGGGACTTTCAGGATTTCTCTGTGTACACACACAAGCACATGCACATACACTAATTATTATAATCAGCATCGGATTCCCTTAACATCTGCTTTCTATGCCTCACTCTCACTGGCCTCCAAGGCTCACAGGCAGTTAAGGTGAAGCAGGAGAGAAGAGCAGTTAGCTCACAGCTGGTTGCTGYGATGCCAGCCAGTGGTGGCTTTTGGCTTTTATCCTCATATGCCATCATTATGCGAGAAAGAAAGCAAATTCCACCAAACTATCATGTGCAGCAAAGCTGAGAGCACTAGAATCATTCTTATCTGTTAAAATCTGATGACAGAGGAGTTCCACATTTTTCTTCCTGTGATTATTTGCAAGCCATACCATAGATGATATAATTTACCCAAATCTGGTCTGAAGCATTCACTACTGTGGGAGCAGAACAGAGCTCTGATGGCAAAAACCTTGGGTCATCTTTACCTGGCTGTTAGCTAGAATTGTTCAYRGATACGAAATCAGCTTGGGATGGCSATCAGCAGCGCAGTGAGTGAGGCTGTCAGTATTTCCCTCTGCTAAAACCAGGGACTGTTTTTGCAGATCATGATCTTAAAGCTTTTGGTCAACAATCCATCTGTTGGTTTTGATGATCTTGGTAACCAGTGCGTAGGATTCAGGCTCAGTGAAGCAGCAATTCTGGCAGCCCATCACATCCGCAGAGTCCCCTGACTGATGCTAGACCTGAATATGCATCTGGTTGCTTTAATAGATTATATCCTAGTATATGTATTTATCTATTTTTCCATATATTAATAACAGAAAAATGTAGGCTGCACTTACTTACTCCCTTAAACCTATACAAAGCAGAAGGGTGGAAATCTAGTACAATTGGTACCTGCTATATAAAAGCTAGTTATGCCATTATCACTTAGCAGACTGATCAAGGTGGTCCAGCAAGTAGATGGTGCTGTTGCAGACCACAGGTTTTGACACTGGTTCAAAGCGATGGAATTGTATGGCTCTGCTGGTTCTTCAGGTAAGTTACGAGGACACAGCAGTTTCACAGCTCTTGTTGAACAAGTCTGTGAAGGCACCTACARGGTTAGGCAGCAGTCTGCCATTTTTGTGATGGATCCTTCTAACCTACATGGATCAGTAGGAATAATTTGCAACCACCCAAATGAAGTCGAGTTAGGTAACAAAGATTCAGTCCAGATGGGTCAAGGATAATGATGYTGATGGAAGTATCTGGAAGAACCCTTTTCAGTAATACTCTCACCACAACCCCCCGTGATGCAGGTAGGAAACTTGAGAGGCTTATTATGGGCTGGGCTGATTCTGCAGGCCCAGTTAATACTTTTGGCATGGGGTTCCTTAAAATCATATTTAACAAGAAGAAAAGGGTACCATCTTTGTTCCTATCTGAGGCTCCTCCAAAGCTATCCTTTTCACTGTAGTAATGAGCTGCCTGACCATGCTCTGTAAGACATGACCTGACTTGTGCTACATGGTCACTCTAGCTTGTGCAGCATACGGTTAACCCCCTGGGAAGTGCAGTAATGCGGGAGTGCTTGGGTTTTCACCTGAGATACTCATCCTCTTACGCACTGCCCTATTACTTATGTTCAATTTTGTGTAATATCTGAATATTCGAGAGAGGCTGGTTTCTGGAAGAAGTCCAAGGAACTGGTTTTATTCTGTAAAGATTTGATCAGTCAGGCCTTGGACATTTCGTTTTACACAATAAAACCTTGCCTGCCTATCATGTCAAATTGCATCCAGAGTCTTTCCAAGACTGATCTTTCTAATGCCATCAGCTGCCCGCTCTGTCATTCTTTAGCTGGCYGTTTCACTTTGGCAGGTTGTGCACACTTCAGTCCTAAAAAAGGTACCTTGCAACAAAAGCAAGCCTCCTCTGACTTTGAAAGTCTTGCATGAAATGTTGCGTGTAGTAYGGACAAGGATTTGCTGCTTTTCAAACTCAGTAGATAGACAGATAGGGTTACGGAATGAGGGAGRAAGTAATGTAATATATTATTCAAGGACTTTAGGCATTGCATTATTTTTGATGTTCACCTCTTTGTTTAGCATACTGCGAGCCTAACTCTCACTTACAGATGAAAAAAACAGGATGATGTTCTCCAGAAAACAGGTGATAAAGAAGCATGCATGAAAGAAGAACCAAAGCTACTAACTATATATGTGTGTGTGTGTGTGTGTGTGTGTGTGTGTGTGTTTGTGTGTGTGCGTGCGTGCGTGTGTGCATGCACATGCATGCATGTATATATACTCAGTGTGCCTTTATGCTTAATAGTCCATATGTCTTATAATTTCCTTTTCAAACCACTCCTCCTTCTGCCATAGCAGCAATCTGCACAGCTCATTCATATTTGGCCTTACACCTCAAAATCTCTGTTGATGCCCCTCTTTCTTGTACTACGCTTCCTGTAAGCACGGGGGGAAAACTGTTCCCCTTTCACRTTCACCACACCAGTTATGACCTGTTTTTCCCTCTTTCAGTCTATCTCACTTTTTTGCATGCAAACAAAACAAAACAAAACAACCCCAAAAAACACTAAAACATATTCTCCTTTTTACCTTTCTCTAGTTTTCTTTTACCCTTCAGTAAAATTCCCCTAAGAGCAATGTAAAAAAGAATGATAAATCTGGACTCCTAAAGGAGGTCTACTGTGATGTCCCCGCCACACGTGCTGCTGGTGATCACACACATCATGGCACTGCAGAACCAGGCCTCCCTCTTCTGTCCTCCCTCCCCAATAAATGCTAAACTCACTGATAAAGCCTAATAAATTATCTGCAAAGAGAAACTCGGATAATTAGCCTTTAAAATATAGCTTACTGCTGCATGTTACCTACTTGTCCGTTCGCCTATGCCCACCATGCTGTGTTACTTCTGTGCAGAACTGGGAGGGATCAGATATTTAGTCAGCTGTTTACGATCACCATCCAACACTGCAGAGAATCACTTGTCATAGGAGATGGCATTGAGCCTTTTTTTTTTTTAAAAAAAAAAAAAAGACAGATATTTACATACTTGTAAAAATCACATTCCATTTTTATTGTGAACTTAGCACTGGAAAAAAGGGCCAAGCAAGTAGCCTCTATGACYTGGTGCCTGCTGTTTCCATTCCAGGAGCTGATCACAGAGGTATGTGTGGGTCCCCTGTGCTACCTGTTGCCAGCCCAGGGACTCTGGCAAAGGCTCTGCATTAGCTTTACTTCAATGTCACAGCAAAGGTCCCTACGAGAAAGACTCTCAGTCATTTTTCATAAAGATGTACTCTTGAGTCTTTTGCTTGCTGCTGCCAGTCCTCGTCCTTCTCTCCTCTATCACTTTTGCAGCCTGAGTTTTTCCACTGACAAGACTCTTGCACATGTAGGCTTTTTCTTTTCTTTATTACTATTATTATTTTTTAGTTAGAAATGCCAGGGGCAGGGTACTCTCCAGGGAGTGATAATCTTCTGAGGGATGATTATAGTTTTTTACAGACTTACTGCAGGGCCTTGGAAAAGATGCTTAAATACTCTGTGCCTCTTAAAAAGCAATAATAATAATAAACTTTGCATTCCTTGCAAAGATAATACAAAATCTGGACAATACTGATTTCACAAGCTTTGTAAGAAAACACACAGAAAGCTGAGATGACATTTGCAGAAACAAGCATTACTCTGTTTGTAACCTAGCAAGGCTGCAGATCTCTGTGCCTTTCAAGTTACTGAGGGCCCAGTGTCCATTCCCACCCTGCTGCCTAAGAGGAGCAGCAGGTGCTTTGTGGAGAATTTCTTCTCAATGCTAAACAACAGTCTCTCTTTGCTTCTGAGGGCTATTGAGCTTGTGTAGTGTAATCTTTCCACTCATTCTTGAGCTCATCTGGACAGGTCTACTTCAGGAATCAAATGACATCCTCTTTGATTAAAGGAAGACAAAAATCTAGCCATGTGCATATGTCTCACAAGTGAGGCACACTTTTCTTAGAGCATTCAAACAGCAGCACTGTTGGAAGCCACCCCAGCATCAGAGGGTGGCCAGAAAAAGCTGGCCTCGTGGTCGCCTTAAGGGCTTACATCAATTCGCATTCTGCAGGACGTGATCTCCAGCTCTGCCAAAGTGGGAGTTCAGGCTCACCAGTTCCCCCTCAGGAATACTTATGGAGGAGGACGCGCCATCCTGGCCATCCTGGAGGGTTACATGCAGCCAATGTCAGATTTTACTGTAAGCTACTCTGAGCGCATTTCCCATGCAAGTTCCCTCTAGGTTGTTTGCAGGGAAGTAGTTCTAGCTTTGTGAAAAAAACATAGCCAGCTCTTGAGCACACCATTTCCAGCTTAGATGGATTCTCATTTCTGYTTCTCTGGAGTATTTAGCAGATTTATAGCTTGCTTAAGTTTTTCGTGGTGTTTTCCAAAGAAAAGGTTGTTTTCCTGTTACTTGTCTCTGCCTCTCTCTCCCATATATATTTTTAATAAATTCTACAATAAAATCTTTGATAAAAGGGAATTTTTGGTTATTTGCTTGTTCATTTACTCTCAATGGCCATTGGTTACTGGTTTTTTTGTTTACTCTCAAAGGCCACTTTTGGGGGGGACATCAGATCACAAAACATATTAAAACAGCTGGCATCTGTGCCAAATCAATCCCCCCCCCACCCCCCGGAAACTATCCCTTCCACTCCCTGCCATTCTCCTTAGATACCAGGGTGGTGGAAGCACTAGGGTTTGTGTAAAACACACTATAAAATGTAATTTCCACAACAGCTGGAGAAGATCTCAGTACTGAAAGCAAGGCAAACAAGTAATGTCTTTTGGAAGAGAAGACCACCGTCAAAGAATGACACTCTTGCTTAGGAGCATAGCTGCAACCAAGTAATTACATACCTATGGCATAGAGTATCATCTTCTGTGCTCTTCACTCCTTTGGGGGCAAATAAATAATCAGAGCAATCTTTTCTCTATTATTTCCATGATGAGCTAAGGGAACTCACTCTGCTGCCTGCACTTTCTTTGATTTTTGGAAAATATGATCAACCAAACCCCAGGGCAGTGTGGCCTGGCTGTAGCCTGGGACTCAGCTCACCGCTGGGGCAGAGCCACAGGCTGGCCTCAGGATTGCAGCAGCCACTGCGAGTCCTGCTGCAGGAGCATGCCAAATTAATTGATGCAAGTGGCACCAWTTTTTTCTCAACTTTTCTAGCACAGAAGCAGCAGGACTTCCCACTTAAGAGGTCAAAAGTGGAGACTCATTAGGCAGAGCAGGGGTTTCTTGGCAATGCTGGGCTAATGCTCTCTTTGCAGAGGTGGGAGGTCCCTGTAATGAGGAAATGTCCCTATGATGAGGAAAAGGAGATAAAGGATAAAGATAAAAGTGATTTCTAAGAGGGACTTGGAGCAATGTCCCATCTGCTCTCTTTCTGAAGACATCCAGAAGTTATAACAAAACCTAGAAAGGCAAATCCTCTGCATTCGCTCTTTGGAGAGAAAGCATGGGCTTTCAGTGTATGGAAAACAGTTTTTGGTGAAATGTATTTCTTTGTTCCCCAGTTATCTTTTTTATTTAGCAACAGGTTAGCTGCAATTCTCCGCACACTGCATGAGGGAAGCACCATGACTTTGTGACAGTAATTAGTAATAAGAGAAAAGATATTTGGTCACTGCCTTACCAGCTTTATACAAACAAATAATCAGTGTGTGGCACTGCACAAAGTGACCTGCATCTGCCCTGGCCTGCTGCTTGTAGCAATGCCCAGCACTGCCGGCAGAAGCCAGAGAGACACTGCTGCAGCTGACACGTTGTTTTTTAGGAGAAGACTCTCCTTTCCTTCCCTGTGGTCAGCACAGCCTCCTGTGGGTCAAGCTGGTGCAGATCATGCAACGACTTTGGAGTAGGTGTCTCCTTACTCTTAATTTAGATAATGTTGACAAAAATCAATTTTGAGGGATGCAATAATTGGGATAGAGGACTATGAAGGGCCAAAGTATCACTTCTGCTGTCCTGTCACCAGCCCTCCCAAGGGCTCTGCACTGCATGGATCTGCTTTTACCTGCCCCACCACTGCTCTTCGGTCACAGCTGTCAAGAGGGACGCCAGCATGTGCACCTAGGCCAGGAGACCCAATTCACCTGCCCAAGGCATGGGCAGAGTAACTGCTTTGAGAAGACACAAGGGGAAGCTACCACTCCCTGCCCCTTAGACAGAAAAAAGCTCCAAGCACTCTGTAGTGCCTTCTCAGAGACCTCTTCCTTCCACACCCACGTGAAAGTACAGTACCGGRSACACACACACACACACACACACAYTACAAACAACATGATAATGCCATTTCACCATTTGTAGCACCTCTGCAGGCTTGTTTCTCTCATTTTGGCCYTGTTTTTGTTGCTTTGGCAACAATAGCAAGATACATGCTGTGTAGCTAGAAAAATCTTCCATTGCAAACAAGACACCAATGCATGTTTGCTCCGCAGGGCCAGTGGCTTCTCTCAGTCAGTGCATTTTACACCTTCTAGATGAAAAACGGGTACTTCTTTTCTGCTGGACACAGGGCGAACTCTCTCTTTCACCCATATCAACCCTGAAAGGCTCCAGTGAAGTCAGAAATGTTACTCTGGATTTATACTGCCAATGGCATCAACAAAATTTGCCAGACAGYGAGATTACAAAGACTTGCATTGTAAGGATAAAGACTGCTCCCATAAAATCCTCGACATGTAAATTGGGCTATAAAGCCAGCAGTGACAAATCAGCAGGACATCCTTTAAGTAACAGCAAGCTCACCAAATCCCAAGTACTTATAGAAGAAGATTTACCTTTGCTGCTGCTTTGTTGTTTTGTGTTTTTCCTTTCTGCAAATCGTTGCCACTGAGTTTAATAGGGCTTACACAATATTGTAAGCATCTCTTAAGTAATGCAATGTTATTTGTGAGCCCACTCGTGCTTGAAAGCTTTTTTTTTTTTTTTTTTTTTTTTACTAGAGGAGAAATCTTCCATTTTCCATGTGACTCATTCATAATGGAAACCAATAAAACCTCTGTTTGCAAGGAAAGAGAATAAAACTGGGAGACATTTTTATATGGCATGCACAAAATCACTTAGGCACTTTGAGGAGCTGCTTTAAGATTCAGAACAACATTGTTCAGGGCGACCGAGTTTGCCGATGGCAGCCGGTTGAGGGTTCCCCGAACGGGAATGCTTTTTAGCCCGTTTTATGTAAACATTTATATTGCACCTTTATATAACTGTAGTAGCTTTTGAGCTCAAGAAAAGTGCTGTTTAATTTGGCATTCATAAATTAACTGAAGATGAGAGATTTTGCCTGCGGTGGCACAGAAAAGCGAAAGAAGAGAAAAGCAATACGGACTGTTGGTCCACTTACATCGTTTGGAATAGTAAGTTCGTGGGAACTGGTTGGAGTGGTGGCATCCAGTCCTAGTTAGGGACAGAGGGAAAACGTTACGCCAGTGCTTCGCAAAAAGGGCAAGACATGACAAATGACACTTTAAAGAAGGAAACATACGGAGAGAAAAGAGAGGAGTAAAGAAAAGTAGAGAAGGGCTAGCGAAACAGAAAGGAAAGCAAGAGATGCAAAACTCAGCGGGTTGGACTAATTTTAAATAAGCCTTATTTTAATTCACCTTTAACCCACCAAAATAACAAATGCACATGAGGTTCCACAGAGTTATAAAAAAAATTTCTGGAGAAATGAAGGGTTTCACCTAAAAATAGTCTTTGACATTTTTGCTAAAAACATTAATTCAGAAATTAAGGGATGGCTGAAATTTGACCTGTCTACCAGGAGTTCTAAAATACAGAAAATGAAAGTGGAAATCAGACCAAAAATTAATAAAACAAACTATATATATATGTGAAAAGAAAAATTAATATATTAAAATACAGATGAGGGAAAAAAAACTAGGAGAATTTGGAAATTACATGTGGGATTAGTTCCTGAAGAAATGTTGGGAAGGGTAATTTTTCAAGGGGAAAGAACAAAATACTGTAAGCTGCATACATTTGTTTTTAAATTGGGTGGACAAAAGGAAAACGCTTAGGAAAAATGGAATTACTGCTCTAGCACACAGTAACATTACAGAAGCAACACATCTCACAAATACAATCAGGAAAAGATTAAGGAGAGGCATGTTAATGACAAGAATAAGGAAAATATAAAGCTAGGAAAGGCAATTTATTTGTAGATATTTTATCAGATACACCATTTGTAGGAAAAAATACATATTTTGGGTGTAATTTCTCTTTCTCTGCTTTTCTCTTTTTTCCCCTTTTATTATTACTATGTAGAGACATGCCAAAAATATGCATTTCCAACTATAAAAGATGGAAAAGAAATAATCTAACAAAAAAGTGACTTGCTCACACTTTACTTATTTTACATTCAGCTAAGAATTGTGTACGCTTATTTTACATCGAACATACATAAAGCAGTAACTGATCAAGTTGCTCATAAAGTTTGATGTATGTGATAAAATGTTATTTGCCATACAAAACATGTACCAGTATATAAGCACTTTTGTCATATAATTCTTGCATGCCAAGCTCAGATGTACTGAAGAACAGTAAAATGATTTATTGCAGGGTTATATGGCTTGAGTTCTGTTTTTTAACAGACAAGTCAGCTTTAGTTGACATCCTTTAATAAGTATGGATCAACTCTGGCAGTTCTTAAGTGAACAAAATTTCTGCTGCATTATGTGAGATATCTATTCAAGCAGGAAGAGTGAGATTTGCCCAGCAGTGATGACTACAGATGCTGTTAAGGCATTTGGCTCTGCAAGGAATTCCAGTTCTGGCATGCAGTAATTTTTTTAATCAGTATTTCCATACTGCAGGACCATATGGTTTCCCTATATCTACTTCTTTTTGAAATACATTACTGAACTGGGAGTTTGAGAAGACATTGCCTAAGTAGTTTGCCGTAAGTAGCTCGCTCAATACCAACTGGTACATACTGTATAGTGCATAATAACTTGACAAGGACTGAAGAAAAGAAACTCAGAGCTTTTTGCCAATGGCACAGATTAAGTGGTTTTGATGAAATAAATGGCACAMACAAAGCAAGACATTTTAGTAATGACGAAAGGAACAGCAACAAGAGGCATGGGGGGGGCGAGAACAGAGATTAATGTGTGAAAACAAAAGGATCGCTGGTCATTGCGCACATTTATTATTAAAATGATGTAATGACCGTGGGAAACAAAGCTGTTAAGAAGAAGGACATCCCCAGGGGGTCACGGGTACGTACCAGGGAAACCAGGGGTGGTCTGCCCAAGGGGAGTAAAGGGGGGATGCTGCATAGCCAACTGGTGAAGCTTGGTCAACTGCAGGGCAGGATGGGAAATTAGAACTAACCAATCAAATGGAATTATTTCAGAGCAGAGAAACCATCTTACATGTTCTAAAACTGGATTAATTAAAATTATATTAAAAAAAAAGGTTTAATCATTCATTCTAGTCTACCATAGAGAAAAAAGAAACTGGTTATAAATGACATCTCTACTGTTATTACATGTAATAGCTACTGTTAATATTAACTAATTATCTGTAGAATGACATATTAAAAAAGAACTCAAATATATCACATGCAAAAAAGACCAAGATAACTGGCATTTGTTCCTGGGCCATTGTACTTTCTCGCAATTACTATGTGAAATAAGAGATTCAGCCCAACTAACATTGAGCTGAACAGTATGTTGTTATGGAAAGGCATCCTTAGGCCATAGCTATATAGGCCATAGCTGTAGAAAGCAAATGTTGCCCAGAACAAATAAGAGGGAATAGAAAGAAAAAGGGGATAATTTACATGCGCTGGACTCACGTCTGGATGCGGGATGGCATACTGGCCCTGAATCGTAAACGCCTGCGAATAACAAGCAAAGGGAGACACGGATCAGGCAGCTTGGCCAACAGCGTTCCCCTTTCCAACGGGCTACAGAAAAGCCTCCTGCTAGTTCCTCAGCTAGCACCACTCTTTTTTTTTTCTTTTTGAATGCAGAGAGGGGCTTAATTCTCTTGTGCTGCTTGACATCACTGGCCTGACACAAGAGAGGCTCTGCACCTCTTTCCCATCCATCCCGCAGCGAGATGTGCTGAGGAGAGCTGCAGAGGAACGAGACGGGGACCCCCAATGTGGCCAGGTCTTACGTTGCACAAAAAGCCAAATATCCACCCCAAATCCAGCTCTGTGCACCTTAAGAGCAGTGCCCAAGGTATGGTTTCCGGCGTCATTCCCCGGCAGGGGGCTACTGGCCAGCAGTCCCACTGCCGGGTAGGATGCCATGGCATGCCTGACATGAGCTAGCACAGCCCTCCGTCTCTCCTGCCAGCTCTGCTCAATGGCCTACAGAGAAAAACTATTAAAAAAAACCCTACATAAAGTATAATTTGCTATTCTATCCCGTAGAACTTTTCCAAAAGGAATGGCATGTCAGAACAAATTTAAAGGACTTGTGCTTAGACAGGCAGGAAAGCAGAAGGACAAATTATAATGTATAAATATTTGTACTGGGAGAATTATAAACAGGCAGAGAGACGATTAGCTTAGTTTGCAAAACACTTATTTGACAAAAGGCCTCTTAGAAAGTAATGAATCCTCTGCAAATGATAAAACAATTCATTTAATGGAGTTTGGATATTAAAACCTTTAACAACCCAACTGTTTAACACACATTTTTGCAGGAGAACTTCCTTTCTGGAGAGGAAACATTTTATTTAGTTTTCAAACTAGTTATAAAACAAGGCCACAATTGGCAAATATCATGTACATGATCATTTTTTTTTGAGGCAGAAGTATGCTCTTGAGCTCAGTGAGATGTTCATGGGCATACATACTCGCACTCATTTATGGGRGATGGCTGTTACAAGCAGTCTATAAATGGAAAGAAAAGGCTCCAATCCAGCAGAACAGATCATCACTGCCATTAGTGGGTCTTAAGCAAGCAAGCAAGCAAAGCATGTGTTTAAGTGCTTTACCAAATGAGGACAAGCTTAAGTGAATGCTTTGCTGAATGGGGGCTTTGTGCCTAGGGTCGAGCACTGGAGCAGCCTCACAGATAATGACGCTTGGAAAAGATGCTAAGTTTGTGAGCAAATACTGGGTCTATAAAACATTAATTTGGTCTCTAGGCCTCTGCACTGGATCCGGGATGTCCAGTCTGATCCTGGCGTTACTTCAAATCCAGCAGAAGGAATATCTTTTACAGGTTCCTGATCTGTGGTCTGTGAATTGGCAAGAAATCACTGCAAACCAAGCCAAACCAAACCAACAAACAAAAAAGCCCTCCAGTGACCCTAACAAAGGTTGCCCGCTTCCCTCATCACCTCTCCCCAGCTTTCAGCTGTACAAGAGGAAGAAAGTACAACTGGGAAAATYACTGCAATAATTCAGATGTAGAGTTGACAGTGAAGACTATCAAGGCAGCATAGGAGAGATGAGTCTTAAATTCTTTTTCTTTCCTAGCAGAAAAGGTGCCCTTCACTCCTCATGATCCCAGAAGGTCATTTGATTGATTCGGGCAGAGAAAACCCATCTTTGGCTGTGTCATCCCTTGGTGGAGGACCTGTGCCCTTCCCATGGGAAGGTGGGACAAGCAAGAGCATGGGGCAGTGGCTCCCACGTCTGTGCCACAGCAAGTCACCAAGCGTGTGAACCATGGCGCTGCTCCAGCGAAGGCAAGGGTGACTCTCCTGCTGACGCACTGGCATTAGTAAGAGTAGGAGTGAGCTGGTCTACAAATCCTCAATTTAAAACATAAAGCCATTATGAGGCATAGAGAAAAGCTGCACCCACTGAGTACCCGTTCCAAAAGCAACATAGCACAGTGGGTAGAAATATTTGGTTTGTTTCCAGAAGGCAGGAGTGTCTTTCCCCCACCCCCCATACATTGGATTTTGGTAAGGGGCAGAGCAGAGCTGGGCAGGACAGCATTCAGCCTCCTTTCAGTTTGGTCATGCAATGCGACACCAAAGCAGCCCAAGAGAATTAAAAACAGTGTYTCAAGCAGCAAAACCCCAGCTTGTTTGTTAGGTGAAAACTGGAAGTTGGATTTTTAATACGCAAGCATTAAAAAAACCCTAAAACATTTCAAGATAGCCATGGTGTAATTCAAAATGGAAAAATAACTTCTGATACTATAGCAAAAAGGTTGGGCAGACTTAACACTGTTGACAAAGTTTTATTTTCAATATTAATTTCCAGTAAACAAGCAATAAACTTGGCACTCTGACACCCACYAGAGATGCTTTCCATACTTACTCCCAAACCCACCTTAAGCATTTTCTAAACTGCTGAAAASTCCCTAAGTAAGGAACTAGAGTCAAAGTGGGCAGAAAGAATATGTCTCATGCACTTTCTTGTCTCAACAGGGTAGCATTAAAAAAGTAGAGAATGCCTTTTTGACTGATAAAACTGAAGATGACAAGAATTTAGAGAACTATCAGACCTTTAAATAGGACACTTTCAATTATTTATACAAACTGCTCAGAGCACCCTAGTGAACAGTTTCAGTATTTTTGAGTAACAAGGTATACAGAGACAGTTTTTGAAGACAGTGGCCATTACCACACGGGTAACACGGGCTGTTACTTATATACGCACATATGTTTCCTAAAGAGAAGCACTGCATCATAAACTTAATATATCTTTTGAGTATTTTTTTTCTGAGCTTTCCATCATAGACTCATTTCTGGCAAGTTATTTTCAGTTTCAATTCAACTTTGGTCAGCAAAGGAAGAGCAAAGGAGGCAAATTTCTTATTCTGAAGAAACAGTAGGCTCAGGAACAGTATCAGAAACTGATGGCTGCTATATCCACATTATGAAAATGCAGACACAGTATATAGTTACAGGATGGAAGATATAACACTGAAGCAAGATCTGAAATAGTAAAAACTGAAAGCTCACTCAAAAGGCTTGTTGGAAGCAATGGCGATGATCTGTACTGGAGAGGTGCAGGAGCTTTCTTACAAACTGGCAAAGTAAATTCATGTCCCATCTCAGCTGCATGCCATGGGCCCATTTCAGGGCAATACCCAAAGGCAAAGAAGACTCGCCCAGCACGTAGGGCTTGCAACGAGGCTTTAGAAGCTGGGAGAACCCCGATTCATACAGCTTAAGGTGAAGGGGGAACAATTCAGTCTTCACTCTTTAAAAAACAAACAGGAGAGCTTCAGYAGTCTGTGCACTTCATGGCTGGGAAGGTCTGCAGTTGCATTTACATATTTGCTGCAACCTCAGAAACCCATTCCTGCTTGGTCCTCAGGGACTATAACAACAGAAATAGTTATGTGCGTAGGTATTTTTACTATAAAATGCATTATTTGGTCCTAATAAATACAAAAACTATGAGAGAAGAAGTATGCCTTTCTTCAGCAGAGTCATCCTGCTGTTTGACCATCACTTGTACTCTCCGAAAGGATGCCAGAACTACTTACASCACTTTAGAGTGAAAAAGCAACTCCTACCATAATGGATTTGGACACCTATCAATTGACAGGAGAGCAAACTTGTTATGGATTACAGAAGTTAGCTTTAAATCTTGTTAAACTACCAGCCATCACAGTGTTGTCTTGTTCTACTGCTCATTGTACGAGGCTGACGAGAGCAACTCTACAGTACTGAAAGAGAAGCAAGGAAAATGCCTGCTCTTCCTGCCAGGTAATACATTGCTGACAACATCTGCTAGGAAATAGCAAAGCTTTTTTCGAGCCCAGCTACAACAAAGTCCTGTCCCATGAGAAAATCTCCAGGATAGTGCCCATGGTATTACTGAAACAATTACTTCCCAGGCTTATTTGGGCCRTGTATTAAATGCTTCCCACCACTGTTTTAAGTTTGTAATGCAGTGTTCTCCTTTTCTGCAGACCATAAACACAGAGAGTAGATGAAGCACATCAATACTATACCAGGCAAAAAAAGAGTAAAAGTTGAAAACTAACAGGCGCTGGCTGAGGTTGGGCCAAGACGGTGTGGTTTCCAGCTGAAGCCAAAATCGTGTCTGCTCTTACCTGGCCACCTGCAAAAATGATAGGTGCAGAGGCAGGTTTGGGACGGTAGGGGATGGTGGCACCTTTGGGTGGGGACTGCAGACAGAAACACAAAGTGGTCAAAATGCAGAATGAGGCAGAGCTCGTATAAAAATCTCTTCTTCCCTCGGTCACCTTCAAATACAAYGCATGCAGCTAACCCCGTCCCTGTTCTACCCATCCCTCCGCCACAACCGAGGCCAGCTGTCCTTGCTTTTGTGGGCACATGCCACAATCCTGCCAGCACGACTGACAAAGGCAGCGCTGACACTTATGCTTCATTGCCACAACGGTCTGATGAAGCTATAAAGCTTCATTAAGTATTTCAAGGCATTTCAAGAAACAACAAGTTTGAAATTTGTTGATCTTTTGGAAAAAGCAGGCCTATGTTCTCACTCTGTTAATACAGAACACATTTAGTTTATTGAGTTTTCCTATACTGTTACACATCAAGATTCCTCATCAGCTCAGTTAAGTCAGATGCTCAATTTCAAGTTAATGGTCTGATCCTGCCTTCCATTTGACTAACTTGGTGAAAATTTTCTCCAGCYTCAGTGGGAGCATAGCTAGGAGCTTTACAGCAAACAGGAGAGGAATTTATTCTCTGGAGTCCAAGGTAGGACTCAAAGAGAAAATACCTGACTAAGGCTGACTCTCTCCTTATAAATAAAGTAAAACAGGCTTCTGAACGATGCCCTGGCCTCAACGCATTAACTGTGATTTAAAAAGATAATAGTAACACTTACATCATCAACACAACCATCAAATTAGTTATTTCATTTCAACAGAAGTGTTTACTGCCAATTTAAACATATAYGGCCACTTAGAACATACTCATGTTCTGAATTCTTTTAATGTTTGAAGAAACAAACTACAGTGAAGCCAGGGCCTGTTTGAAGAGAGTTGCTTGTGATTTGCCTAACCCTAAAATTAAGTAATTCTCATGTCAGAATTGGTTATATAAGAAAATAATGGCTCTGTCAGCTGAAAAACGTGACTGTGCCTCTGATTTTGAGAAGTGGCTTCTCTCATTTTCTTCAGTAAATAACTATGTGAAAGCCACTTGTACTTTAGACTACACACTATTCACAAAGCTGATGCCTATTATTTTCTCTACTAAACTAAAATTATTTCCCAATATCTGTCTTTCTGTTTTCTTGCCTTCCATAAAGAAATCCTTTCCTCACAGTAGTCCAACAAAAATTGAAGGGTCACTTTTTCCGGGAAAACACTGGGGAATCAATTAGTTTTTAGGCATCTATTTGCATAAGGCTGTATGTCATTTTGACGTGAGGGCTATATGTCACTTGGAGACATGGCAAACTTCTGCACAGCCAATAGCCACACTGCAGTATCTGACACTCCGCTGCTTCTCCTATCTCCCGAGGAAGGAAGAAGGGTGTCAGACATCACAGAGAGACAGCTCTTGATAGGCTTGGTTTAAAAAACAACGACAAAAAKAAATATGGAGAAAATTCCAGCAGAAAACATGATAAAAATGGAGATGCTTCATGTGCTGTGTCAAAAATTATGGTTACTAGGTCAAAACATTTCATTTTGATTTGCTGAGAGTTGGTTCTTTTCAAACTACTATTCAACTTTATAATTATGAGAAGTGTACATATATAAAAGTAAAGGTATTTTCAGTAATCTCAGGATTAAAATGCTCGGATTTTTACATAAATTAATTTATATAACTGAATTTATGAGTTAAAAAAAACAGTCAAAATGAAACATTCTGGCCTTATGCAATGCTGTGATCCTAATAAAACAAGGAATCCTTACATAKTCTAAATAGCAGTATTCAGAGTTATTTCTGTTTGAAAGAAGAGCTTGTTGTTTTTTGCTCAAATCTACATCAAAAGAAAATGCTTCTCTCAGAATGGACCAGAATTCCGCTCTGCACAAATCAGGTTTTTTGGTTTGGGGGATTTTTTTGACAGCTTCCCAACAGCCCTAGTCTGTGGTTCTTAGAGCTTGCTCAGAGGGGCATGAGATGCTCTAAACTACCAGGCAAGGCACGGCCCACCAGAGCCCCTTGAAATCCTGGACACAGCAAGGGCACGCAGCACCCGTGGGGCTCCCAAGACATGGGAAGCATGGGGGAAAATGATGGTTTTGAACATCTCCCAGACGAGAGCGGAGGCTCTCRGCGATTGCTTACCTCAAGCATGACCACGCAGATTTGCTTCACACACTGGATGATGGCATCAGGAGTGCCCGAGATCGTCACCGCCCGCTCTGTCGAATTTGGCAACATATCGCCTGCCACTTGCACCTGGGCTCCTGTGGACTTCAGCAAAGACAAACCAGAGAGCAAATCACTGTCAGGGAGGTGATGGCGCAGGCTAAAAGCCAGGCATGTGCTGCTGGGAATGGAAGCGATGAGGTGGAGCCCCCTTAAACTTGCTCTTTTCTCTGTTAACTGCATGTGCAAATGCACACACAGACACAGTAACTGGACTCTGGCAGAACATGGGTTTGTCTGCTCCAGCCAATTTGCAAACATTTCCATTGTGGGAAGGTTAGTTCCCCATAGCTGTTAAAGCAGCAAATTGTGACTTGAATTTCAGAAGCAATCTTTTAACTCCCTCAGACAACTGCAACACTGATTAGAAAAGGTGGAACTCACTACTTTCTAATAACTAACAAAAATTAGAAAAAAAGAAAAAACATTTGCTCATAACTGAAGAGGGTCTGCTCATCAAACAAGTTGCAACAGCAGATAACTGGTTCCCTAATCCATGATGGCTGACTTCATTTCTCTGGATGAAATCTCAGGCTGCTTCATACTCTGGAATATCTCATGATGGTGCAGGAGCTCTTCTAAATTATAATTACTGTTAATTAAATTTATGCACTTCATCAGGTTTTAGCTCATTAACGAACCCAAGGAGGTAATGAGCAGTTGTTTTTCTTTTTAATTTGATCTTGGCACTCATGTACCTTAATCAAAAAAAAAAAAAAAAAAAGGTAATGAGCAGTTGTTTTTCTTTTTAATTTGATCTTGGCACTCATGTACCTTAATCAAAAAAAAAAAAAAAAAAAAAAAAAAAAAAAACAAAAACAAAAACAAAAATGGAGGCAGATATGAAGGCAAAAATGATCTTTGGCTTTATTTCATAAAAATCCTTAAAGACCTTTCCAATCAATGGAAAAACCATGCATTTCATATTGAGTTAGCATTTTCACATATACAATATAATCTATTCCTGATTGTTATTGTGATACAACACTTGGGGGGTTGTTTTCCTCTGTTTT
This sequence comes from Rhea americana, assembly GCF_003343005.1. NCBI lineage: Eukaryota > Metazoa > Chordata > Aves > Rheiformes > Rheidae > Rhea > Rhea americana. Next base: position 1,790,868 of record NW_028186701.1, read on the forward strand.
TTAGCTATCATTGATTTTGTGTCAATCACCAAGGGGTTAATTTATTTTTCTGATGGTCACATACAACACATCTTACTCTTCTTTCCAGAGACTGAATAAAGTACTGATTACATCTTGTATTCGCTGTTGTCTAAGGGCAGAATATTCATTGCTTGTTCTATAACTTTGGAATGCTTTGGAATTTCATGATAATTTGATCAATCTGTTGTCTTTCTTTTCTTCTTTTTTAAAAATAATCTTATCGTGGGAATAGTACARCAACCATGCATGTTGTTCCTATTTCCCTGACTGAACACAGAAGAGCATCTCCCATGCAACTGGTGCACAGAGTGTTGTGTGATGATGAAAATCAGAAGACACCTTGAGATGGATGCTCTGGTTTTCAGTTGACTGTATCTGCAATTTAACATACAGTTCTGGGGACTGGTACATCTACCATAAATTATTCTGCCAAATACTACAATCACTTACGCATTTGCTTTGAAGGCTGATCCTGTTTATTCTTTGACTTTAATCATATGTCAGCAATGAAAAACTAGGTAACATAYTGTCCATCGCCTTTATGCTTAAGAAAATGTACAGTGTGAATTCCTGCTATGTTGCCTTTCTCAAAAGACCTCTTTGGCCAAACAATATCCTTCTACTTCCTTGTCAGCTGAGAGAGCATTAGATTGAAGATCTAAAGGTCTCTGGTTCAGGCCTGGGCTTCAGCAAGGRGGGTCCTTGTTGCTGCAACCCTGTCTAACATGCTGTAGCTGACCCTGCTTGAGCAGGGGAGTTGGATTATAGATGATCTCCAGAGGTCCCTTCCAACCCTATGATTCTACTACAAGGGTAGCTAATGGCTTGAAAAACAGCAGCATAACCATTTAAGTAAGTCATTTATTGCCAGTAGGCCAGCAGATTGATCCCCATGGAATTCACAGAGCAACCCATGTCCTAAAAGCGCTCACTCCATGTTTTGCATGAAATTTCCAATTTTTAAGAAAATCTGTAAAATCTGCAGCTAACTGCTCACCAGAGCATAGTWCACACTCCTATGTGGTACTGTTCAACACAGCTAAGCAATCAGCCCGATTCCCACTTCGTGACAAGTCCACAGGGCAGCTAAAAACCTAGGGGACCAAGGGGAAGCACATCTCATAGCTGAGGTCATCTCTGAGCCCAGGGAGTGCATTTCAACACACTAATATTTTGTTCCATCTAATATAAAGTTCTCCAACAGTTTTTTTGCAACTAAAGAAGAAAAGAGAAAGTGTTTCCTATGACTCTAATGTTTGCATAGAAATACTGTTTTCTTCCTCTCAATGTCATCAGATGGCTCCTTTCTCCCACATCCCAAAAGCAGKTTTGAAAATAGAGACTACTAGGGACTGTAGCTTGCTGGCTCTTTGATGAAAAATAATACAACAAAATTTGAAGAAAAAAATCTGATTTGTAACTAGCTTTTACTTGCAGGTCTCAGATGGCAGGGCTCCCAATTATTTTTCTATGAGTTTACAAAAGACAGCATGTGTATGTTACCACGCTCTTACTTCCCTGAATGCAAGAGGAGAAAAGACTGTCGGTAAAGATCAAATCCTGAAAGGTTAAACTAAGTTGCCAGAAGGACCTTAGTTAAAAAACTCATGAAATAATCRAATTTGAATTCAAATAAAATAATTTGGAAGAATTTGAAAGCCAGTAGGCTAAAGCACTTAACTGCCCTCTCTGATCACCTCTCCTTTCACTGTTAGCATAAACTAACATTTCACAGCAAAAGCTGGATGTACAATTTTGATCAAACATTTCCCATTAATGTATAACACATCAATTTTTCTTTCCGTAAAAAAAATGTTGCTTGGCTTTTTTTTTCCATGTTTGAAACGAAAATTTAAGGTTCAATGGAACASTAATCAACATTTTGAAAAAACTATTTAAAAAAGTAAGTTTCATTTTGGTAAAGGCTGTCAAAAGGAAAATTGATCAGAATGTTAGCTTGATATTCAATATTTTATTCTGTGTTGGGATAAGTATAAATTTAGACGAAATACTGTCACCTTCTAAAGAGTAAAAAACTCTTTTTCTGAAATGTTCTGTTTAGATTTTCCCTGTATTACCTATTTGCCTATATTATGCATGCATCCTATTTTTTTGTTTGACTGATGAASAACACTAGAGTCTCAGCCTGGCACGTGCTATGTTGATGGACTTATATATATGACAATTTAAATTGACATAGTATTAGCCTCTTTTGGATTTTGTGATTAGAAGAAACAGGGTTTGCTGGCATGGTACGTTGAATGGATACGCTAAGACAAAGTCAAGATTAAAAAAAAAAAAAAAATCCATGTGTCTTTTCCAGGATTGGAATATATGAAGTCAGGTCACTTTTTTCCCCCCTCCTTTCACATACCGTCTTTAGCTTGCAGGAAGACACACATGTACAGATGTGCTGGACAGCTGCTTCCGCCATAGCAAGGCTTTTCCCAGGCATTTGTGCTTGGCATGTATTTGCAATACTGCTATCAGCACACTGCTGCGGAACAAGGCAGGGGCTTTGGGCAGCTGCACCGCGGCACAGAGCAGCCCGGTGTCCCCAGCAGCCCTCCCAAGACTTACCTCCCTGATTTCTTTGATTTTGGAGCCTCCTTTTCCTATAAGGGACCCGCACTGACTYGCTGGCACGACGAGTCGCAGTGTTACGGGTGGCTTGCTGGTCACCGTGCTGTTTGTCATCGAAGCATTTATGTCCTGCAACAACAGCATCAGCAAGAGTTGGCCGAGTACCTCCCACGCCTCCAAAGCACTGAGGGGCTCAGGGCAAATGCTTGAGCTGCACTTGGGAGTGCAAGGCTAATCAGGGAGCGGGGTTCTGCTACAGGCGAAGCAGCCAACTCTCCGGAGACCCGCTGTGAGCCTGAACCACACGGGGAACCTGCACCCAGGCAGTGCCTCTGCTGGCTGGTGCAGGTCCAAGCAGAGGGAGCAGYGGCAGCCTCTGAGGCAAGGACAGGAGGAGGACGTGGCATCCTCCGAATGGCATCTCCGTAGCAGACCGAAGCAGGTAGGGAAGCCCCCAAATCCTGCTTTGATCCCTTTTCCACTCTCTCAAGTGGAACACTTCCACCAGGTGTCTTCACGTYTTGTGCAACTTCTGACAAAAAGGAGAGGTTAAAAAAGGGAATGATGAAGGATCTGGGAATAATGTGAAGCAAACAAAACTGAATTAATTATTTTGATAAATATTTTGACCCTCCCCTGATTTAACTTCTCTTTTGTGGTGGCTCTACAGGATCTGTAATTCTGCATCATTTCTAAACTCTTGTGCATCACAGCTTCATAGCAGAGCCTCCACGGCCAACTGACAGTGCTAACAGACTTAATCCTTCTAAAGTCTTCATTACAAAGGAAAAGGTAATGCTTATCTTCCCACTGAACAACAGGAGCACTGAAGAATAAAAATAGGAAGAAAAGAGGCACAAACTGCATAGCACCTTGCTAGCAACCCCGAGAACCTCACAGTGGTTTGCTAACATTGACGGAACTGACAAGGAGCTCTTCTTTCACCCGTGGGGTGGAACGGAGCAGCTATTCAGAAGTTCACGGAAATGCTGCCCAAGAGACTATGAAAGAAGTGACAGAAGACGGCACATTTATATACGCATTCAATTCATTTAAAATGCAATGAAAATGACAGCAACCAGAACAAATGGGCTTCCCTACATTCTCACCTATGAAGAGCTGCCACGTCTACCAAAAAAAGTGCCTGTGTGTGAGGTCAGGACCCCAATGGAAAAAAAAAACAAATTTTCAGCAGGAAAATGCAACCCTGTTGTATCACGTTTGTGCCAGGCAGTGGCACACTATCCTCCAGAGTAGGTAAGTAACCAACTTCCAAGCCACATAGCAGAACTCCAGCAATCTCTCCCAGGTCCATGTCACAACTGATCTGTCCTCAAAGCATTAACTGCACTTGGTGCCTTCAAAAGCACTTCACAAACATTAGTTCATTGAAAGCTGTAATTCTTTTCATTTTCTCCTCATTTAAAGGGAGTGAGAGCTAAATATGTAAGCCCAGCATTACACCCATAAAGGAGTCAGACCAGGTTAAAAATGCACAAAATAAACAAACAAACAAAAAAAAATCCCCTCCAGAATTGCAGGCTCCCAAGCAGAGGTAGCCAGAAATTTTCTCATAGAACGTTCTTCTTTCCAACTGGGAGATCCCCCTTTCTTTATACTAACTCTCTACAGCCCCACATCCACATCTGAATGCTTTGACAGATACTAGATTTGGACCTTGCAGAGCTTTAAAGCTGCTGGCTTTCCCAGGCTGCTCCTCAGCCAGGATGGGCTCCTAGGTTGCTGGRAGGTGCTGTGAGAGCCTGTCCCAGGCATGAAGCTTTGCAGCAGCCCGAGTTTCTGGCATCCTCGGCTCCGGGGCGGGAAAGGTGACCCAGAGCCACAGTGCTTAAGTTCCGAGATCTGCTGAACCACTTGGAGAAGACATTTTGCAATTTTTTCTTTATTGGTTTCTAAATGAAATGTTAAACCTGCTAATTTCCACAGCAAGCATAATGKAGCTGTGGGGGTGGCTCCTTGGTTGGTACCTGATCATCACACCATTTACAGCATTGCTGCAGTAGCAATTTAGTATTTGATATAAAGGCATCATCTCAGCTACTTTTATCACCCTTCCCCTCCCCCCTCTTCTACAGCCGAGCAAATTCTTCATAAATGCTTGCAAATGGCCATGGATTCTACTACAATTTTGCAATTTAGCTGGAGGAGGGCTGACTACCAGCTCTGCCTGCTAATTATTCCAGGACTCAACTAACATGCATTTTTGCAGTGGACGATGTAGACTTATTTTATATATTAGGTAGACTTATACAGAGAGCTGGCCCACTCACCAGTGAACTTACAGCTGCATTCCTTGGGTCTCAGTCCCTAGCCTGGAAACCACTGCTCTGCAGTGTCTTCTCCTGCAATTCCAAGGACCCAGCTGGGTTAATGCCATGTTTTCATCTCTCTCTTTTTCCTCTGGAGTGAACACTTTAATTGCTTRTGTGATTATCTACTTAGTCAGTGCCTAAGTTCATCATTAGGCTGCCAGAAAATTGAGTTTCATTTGGAAAGGTTGTCAAAATGGAGTGATATGAGTATGCAAGAGTTGCACAGCAAACTCCTTCAGATCTCTCTCTCTTCTGTAAGACTGCATTTTGAGAATTTTGCTAATATTATAAAAGCATTACAGGGCTCCCATCTCTCCCTATACTTGCTTAACCCTAGCTATAMAGCTGTATGGTTGAAATTAAGAGTTCAAGGAGTTCATGTAATAAGTAAAGTACTTACTATAGTACATCACAGTTTAAAAAAAGCCCTGCATCTTGCTATGTCTGAAGAAGTATGCAGAATCTAGTGATGACAGCTAGTGCAAAGGGCAGAAATGCTCTAATTTATAAATTATTCTGACTGTGCATGCTGATAGACTGAGGCTGTGGGCATTGAGAAAAGGATACTATGCAGACTACACGGATACTAGCTGGTAACTACTTTGGCCTGGTTTCAGCTCTACTGATAAGCTACAAGAGCTGTTGTCCAACCACAAAAGGGCTGAAAAAGTGCTGGTGTGTAAAAGGGAAGGACATGTGTTAACCTTCCACAGGCATGGATAAGTAGAGCCAGCTATTCATGTGATGGTTCAAAAGCAGACTAAGACTTGACTGCCTACCTTCTAAGGTCGTTTGCCTCCTACTAGTTAGTAGAGTGACACAGAGCACAAACTCTTGGGAAAAAGGACATGCTCTTTGGGGGCATACACAACAAAGAGAAAATCCTTCCTCCTTTTTTTTTTTCCATAAAGGATACATAAATATATCTTAACTCACACAGTTCAGATTTTCAATGTAGGCGGGTCCACTTGTATTTTAACAGTGTAACTGTTTAAAGTAATTCAGATAGCAGCACTTGGGCACCAACATAACCAGCTAACACAGATGTAGCATTAAATTCACTCTAGTTAGTTGGGTGTTAGCTGAGCTGTTCATCTCACAGGACTTCACAGATGTAGTGTTAAATCTACTCTAGTTAGCTGAGCGTTAGCTGAACTGTTCATCTCACAGGACTTTTTTGGCTAATAAAAGGCCACGAAATGGAAAGACCCTAATGAATATGTTTGGCACTTTATCATCCAATAACCGAGTGAGACATCTGAGGGCTCAGGGTGCAGATACGCATGATCATCACATGCTCTTTGAAGCTACTTTTATCAAGATGAATTAACAGGCAGGTCTCTCTCTMCAAACTAAAGATGACTTGAAGCCGGGATAGCTCCTGGGATGTATCTCAGTTTTCCTTCTTCCATAAAGGATGAAGGGTTCCCCCTAGTCTTGAAAGCAAGGTCAGAGCATGTGAGAAGAAACTAGAAGGGAGATAGTGTTTATTACATGCTAATGCTGCTATAATTGTTTGATAATGACTGCTGAACATTTCTTGAATAGTTATATTATTACCAAAACTGTTAATGATAATTAATGTTATGTTAATGTTAATTAACATTAAATTCACCTCAGTGAGAATAGAAGGTCACAGGGTTTGTCCTACATTTGCTGCAAAAGTTAAATTTCAGGTCTGGCTATTAATATTATTTAGATTTCTTAGAATGAGTGAAAATAATGTTTTGTAAGAAAAATTATGTTCTCTTTGGGATTTTCTATTTTTTTTAATGCCTGAAAAAATCTCCAACAAAGATATGAATGACAAATAACATCCAGTAGTTGCATCATTTGTAATTTCTGAATTTACCTCCAAAGTGTTACAGTTACCTGATTTTATCAACAGGAATAACTAAAAACCCCAATTGATTATATGATACTGCTCCGTTTACCTCATTTTTTTAAAATATAAACCAGTAGCCAATTATATTAAAATTAAATACARATACTTCAGTATACCTAACAGTACTAGATCTGCAGCAAGTGCTAATATGCTTTTGCGAGGTTTCCACATTATGATTCCAGATTGTTCTCTAAAACCTAAGAGGATAAATACGCGTAAAATCCACTCAGAGGCTTGAAATCCAGATTTCTTTGCCTCTTGCTAGCTACAGCATATTCACAGGCAACTTGGTCCTGAGAGGGGYAGAGGGAGGCCTTGAGGTCTGGGGGCCCGGGGATTCTGATTCGGTGCCGYATGCAATGTCTTTTTTGAGAGATGCAGCATTATTTTTATTGAGTTTTGATGGGAACTGGCAGGGATTTTCTCCGTTAAAGATTCTCTCAGCATTTTTCAGGATAAGGGCCTAAACAGAGCATGTTCCTCACAGAGATTATTGTCAGTGCTTCACGCTTCTCTTTGAATACAGGAATTGTGCTGACAGGTTAAGGCACAGTCTGAATGCAGCAGCCAYGTACATCAAAATGGAAGAGGAAAAGCAAGCAGAATTTAATTGCCTGTACAAGACTTGGGCAAAAATACCTCAGTTCCTGGGAAAGCGCTCACTACTCTATCTTGAATAGCACGCAAACCTTTAGAATAAACCTTCAAGCAAAAATGATTTTATTGACAACAGATCTCCAACCTCCTTCTTTCTCTCATAACAAAGATTTGTTCTTTTGTATTTTTTTTTTTTAAATAAGAGTAACATTGTCAACTACTCTCTTCAGGTCTCCATGGATTAGAGGGTAGGGTGCCATATATGGAACTGTCTCTTGAGCTAGAGGGAACAGGGTGGTATAAGGTARGTAAGGAATAAAGTTGAGGAGGATGTAGTAGCAGCTGGTTTTAAATCTGGGYTGGAGAGAATTACTTACGTAGTTCTGTAAGATTCAAGCTCAAGGTCAATATTATTTCATTAACAGCTGATTAGGAAAAAAAAACTTAGTGTGCATATAAAATGTTCTGTGCCACAAAATCGTGCGATTTCATCAGTAAGTTGAAAGACTGGAATATTATACAGGAAGATCTGCATAACCATGAAGGACTGGAAAAATATAAATGGGATAAACATTTGCAGTATTAAAAAAAAAAAAAAAAGGCGGGGGGTAATTTATCTGGGACTACTAAGAAAGCCTGCCAAGACCTAGGGGTTCCTCTTGAAAATACCCRTGGGAGAGCCAGTGATTCCCACTAATCCCAGAATGGTTGTGTGCAAAACGTTCCATCACTCTCAGATGAGATATTCCCAGCAGCAACAGGTATATGTTAGCACAATAGCCAAGATGTGGAATTGTTAGTGCCACTAAATAAGCCCTTGTGGAATTTCCTTTGCAACCTGTCCACAATTAACATACACACTTAACTCAGACTRGGAAAAAGTAGGAGGGGATGATCAGAGTGACAAGAGAGGTGGCAAATGCATCTTATGAAGACTGAGCTTGGCCCATCCATGTAGGCTGGCAAAGGCAAGGGTGTGAAGGCATAAAGCTGTTTTCTAGAAATACGGCTAGGAGGGAAATCCTTGGGGATGGAAAGAACTTCTTAAACTAATGGCCAGTACTTGCACAGGAACAAAACTGTATAAATTGCTCATGAATTAATTCAGGTGAGGAGTGAAAAGATGATGTTTAATTATTGGTGAAGTGAGGTTCTGCATCCAATAACAGAAACTAGAAAAACAAATCTGACTAGTTTTGATTATGCTATGAAAGTAATTGCATGACATGCTGCTTATACTAGAAGATGACTGCATCTGATGACCCACAGGCTCTTTTCTAGTCCTTTTACTCTAAATGCGAATAATCACCATAGGTAACTAAAGGCATAGGGTAACATTTCCGATCATTGTCAGCATCTCCAAATGCTATGGGGAAGCATGGAGATTAACCTCACTGAGTGAGAGAAAAAAGCACTCGTAAGAAAGGGATTCAAATCCTTGTAATTTAGTCACCAAGGTGGAGAGACAGCCTCTTTCACCTGCTGTGGGTGACTCAATTCATGTATTTGTAGGTTCTCCTCTGCAAGCGTCTCTGCCTTACCATGGAATACATAACAGACACCTACGCTGGACACCTGGCTTTCAAAAGTAAAGAGAATTAAATCCTCTCCTAAGAGACCAGAGTGTTCATGTAGCCTGCTGCTTTTTCTTTGGGGGCTTCCATTAAAGTAGTGACCATGTCCAGTCATAGGTGGTCCATGAAACCTGAGGAAATCACAGCACTTTAAATATGTACATGCCCAGAATGGTAATTCTGCAATAAATTGAGCRCTCTCTTGCCTCACTCTTAGTAACTTTATTTTAATTAATTTTAAAAGCCAAGATTTAAATATGGTAATTGGTAATTATGTATTTTGTTTTTAAAATAAAAATTTTCTAGTTGAATGAATTATGTATTCATTTTGACATATATAAGATTTGCATCAATACCAAATTGAATCGTATAAAAACAGAGGTAAAAGTTATGCAATTATTCTTTTCAAATCAAATCCACAATGGGACTAGAAATTTTCCAAGACATTTTTCCTACCATTAGTGCACATTASTAGAAGCAATTGCTTTTCCCTGAAGCCTCCAAAGAGCAAAAGAAACGATCAAACAGCTTGTAAATTGACCCATTATTTTTCTTCAATGTTACTGCCAAGAGCATCTATAAAAATACAACCACTTTCATTGCCATTAAATAGAACATTAAACAAATCATATTTAACATTAAAGCAAACATGAGAAAATTCAAAGTGTTTGTATTTCAACTTGAAGAGAGAAAAAAATGTATTTTATTTGCTTACCTCTTCAAATTTTAGTGCAATCATAGAAAAAGCTTTAAAAATGGCATCTGTTGGGCCTGTTATTGTCACAATTCTTTCTGGACAGGAGCCTTCTGAAATATTGATTCGAGCACCACTCTGTCAAAAAGAACAAATATTTTTCACATGTATACCTCCTGGGGAGCAAAGTAAGGAKGATCAGGGATATAGTTTGGGAAGGAAATCTTGAGGCATCTAATCTATCCCCTACAGTTGCAGYCCCCTACATTATACAATTTCAGCATAAACTGATCATGCACCAAAAAAATCATCTGGCTGTGGGAAGCCAGACTCTGTCTAGGTAAATACTTATTCACACTATGCTGATTGTACTTCTGTAATTCAAAGTTACAAATAATTACATGAACAGGTCTTCTCCTTTTCTTCTTGCAGGATTAACCTTAAATAGGGCTGAAACCACAAAAAGATTCACTTCGCTCTGGTTTGGACGTAAACTCAGTCCTTGATCTTTCTAGCTGGGCGTTGCTTTACAGCATGAAGAAGGTCCCTTACAGGTGAGTGCCATATGAAGTTAGTCAACAAATATAAACTGATGCACCCTTAATTAGTCCCCCTTATGTCACCATAGCAATGTAGAGAATGTCTTTACAGCAGATGTAAATATATTTAAGAGGATCTTAATGTAGATGAAAATGAAATCCATTCCAGGTGAGATCAACCCTATACTCGCTCTGTGGTTTCAGCCATGGAAAGGTGTTAATGACTTAATAACAATAACAAGTTATTAATAACAAATTATTAACTTAATAACAAGTCACTAAAGCTTCAACTGCTCCACATACCCTGAGCTCTTTGAGGATCTCGGCCTGCAGCAAATGTGAGACAATCTGGCCCTTTGCCTTCTCCTGTGCATGTTAAGTTACTGCCAATCAGTAGTGATCCACCTGTGTGTGTGTCTGAGCCTTTACTCATGTGTATACTGCTGCTGAATGGCAGAATGTCATATTTCCCCATACGACAGCAACCAAGAAGAAAAAAAAAACTATTAATAGAAAAATCTTSCTGTCACAGACTCAGCTGGCAGTTCTACTTGATGCTTCTAGATAAGAGCAGCAGACACTTTCTCTGACAGGTGAACCTAAGTAGGAATTGCTCTAATCAAACATCGGCATTCAATCAGGAAGGAGATTCAGGCCTAGGGCTAGATTAAGCTGGCAGAAACGTTTGGTTGGAGTTATCAAAAACAAATTCGTCCTTTGGGAATCAATTCTGCAACGCACTTGATGGGAGTTTTGCCAGCCAGCACTGTCTGTGAGTGCCTGGCCCCAGCTACTCCACCACAGACTTCAGGAAAAGCAAGGCTCTTGCCCTGCAACCACAGTTTCAGGAGTTCATGTGAAAGATTACTCCATTTTGGTCTAGAGCCAAAAATCACAAATGTTACTCTGCTGATAGACTTCTGGTCAAAGCAGAGCTATTGCATTTAAAAGATTAGGTTTTAAAATAAAATGTGGTGGTCTCTAATACTTTTGTGCAAGAAGTTAACAACAGCAGGGCACAAAACATTTTTTTTTGTATTTTTCCTTAGACACAAAGCTGCCTATGACATACTCCTGACTGACATAGCAGGCCAAAGTTGTGTTTTTTTCAAAAAAGTCCAAATAAACTTGTGTGTGAGTGCATTTTTAAAGAATAAATTTAAAAAGCAATGCTAAAGAAAACAGTCATTTAAAAGAAGGACCACAGGGCCTGCTAGATTATCATCACATGGGGACGTATCATCCTTGTCCTGTGTTGACAGTAAAGATGCATGTAATTCATTAAAAAAAAAAAAAAAAGCAAACAAATGAAGAAAGCCTTTCATAATTAAGTGTAGGTGACAGTCTTACATAGCTTTTCAGGAGTGGAAGGAGAATATTTGACATTTATCTTGAAAAACAAACCAACCAGGAATTATAACTCTTCTTTAATATGTTTGCCTCTCAGGAGTTAGAAGCACTTGGAATTTATGCGCCAAGATATCTGCCTGTGATTTTAAGTAAAAATTAAACTACTAATCAATTGGCAGGGTCACCTAGTCCACAGAAAGCTCACTTTTTTTTTAAGTTTAAACAAATATATAAATATTTTAAAGCATAGGATGAAATTACTATCTCTAAAAATGGAACTGTGAACCCAGTCAGCCTGAAATGAGGTCCCAGTTGTGTATATTTAATCGTGTATCCCAGTGATTTTCTTTACTATGAGTATTTTGAGATTTTGCTGCCCGAGACCTTCTACTAGTACATGAAACAACAAAGCAGCTGGCATAATAATGTATTGTGGAGATGTTAGCACCAAGCTTGTTCTTCTTGAGGCATCCTCTATATACTTTGCACTCCTGAAGTTTTAAACAGTAGCATTTGTCTTTGGACACACTCTTTAGGCAAATATTTGAAAGAATAAAATATTTCAAGGATCTGTAGGTTGRATGTACTGATTTGTAGGATAAGTGGGTCCTTAACCTCCATCCAGGAGCCAGGTATAATCCTCTAGAGGTAGCACAGCTCACTTTGGGACACAGGTATACGCCTATGAGTGCTGGGGAAAATGAAGTTTATGAAGTTTACTTTTAGTTAGTCTTTTTGTATTTACAGGCCTTTTTAGTGCATGCGAAATGGCCAGTGGTGCAGGTCTACCATCTGTACATCCCTCTAAGAGCAGCAAAGCAACGAAAACTTCTATGTTGAGATGTGGAAGGGGTATGCTTTGGCTTATGCAGGTCCAGCTCTGGCTCTGCTGAACTTCATGTCTATCCCCAAACTTCAGAAAGCATCACCCTAAAGCCTGGTTTCAGATTTTGGAAGCTCCCTCCGAGGAGGCTGAGCTGCGCGCGGACATGATGTTGGTGTGCCAGCAAAAGAAAGAGTGGGTCTGATGCACTGGATCATGCTGGTTAAGGTGGCAGCAGCAGGCATATTGATATGGGGCAGAAACCCTCAAGACTTCTGCAGTGTTAAGGAGGTTACATTAAGGTTTAATTTAGGGCTGTACATCTATATCAGGACACTTGTAATACACTGATAATATTAAATTGACTGCCCACTTGGTGGCACTGTTGCTCCACACATCACCAGCGCTAGCAAGAATGGCAAGTGAAGACATCAATGGTTGTCTTACCTCCTCCCTCATCTTCTTAACTGTCTCACCTTTCTGTTAACAAAACAGAAAAAAAGTTAGCCTGCGCTGATGAAGTGAACTGATACACAATATTTTGACATGAAGTTAAAGAGTGAAATTTCCTGACCTTTCCAATAATGCTTCCAACCTCCTGAAACAGAAAAAAAAAAGGTAAGTGAATGATATGATTCACTGAAGAAGAGTATTTGCTAAGCTCCTAAGTGGTCCCACTAACTACCTATCTCAAACTTGCAATGAGAAGCACAGCACTGCTCCATTGCTGCTCTACCCAAATATGCCACATTGTACAAAGAGGGGCTGATTAAAGATGCGGCTTTACAGCTTACTTATGGTGGAAGAAAAATACCTTTCACAGAAACTAAGCTTGAGGTTAGAGATCACTTCAATAACTACAGATAAACACGTATACCAGGGAATGAGAGTTTCAAAAATAACAGAGCTACACAACCTATGAGAGAAAATGGGATCTGATACAAGCATCACAATAATTGCTCATCTCACTGAAGGCATGCATCTACCTTCTTTTCACCAAGTGATAACAGTTGGATTTCCATGCTACGAAGTGTTATTGCATAAATACCTGGTGGTCTGCCTTAATCTCTTCTTTATGCACTTACAGAACAATAATTGCTAATCATTTTTTAGGGATTTGGGAATTACTACTAGAGTTCCAGAATCTTACATGAAGGGACAGAAAACAACAAGAAACATTGTTGTGAACTTACAACACAATGATTTGGCAGTTCTGGCAACATCCTGCAGGTTTAAAATTTGCCATATAACCAAAGGTAGCCAAACTGAAGCTAGTAACTCTAAAATCATAGTCTATAGACATTTTACACAAGTCACACAGGTGTAACATCAGACTGGAAAACATCTGATGGAAAGGAGACCAGTTAAAGGAAAACAAACACTTCTCCTATATTCAAACCATAAAATCTACTTCCACAGTTAAAGACAGTCTCACATGGCTGATCTGACCTACAGGTATGATATATYACTTTTTTTCTGCACAGTTTATATACTTGTCTTACCCATCCTGAAACAGAGCCACAAGAGTAAGATTTAAGAAATCATTCTCCACTACTCTCTCCAATGACAGACTCATGATAAAGTAGTACTAACTTCCCCCCGTTGTACCAGACTGCCTGGAGTGACCTTGAGGAAGCTATTTCTCACCACTAGGTTATTTATAAGCTTATAATATGAAGCTGTTTGTGCTTGCAGCTCCTTGAATCCTGCTCACACGACTGAAGGGCTGCTCAGTGAGAGGAAGACCCAGCTCAAGGAAGAGCTTAGACATATGATTACTTTGTGTTCCTTGCAAGCTTGCAGATAAAACCAAACTAGGGGGAGTGGTTGATATACTGGTGGACAAGGCTGCTATTTAACATGACCTAGACAGGCTAGAGAAATTGGCTAAGAGAAACTTCACGGAGTTCAACAAAGGCAAATGCAAAGTCCCTGCGTCTGCAATAGAATAACCTCATGCAGTAGGCTGGGCTGGACACCAGCAGCTTTGCAGAAGATGAGCTGGGGCTACTAGTGGACARTAACTCAAACATGAGTCAGCAGCGTACCCTTGCAACAAAGACGACCAACAGTATCCTAGGCCATATGAGCAAGAGTGTAGCCAGTAGGCTGAGAGAAGGGATTCTTCCCCTCTGCTTGGCACTTGTGATACTGGCCTGAAGGACTGTGGCTTCTTTTGGGCTCCTACTACAAGACAGACAAGGACAAACTGAAGAGAATCCAGTGGAGGACTACAAGAGGTCAGGGGACTGCAGCACAGGACACATGAGGAGAGGCTGAGAGAACAGTATTTGCTCAGCCTTAGGAAGTGAAGCCTTGGGGGATCTTATTGCTACATAAGACTATTTAATGGGAAGGTGTAGAGAAGTTGGAGCCAAGTCTTCCCAGAGCTGCACAGTGGAAGGACAAGAAGCAATGCACACAAGCCGCAACACATGCAATGCCTACTCAGTACGAGAAAAAAAAATTATCGTAATGATGGCCAGACATTGAAACAGGTGCCCAGAGAAGTTGTGGAGCTTCCACCCTTGAAGAAATCCAAACCCAGCTCTGTGTAACCTGCTCCAGTGGGTCCTCCTTTGTGCAGGAAGCTGGACTGGAGATCTCCAGGGGTCCCTTCCAACCTCCTTGGTTATGTGGTTCTTCAAGCATGGCCTTATGTCCACTGAAGTCCATGTCTAAGTGTAGCTACAAAGTTCCTCCACCCTATCTAGCTCTGTGTGTGGGTCTAGTCAGGCTTGTTTTCAAAACTTTACTTTTTCTGTTTCCCTTTCTTATTTTCTTTCCTAATTCACCACCAAGATGCCACTCTGCTCTCTTGCACATGCTGGCCAGACAGCRGATATTCTTCAGCTAGCTATTGCAAATTTTCCAGCAGTATCTGCCTTCCAGATCCTGCCTTTACCAGCTGACGTACAGTGAACACTTCATACAGCTGTGCATTTTTGCTAGTGTCCCATGTCCATCCAGAACTGTGAGACATCTGTGTATCTATGCGTACAGTGCATCTATGTATCTGTGTGCACAGTGCAAAGCAGAAGCTCTGTGAAGAGGGCCATGAATGAAACCTGATACTTGGTTGTTTTGCATCTTGTGACTGAATTAGCCTGTGTCTAAAAATATGTAGATTTTGGTCTTGCCTATTCCCATGTCTGAGACAGCCAAATCAGCAGGCTGGGTATGTTCACTAGTAACACACAGCCTTTTTGTTAGCAGTGACACAACTCCGGGACATTCCGAAGATTTTTCAAGATCTTACTATCTTTTAAAGACTGCCACTGTAACTCTACAAACAGGCTGAAACTGTTGAATGGTATTAAAATGTCCAGGAGGATAAGAAGGGAGAGACAGACACCCACACAGACAGCATGACTGCATAAATCTAAATAATGATAAATCTAGGGAACCCCTCATATCTAGTAGCACCTAACTGCTCAGCATATCCAAGTAGCTTTACTTCAAATAACTTTTCCATTCTTCACAATTGCAGGTTTCAGATATAGTTTCTTTGGTAAAACTTACTCCCAGTAGGTGGAAGGGCCCTTTGCTATGGGCAAGCAATTCTATTTCAGTCTGTAGTACAGGGCTTTTTTTTTTTTGGACATCTCAAGTTTCATTAGAAATTACTGGCCTGGTCTTGAACCTGCAGGGCTTTGCTGGTATACTCTTATTATGATATCTAGCCCAATCTATTATGTGATCATCCTAGGTCTTAACGACAGACATATTTCTTTCAGAAATGCATGAACAGAACATAGCTAATAAGTACAAACCCATCTTTCTTGGAAATGGACAAGATGTTTTTACTTTGGAAATAGAAAAGCAATATATTGATGAAGTCCTTTTGAAAAAGATGGCACATTTCAAACAAAGAAATCAGAAGTCTTTAAATAAACAAAATGAAGTGTAAAATATAAAGATTCTTCCAGCTGCCTGTCCCACTGAAGTCTGTGGGAGTTTTCCTATTGATTTCAGTGGGGATAGGAATTCTACCTGAGCTAGTATCCTCTTATCTTCAGATTAATGTTTTATAAAGAACTGCAATCAATGAACAGTGTGAACCCCACTGGAAAAAAAATAAAAAAATCATTGAGACCTGTGACCAATACTTGCGACCAATTCCTTGGAGCGTTTTAGAAAATGTYACTGTGATTCTACAGAACATTCCAAACCTTCTCCTCCTCAAAGGAGGAATTTAAAAGCATACTCTATAAAGAGGCTATTCCAAAATATTCAATCAAATTCTTTCCCTGTACTGTAGTTCCTTTTGAGCTAGGATTCTGCTATGAAATGTGAAGGAAAGGGAAAAGAGAAAGGGAAAGYATTAATCTTATATGATATTCCTAAGTTTTCTAAACTTTTGATCTTGTAGAAGTTAGTCTAAAAATAATTCTGGAACTGGTAGTTTTAGCTTTCTCTGSACTTCTCTTTCTAGGAAAGCTCCCATAAAGCTTGGAGATAATACATATTTTTTAATCATGATGAGAAATCTACTTTTGTCACAGATTCGATTGGAGGATTCTTTGATTTACTCTTCAAATTACCTATGCTACCCCATCAAACCTTTRATGATTCTTTACATAGTCCAATATTTGTTTCATACAGATTCTTATATGGCTCTAAATTATGTTTAGCACTTCATAGAATATGTAACACCATTCTTATGATACTCAAGTTCTATCATTATTTCTAGCTGAGGTTATTCTGAAGGCTTTACATTTGTCAGAGAATGTTTCTGAATCTTTCAGACACCCAAACTGTGCTGTRGGTGACTGCTTAGACTGAGGGTGTAGCAGGTCTGTCACCTATATCAGATGATTAAAAGTTAGGAATTGAGTGTAACCCAGGCACAGAAGCTCTTCTCTGGTCAATGAAGAGAGACGGGGTGTTTCACTCCTAAAAGAGGAGGCATGACGTGTGTTCTCAAGGGGTTCGATTATCTCCATCTGCTGTAGAAGCAGCCTAGACTTGCACTAACATATACAAGCATAAGTTAGGTGAGAGAGTTCCTATCTCTGATGTCAAATTCAGTCTCTGTGCGGGAGCTTGATTTAGCTCTCCTAGAAAATAATAGCATTCTAAAATATACTAATATCCTTGCACTATTTGCTACTTTCTAGTGCCCTGGCATACATGTTTGGGCATATAGCATATATGTATGCTATGTAAGTTTTTATTACCAATTTCAGACTGATTTATTGACTAACTACCTACACATACACACAGTAAGTGAACAGGTTATGTGATAATAATTAGTAGGCTTTACACACTTGCATTTCAACAGCAGATCAAAAAGCACTGCACAACTGGAACTTCTATAAATGGAGAAACTAAAGCACCAGGGAAGAAAGACAGATCCAAGATAATCCAGCAGACTAATAGCAGAGCTAAAAGCAATACTCAAGCTCCTTGGCTTCAATATGCAAACACTTGTCTGTCAGAAACTGAAAAGCCGCAGCAATTGCCTTGGATGAACAGGAGGCCTCCAAAAAGCCACAACTGCGTGCGTGTATACAGACGCACATCCACATACGTACTTACATAGTTGTGTGGGAAGTCAAGATACATGCATAGCCACCAAACAGACAGACAGATAGGTATGAGCTTCTCTTCCAGAAGTGACAGCAATTTGGGATGCCCATCTGGATACTGATCAAAGTGGCCTGAGCTTCAGATAGTGCTGAGTACCAAGCCTTGATAATGCCTTTCAGAGGGCATCTCCAGATGCCAGTGACTCATGCAGGATAGTCTTGCATTTAGGTTCCTACAGTGTCCTGTCACTGTCAGAAATCCCAGAAGAAAAAAAAGAAATTCAATTTCAGATAGCCTGAATAAAGTTCATTAGCCTTCGAGGCTGGGTTGATTTATGACTATCTTTCTCTTTCATATGCCATGTCTAATAACTAAGGAGATGATCAGATGACAACAAGAGAACCTCACCAACACGCACTAGAAGATTGCCCTATTTTATAAGCAAAGTATATGGATATATTTCTTCCTGTTAGCTAGCCATATGATTCATTGCAGATAACCTGAACAAAAACAATGGTAAAAAAGAGGTATGCTTTCCTTCATGTTGAAATGCAAATATAATATTACTTTCACCCCTAATTGACCTGGAATGGAATGAATTTTATGCTTAACAAATGCTTAGAGAGTGCTGCGTCCATCACAGAAGGAAATCTCTTCCTACATTTAACGCATCATCTATGGTAACCTGACAGAGAGGCACCACTGTCAGAACAAGAAGAGGCAGCACAGAGGTCTTGGTGAGCCAAGGCTTTGGCAAAGCTCTTGATGACTAAATGACTAAACAAGGATACAAAACAGGCTGTAGGAGAAAGCTATTTCCTAATCAATTAGCCAGGGTCTTGTCTTTTGAATAACAAGAGAAACAAATTAGTCATGTTAAGAAAACAGAAGACTTTTAACAAATGGCAACAAACCTTGGTATAAAGATTAACCTTTGTTCTGTAAACACAGTGTGTGAAATCCCATCACTTTTCTAAGTGTAAGGCTAGATTAATAATTACTCTGACCCAGAAAAGCAAAACAAAACAGCTAGATATTCCCAAACCATAGAAAAGCACAGCCTTTGCTTTATTACTGTCAAGTATGTGGTTTCTACCACCAACACTATGTAATGCATACTGCAAATGTAACACTAACCTCACTGGAGCGGTGATATAAAGCCACATCTAGAACAAAAGATCATTTAGGAAGTAATGTAAAACTATATACTTTTATCCCAAAACATTTGACAGACTATAGGCCAATTCCCAAAGTCTTCAAATTCATTCAGGTTATGCTTTGACTGTGTACTCTTATCTGCTTTCTATGAGCAAGGATAAAGTAGGACCAACAGGACTGGGCTCTTTAAACAATAAAAAGCCTATTAGAAGAGCACTGATGAAATGCAGCCTTCTGTGGTGTGGAAGTACATCTATCACAACACAAAGAATTATCCTGACAACAACAAACATCCGTTCTGATAAAATGTCCTAGACCACCACTAGCTGTCTTTCTCTCCATCCATAAAAAGGCCTAACAACCCAACTCTTTCTTTTAGTGTTGTTCTGAGGATGCATTTCTAAATACTTCTATAAGAATATAAAGATCTTTGCACGAAAGATCACGTGAACCCATTAAGATGGTGCATATATGACATCAGTATTTTTTAAAAAGCTGAAAAAAACCCAGAGTCAGTTCTGGGAAACATGATTTAACAGGTCTATCTCAGGGAACAAATGGCTGCCTCAGATAAACTGAGATTCTTACTTGTGTTTTGGGATTATGGGGGATTAGCCTTGCTGACACAGGAGAGCTCATGTTCCTAGGTGATGCTTCTGTAGTCACTGTCTGATGTTAACAGTCCTAATTTAGTAAAACACTAGAGTCCAAGCCCTTACTGAGACAGATCTCATGCTTACAAATGTGCTGATGCTTGAGGAAACTTTCGAATTACGGTCCTTCTGATGCAGAGGCCAGTGTTATGACTCTTCCATATGTCCATCCATCATTTTTTGGCAACTGTGCCAACGGGCATTTCTCATTTGCTTTTTGATAGCAGATATGTAATCAGTTTTCATAAAATATCACCGTACAATTTCATACCAACCCTCCCATCCTTCCTCAAAAACAAAACAAACCAAAAAAACATATCAAAAAGCAGTTGTGAAGTGAAGGCAAAGTGAAGTGAAGTTGTGAAGCAAAGTGAAGGCACTTTGCTCTTCTGTGTGCCACGCTGGAACAGCAGCACTGAACAGCATGCCTTTTGCATTCTCAATTCATTATAACTGTGGACTGATGAGATTCTGTTTGACAGAAGTGGGAAAATTTGGTTACAGCAACTGTTTTGGGGAACAACCTATGCCCACAGGCTGTGGCAAAAAGAGCTCTGTCCTCCCATTGATTTTTTTAGGCTAGTGAAAATAGTGAGAAACCTTCAGCTGCTACTACAGTAATACTAGGAAGAGATTTGCACATATTTGCACACTGAGGTTGTTCCATGACCAGAGCTGTTAGGTACTACAGTCATGCAAACAAAACAAAACAGGAACTATAACAGCAATAAGCAGGACAGTCAATCCTCTTAATACCCTGATAGCATTCCTGGAAACTAGAAAGAACAGAACAAACATTGACTTGGTTGGCATTTTCTGGCTTGGATTAAGTTACTGAAAAGATGATTCTTATAGCTGCTTTCTTTTATATTGCATTTAAATAAGTAAAAACTAAAAGAAAACAAATGAGGAAGAAAGAAGGCATTACCTTCAAGACGGGGAAAAAATTAATTATTTCTTTTCTTGCTTAAAAATCTTTCCGGGGTCAATTAAGCAATTATGCAAAAGTGGCTGCTAAAAGTAATCCCTGGCACTAAGACTATGTTACCTATACAGATGTAAGTGGCAATGTTCATCGTTTTATGCTGCCTGTGTTTGAGTCTTTAAGTATGAGCAAGTAACTTTAATGAGTCCGAATATTTTTCCATCTGTAAATTCTACAGCACCATAAACTAATCACCAATGTATTCAAAAGTCACCACTTAACCTGGGTGCAGTTCCACTGCAATTAGTCCTTCCAGTGCCATAAGGCATTGGAAATAATAATCCAGCTGAAGCCACTGGGAGACAGAGTTGCTCAGCATGGCTAASACAAAGCTGTTAGTACAGTTTAAGTTTTGTGCCCAAAAATCAAGGCACTCCTAGGTTCTCATCCACCTTTGAAAATTTCCCTGCAGGATCCATTTTTGCTATTTCTGTATTACTGAAACTATGAGCAATGTATCATCAGACAGCCAGAGGCTGTTTGCCCACAAATGCGCACACTCTCAACTTGTGTCCATAAAGCCCTTCAAAAATGCTTAGGTGCATCGGTAGTAGGAGTTTAAGARACAGAGTTTAAGATTATGCAAGAGAGACCCTGGAATTTTCATGAAATTCACCAAGAAAAAAATAACTTCAGAATTGATCTTTCTTGCAACCCAATTTGCTGCTGTTATTTTTAAAATGCATTTCTAATTTCCCTCATCTCTTTCAAACTATGACCGCTTATTTACAGCCCAAGCTCTGTTTCAATTAAATGTTTTGTCTCAACATACCATCAAGAGATCATCAATCTCCAGCAATRTCATTACCATAATGAACCTTAGCGAAGAGCAGAGGAGCATGTTTCCCCTCCCATTTCAGAGGCACATACAGAGTGACCTTCTCACAGTGAGTTCCTATCAGCTCACACAGCCTTCGCTCCTTGATATTAGCATTTTGCAATCACAGAAACGACATCAAAGAAACCRTAAAAGCCCTATCTTAATTGTCAAAATAAATTCTAACTTAACGTATTCTTTGCCATACTTTGGCAAAATAGGATACAGGATTAGAGCACAGTGAAGCTCACTGTGCCTTGCTATCTGCGGACGCATGGTATACTCCCACCTCTTTGAATTTCCCAGCTTTCATGGGTTTAATTTAGACCCTTGGGGCTACGTAAGTGTTGAAGATTGGACACACAACATTCATTACTGTTAAGAGTGGTTGCTCACACAACCAACCACATTCAACACAGAAAATAAGCTTTTTCTAATTTCTTTTCTGATTATCTTGTTTTTTAAAAAAACCCTACCAACCCACAGTTTAAGTAAAGTATTCTGAAAATGACAGTTACTTGACTTGAGCTTTACTGGCATGATTCTCAAAGGAGCTGAGCTGTGTGGCAGTGATTAAAAAAAAAGGGGGGGCACTTAAACACACAGGAATTTGACTGAAAGCAGTAGAGTTACCTACACTTACCAGGATATCGCTATGTTCAAATACTTTTTTTGGCCTGGGACCAGGACCCAGCAGAATCRAATCCCTAAAAACTAATTTTGAGTGCAGACATGCGCACAGATATTAAGTGGATTTGGTGAAAGAGATCGTTAATAAATGTTTGACAGTTCTCTATTTTAGATGTAAATCTTACACACCAGATCCCTGCGAAAGGCTGAATATTTCTAGAAAAAAAAAAAGAAAAGCAAAATGGCTGAATCATTTTCAAGAAAATATATAGTTTGACCCATAATTCATTAATTCTGGCATATCCTAAGTTTTGGGTTTTTTAAATTGCAAACTTAAAGTGTAYCCTCTCATAATTCCTAATAGCTCCACAAATATAAAATAGATGGACCTATGTTCATCTCCTGTATTTATGCTATGGGTATATCATATGTGTGTTTATGCCACAGCTTTCTGATCTACAGAGTTGAAAGTATACATTATTTTAAAATATAAATATATTTTCAGTTTATAAACTCAATTCCATCATAAAAAAATACTTTTTATATTTATATATACAAATTTGATCTGTAGAATGACATATATCTTCACTGCCCCTTGTTAAAAAAGAGCCAAACATCTGAAAACAGATGTTTTCATAACATCTGTTCCTTAAGCCTAAAAATGTCCATTGTTGGCCATACAAACATTGCAAAACAAACCTATGAAATGTATTTTAATAAAAAACTCATTTTGTGATCTTGTGATGTGAAATAAACATCTATCAGACTGTCAAGCATGACAATGCTGAATTGGCACCTTGTCTACGGCACAGATTTCACACTTAACTGTGTGCTGTGGTAGACAGAGATGAAATTGCTGTCTAATCTTCCCAATTGAAGCCACGGGCAACGTGGACAAACACCTGTTATATCAGGAGGTTCACTCTAATAACATCACGGAATAGTTGGGGTTGGAAGGGACCTCTGGAGATCATCTAGTCCAACCCCCCTGCTCAAGCAGGGTCACCTAGAGCATGTTGCACAGGATTGTGTCCAGGTRGGTTAAGTTTTTCTTCATATTCAGATGGAAATATCAGATGCTATATCAGAATATATACACACATATATATACATATGCACATACATATATGTACATATACATATATACGTACATATGTATATATTCAGATGCTATAATAGAATAATGAAGAATCGTCCTGTGTGAATACAACAGACACAGTAATTCTGTGGCCATTATTTCACAAAAATCAATGTTCTGGTATTTTCAAAAGACTGTAAAGTCCAGYAAATGATGAGAAAGGCAAGAAAAGATGGTAGCTGTAGATAGGCGAGCCTTGTGCAAGGGCTGTCTAATTTGGCTAACTATCAATGACAGAACTCTTTTTTGCTGCTGGAATGGTTCAAATGAATTTTTGAATTTAGACTGCAACACAAATTTAAGTATGTTGCCTTGAAAGGCAGGGGGGTGATTTTTCAGCGATGGCGCTTTGGGTTGGAGTTAGAGGAGGAGGAACAGACCTCCTTATCAGACTCTGATGGCAACTGCTAGGGCAAAACGAAATGTTTCACCTTGCCGTGCATGAGGAGGCGTATGGTGAGCGTGACATTGAGACCTCCTTCAGTCACTTTTGCGTCCTTCGTGTTCATCCTGGTCTTGTCTCTTCTATGCTTGAAAGCAGCTTYGTTTTTTTCTTTTTTTTCTTCTTCACTTAGTCAACCTTCAAAGAAATAAAGGGGGAAAAAATTATCATTGAGTGGCTGAAGCTCCTCTGAACTGAGTATATTGTGTTGTACAAAACAATTAACATATTGCCTCCTTTGATATTCTGGGCTACACTTTAGTGCTTAAAAGGCTCTTGATTACTATCAAAACCAACTCTTTACCAATTACATGATAAAACTCTCTTCTGGAACCTTCAAAAATCTCTTAACTTCCTATGTTCCCCAGCTGAAGTAGAGAACACAAACTGAAATACAGTGCTTTCTTCTGAATAGCACTTTCTTTCTGTTAATCTCTGTTGTGTGTATACACATATATGCATATATTTTTACATGTGTGTGGTACTATTTTCACWTCTCTCCCTTTCTCGCTCTCTTACTACCTCTTTCCCTTATTGCTTTTGCAGATAGATTTTTATTTTCTCTCCACCTAGAAAGAAATTACTCTGAGCCTAAACACTGATCCCTACCAGCGCCAGCAGGTGACACATTATCAAAGACATCTGAGTAACTAAGAGCCACTTGCTGCTGTAAATCTGGGCACTGTCTGACTTCATATTTGTCTACCAAGCCCAGAGGTGGTTCAGTCCTTCCAAGGCTAAAGCCTAGCTTCAGCCCTAAGTGTAAAGAACATGTTTTTTAATTCATAATGACAAATTGCAGATTTTCTGTCATTTGCAAAGTCACAAATATCCTAATATGCTAATAAAGCTGCAAGGACTGGCCTTGAAGGGACAAACAACATGTATTATGAGTTTCGTAACACAAGGGCATTTACCATTACAAGCAAAAATGGGGGCAGGAAAGAATACTAGCAAGGGCAGGCAAATTCCACACTAGAAAAGGCCTAGAGTTTCCTTGCTCATTTTTGGCCTTTTCAGGCCTATYTTATATAACATAAAACCCATAAATGCACATCACTGTTTCTTATTAATGACAATCCTGTCYATGAGCTTTGCATTTGGAGCTTCCTAAAAGCCTGGCTAGCTCAGGCACCAACTATTGAGCACACCAAAGGGTAAACATGCTATAGGTGACAGCTTAGAAGGTAGATCAACATCCAGTGGGGAAGCAGGCTAGCATCCCCTTGTGTAGATGCCTCAGACACAGGACTAAACTACCAGAGAGACCTATGAGATCAGTGCCCTGAAAACACAGAGGAAATACCATCAAGCAGAGATTGCTCCATCAACTGATTAGGCTCCACCTTAAGAGCCATTAAGAACTGGCACATCAGACCAAAATAAAGTTCATCTAGCTGAAAGTGTTATCTATGAAAGAGGTCAACAGAAAGCTTAAGAAACATGTATGGAGTGACCCTTGCTAGAGTCATAGCCATCCAGGATCTTCTTGAGTGAGAGGCTACATCCAGACTGACATTTTGAATAGGCATTGATGGCCYGGTCCTCCATGAATTTGTCTGACCCCTTCTTCAATCCATTCTCCTGGTCGCCAAAAGTTCTAGTGTCACAGATTTGTTACTAATGTGAGGAAAAGCACTCCTTTTTATCTGGCTTAACTCCACTGACTGACATTTCCCCTTATTAGACATTTTGTGTGTTATGGGAAAATCATCCCAGACAGTAACTCCTCTGAAGGCTGAGTATATATGTCTTGCTTCAGTCCAAATCTGCCAATGGCCAAGCCACATCTGACCTCTGTGCCTCTGGAAAATACCCTGGAAGATGTAGTTTTTGCTAAGGTCTCAGCAGAAATGTCTAGAGCCACAGGGAGCTTCTGTGCMTCCAGGGACACAACCGTGAGAGGCAGACATGCTTGAGTAGAAGAAGTAAAAASAGAAAGGGGAAAGAGTACTACAAACTCGCCCTTCCTAAAAGTAARTCCATGAGTCTACCACAGAGCAGCTCCTATCTACCTGCTCCACTACCAGGGCTGATTTTCCCTAACCAACAAGGAATTGCTACATTTCATCCCATATGCTTTACGAGGCAGACCAGTGACATTGGAATAAATCCTATTTTTTCCAAAAAAAAAAATTTTAGGCTCACCTACATTATTGTATCACCTGTCTGCACAGAGAAAAGTAGAAGGGGAGGAAGGTGCCTGGACAAGAAGACAGACMCCAGAAACAGCCTGGCTGTGCCCCTGACGCACCATGCAGTCAAGAGGGTGAGAGGAAAATGGCCCAAGTTAGCTGGTAGGACATGACTGAGAAAGGTATTGGGCTGCATTTTCCTTCTTTAAGGTTAGATCAGGACTCACAGTTGAATTCACAAATGAGTGAATAAGATTATCCCTTCCAACACAGAGAGAAGAATGGTGGAGGCCACCATGGCTGTTCCCAGACTAACAYGGGAACAGGCCCATGGGGCTCACCTGCTACTTGCTGCTTTCTCAGGGACTGCTCTCCTAAGGAAGATCAGGCAGGAGCAAAGCATTTATAGCTCAGCTCTATCAAGGAAAAAAACATAAGTGGTTTTCCATATAAACAACAGCATGCAACTCAGCATTCTGGATTTTCCTGGAGCAAAATTAGCTTGACATCTCTAGAAACCTACAGTAGCTTAGGGGATGTTATGAAAGTTTCACATAATGGATGCCTTTCAACTAGCAGTTAGGTGCCTAAGTCCTTTGCTGGATCAGAACTTGGTGATGAAGGTAAACCTATAAGTTTCAAATGAAATTTATTCCCATGGGGGAACAATAATCCTGGACAACATACAGATTCACAGCTGCCACAGCCTTTTGCTGAGTGCTGTGAAACTACAGCAGTACGATCACAGGAAAACCTTTTGCAGGAAGCCAACCCAAATCCTAAGCTTTCTCAGATGAACCCTGAAAAAAGTGAATTGTGGCACCTGGTGCTGGGAAGCAGCACAGATGTTTCGGGGAGGGCCAAGCACATGTGTGCATGCAAGAAGTCAGGCAGCTGTATGAGACACAAAGGCAATGAATTCAGAAGGGCATTCAGAAAATACATGAAATCTATACATTTACCATAAAGACAGAAGGGTGCTCATTTTGCCAGGTCATTTACTGCTGTCCCAGGTGTCCTGGGAGTCTGTGTATTTTAATAAAACATTTACAGCTTTGTAAAGTAAACCTAGGGGATTGCTAATTACCTAAATATTTCAGCTTTAAAGAGAGATCAAAATAAAATGTATTATTGTATCTTATTATTTTTAACTAATTAAAGCAATTTTTTCCCCTCATTGTAAACGCACTGGCCTGGATCTCCTTAAGTATGGAGATGTCAGATCCTGGCACTAGGAAGAGTGTGGTTTCCTCTAAAAAGCCTCCTATCCAGCCAGCAATCCATCCATGTATTTATAAACCTACCACTGTAATATTAGAGCACATAATGAATATTTAATCAGAAAAATAATTTCCTGCTCCTTTGCAAAATCAGCATTTTGAACATTTTATTATATTCCTGCCTTACGTATGCCTACCTGTGTGAGCAAATGCTATTCTAACTACCTAAGACTTGCCTTTCTTGTGCTGTGTGTGATGGGGTCCCAAGGCTACTCTGGGCCCTTAGGGAGAGAAGCCACACAGACTAGGAAAGAATCCATCTATCACACTTTTCCTGACTTTAGAGGAAAGTCAGGGTGTCCACAGGGGAGCAGAGGGAGTACTGCACAAGCAGTTGCAGTCAGGTGTGTGACAGAATGTAAGGGTAAGGTCTTATGCATTTTACCCTACCTAATGGAGAGCTGGCAGAGCCAGAAGACCAACTGGACAGAATGTTCCCTCTGACCTCAGGCTGAGGATGAACGCACAAAATAGGAGATCTAGGGCTCTGCAGCTCAGAGTAACAAGCAAGAAAAGGGACCAAGGATAAGCAGATCACTTCAGACATGTCCCAGGAAACAGCAGGTTCATGCCTTTTTCAGGGCTGAGCATGAACATTCGAAGATATTCCTGTTGCTATTTAGCATTTAATTTAAAAGAGAAAATTCCTCTTTAAGTGGGAACATGCATCCAAATGCAGAAAAACAGGCATAATGGTTTAAAAAATCCAGTAAAAGAGACATTTGATCTAATGTAAATGGCTTTTATATGTAAGCACATGTTTGTATGCATTTTTAACATTAGATAACCCAAGTTGGCATAACATGGGATGCCCTATATGCTCACTATTCACTACACAAAAGCTACCAATTTTCTAACGTGGTATTTCAATAACTGTTGGTAGGTTAAGTGGTTAGAACAGTACACAGCTCAGCCATGCGTTTACCAGGATACTTCAAAGAACACCACAGTTCCTCAACTGTTTCACTGAATTAATGAGGGAAGCTGCAAGATGGGTTATACAGCTGCAGGGCAGTGACACAACCAACACCCCCCCCCACCACATGCACAGAGGTTATGGATCCATGAGGCAGAAGGGTGAGGGTTAGACAGCTGCCTGAAGCCTGAGCCATGAAAATTCAACATCATAAACCCTTTTCTTCTGTCCCTCAAACCTACTAATCCCCTGCCAAGAAAATAAGGAGACGATGGCAGAGAATATGGTTGCAGTCTAAAAAAAAAAAAATCATTAAAAGTTTAAAAATAAGAAATATATGTTTTAAATCTCTAAGGTGAGCACTTCAGGCACACAGGATAGAAAAACTGTTGACTCCAYGGCAGGCAGGGATGAAAGAGATAAATAAAATCAACCTAGTTCCAAGGTAGACATCAGGCAGTTGATCTCTGAGTTGAAAGCCGCAGGAAGTTATTTGACATCCATGAATCTGCCAAGAGAGAAGAAAGCTGCTCATCCAGAAGACCCAGAGGAGCGAGAGGAAGGAGGCAGTGAAAGCGAGAGCATGTGTGGGTAGGTGCAACGAGGCAGAGCCACACGGTCACAGGGCTGTGCCAAAAGGCAAAGGGAAAAAGAGGAAAGGAGAAGAAAGGCAGGGAGAGAGACAGAGCTGAAGCCTCAGTTGGCTCACACAGGTAATAAAGTGAGAAGAATCAGTGTGGAAATGAGACCTGCCTGAAAATGTTCAAGGAGGCGGCCTGCTCTGGTAGGTACGGTATTGACTGTATGCTTGTTAGATCTGGGCTTCGCAGAAAAGATGAAACTGGATAGCACATCCAGCACAGTATTCCCTGCGCTGGAGCCTCAAAATGGACCCTTAAATCTAATTATAGTGCTTCATTATCATCAACAGAAAGATGTAATTATGAAGAAAGCAAGAATGAGCCTACAGATAAGATTCAAAAGGACAAATTCCAATTGTTCAACTGGAAGGAAAAATTTTCTTTTTGATAAAGAGAAAAGAATTAGGGAAATGAGAGTGACATTCAGCAGAAGGCAAGTGTAATTCAAATGAGAACATTTACTTAAACTCTGTCATCTAGTTCCCAAGTATCAGTAGGTGTAGAAGACGAAAACTTAAATAGGGGAAACATGAGAACATCTCGTCTCTCACAATAAAACTGTCACTTCAGTAATATAAGAAAATATCCCAAAGGAGAGATAACTAGGCAGACGATCAAGCCAGAGGGAAGGGGAGCAGGAAAAAAAAAAGACAGGAACTGAAYAAGAAGGCTAACATAAGCAGAGTAACCCAAAGATGAACAAAGATGAACAAAGAGTTTTCTCAGCAGTTATGAAGCACTGGAAGTTGGACAGTAACACACTGCTGTTACGAAGACAATAATTCAGAGTTTGGTTTAATTAGGAATAACTCTTTTAAAATAGATAACAAAGAGTCACCATAAAAAGAAAAGAAAAAAAAGATTGTAAGGAGTGAGCAAAGAAGACCAGAGAAAACGGAACACAGGCAACCATGAAAAGGCTGCAACTACGTCCTCTTAATCAGAAGTCCCACAGGTGGAGGGAGACCTCCCTGGAATTGGAAGAAGCAGCGCAAGCGATCATTATGAGAAGAAGGGACCTGCGCTTTCAGCAAAGTAGAGTTCTTCAGGGAGAGATTTGTGCTACTTTTATTATTTTATTCCTTTATTTAGACTGAAAGGAATACAGAAAAGGAGACTGAAAGGAATGTAAGAGAATTACTATAGGACAAGAACTGGTGATGTAGCCAATAGAAATCAAGCCATATTTAGGCATATATAGAAGAATTTAAATAATWAAGAATAAGGCATTTACCAGAAAAGGGGTTCACTCTATCAAATGGAAAAAAAAGTACTTGGCTTTCATTTTTTTTKATAAGCTAAGCAGTTATTATCTATAGCTTTTCACTTTACAGTAACATCTTTGTATGTTAAAGGACTAAACAGTGTAATTATATAGAAAAAYGCTGGCAAAACTAAAAAAATAAATCCAAAGTACAATCAAAATCAAGCCCAGCTCCAATCAGATTGTTTTTCTTCAAGGAACTTATTTTCAGATATGGTGAAAAGTAACAGCTATCACCAGCTATTTATTGTCTCAGTAGTCAAAGAAAGAAAAGAAGAGTATACAAACAGATATACAAAGCATTTGTTTTATGAAAAAAGTGGTAAGCTTGTTAGCTCAAAAGACAAAAGGGTTTAAAGAGCAGCACATGATTCCACCAGCTTAAAGTTACCAGAAGACAGCTGCACACCTTAACAGGCCACGTGCTCTTTTTGCTGACTACTGTAAAAAYCTCTATACATGCGCTACGCTAAACCCTGCAGTTATTACAGATCCCTGGAAATAGCAGGTTCRCCAAAGACATGCAAAACTGGTATGAAAACGATAAACTGAAAAGAGCAGAACAACTTGTAAAGGCAATAGCAAGTACAAAAACTGGTAAGACTCCAGGACTGCTGTCTTCCCCAGGTAATTTTGTGAAGTATTTAAAGAGGTGCCACTTTTCCACTTTTTCCTTAAGAGAAGCTGTCTTTCTGTTCTCCCTAAAATAGGAAAAATCCTTACCCTATAGCACTAATACAGGTACATATATCTCCATCTGGATTGGCTACAGATAACCATACGACAAAAAAAATCTTTGAAGAGAATAGCAGGATTAGAGAGACTTGTGCCTTTTACTCTCATCTGATGCACATTCAACTGCTGAGTACAGATAGGAGCCTCGTTCCTCAAAAGGACTAGTGTCCTTTAAGCCAGGTGGAAAGAATATGCTTCATTCAATGGCACTGGATGCTCCTTTTTTTGCTTTATGCAAAGAAAATGAACAGCAACATATTTATTGACTCTGCTACTTAGAACATTTTGGTAAAACTTGTTGGGTATCCATACTCAGAGAAATGCAGTAAAGCCTATTGTATCACTATGTTCAAAATTATCTCCACGTATCAAAATTAAAGCATTAGTTACTCATCTAATATCAGTTAATATCAAATTGTTATGTTGCATCCAAATAGAAAACTACACACTTTGCCAAAATACAGTTACCCCTTCACGAAACATCATATGACAAATGGGCACTAGAGGCCCTCAAATGCCTGGAAATCAAGTCTCAGGAAATCCAGAAAAGCTGTAGACAACGATCCCAGACTGGAAGCCTCAACATGGACCAGGCAGCCTCCAAGATCAGGAGAGACAACACACCCTTACAGTTAACCAGACATTTACCAAAGACTATTTTCTAATCACAGCTTTGAGAACAAAATCAGCTTTACCTGTCCTTTTATCCCGTGTCTCCCAAACCCTCAGGTTAAGTATTGTGTTTCTCAAATTTTRTTTGTTCTTGATCCTACTCAAGTTTTAAATAGAAACTTGGCTTCAATTGCTTACATTCAACCAAGAAACAAATATGTCAACTCACTTACATTAACCTCATAGGATCTAAGATGATAAATGTAGTAAAGATGTACACATAAGTCAACATGAGCGTCGTGGTAAGGTCTGAACAGACTACCAACTGTAGGACTGTCATCTTTTCAACACAGAACTACCTTTAGACAATCATACAATAAAAGATTTTCAGTCCATACCTCTTCCCCTCTAACCACCCCAAACAAACAGATTCTGATGACCAAAACACTGTGAATTATCTCTGTCCCCAGAACTCAAATACATAACATTGACACTTCATCAATGAAACTTTTTTYGTTTTGAAATAACGTTTCAATTGCAAATTTACCTCAATTTTATTCAAAACAAATAAAATGACAATGACTAAAAATGTTCTAGGGCAAACAAACTTTGCTTATGGATCTGAAAAGAAATATATCTGCATCTTTTTAACATCTTTCTTTTCACAGACTCTTATTTCCAAGATATTTTATTCTACCTAATATTTTATATATGTATATTTGCATTATATATATATATGTATATGTCAATAAATTTTATATAGTATGTTTATATATGTAGAATATAGCTAAATCCTAGAAAGGAATTGAGGTCCATTTTTAGCACTGTAGATGTGAACAAATACTAAAATTGCTGAGACATGATTTAGTAAGCATTTATTAACAGCATGATTTTTTTACATTCTTCTGTTTAACAAAAATGGTCTCACAAACACACACAAAAATAAGAATTGTAATTTCCTTTGCCAGTACACAAAGAATACTGATAGCTTTGTATTGATCAAAGAAAAAAAAATTACCAAGGCAATACAAGAAATAGAGAAACTTCTTTAACAGGAGACATTAACCCATTAAGTATGTTCCCACTGGGCACAGAACAAAAAGATATTTCTATGTTTGTATTTTTATAATTCCATCAATATTCAAGTGACATCTGCCTTAGAAATATTTGTTATATCTGTCCAACCCATTTGTAAACTAAATGTTTTGTAGACATATCTCGTTTGACAAACATGAGTCAGTTATTTCACTCCATTCAACATAAAACATGCTTGTTGCTAAGGGAAAAGAGGCTCACAACAATAATATGCTTCACTTTATTAAGTAAACAAAAAATATTATATATTGATAGAATTGTATCTCTAACACAAGCAAGCAAAAAAGATGACATTTGTAATCATCCTAATTGTGCTATTTACAAGGCTGTGATTTGAAAATCTATTCAAGCTTCCTAGTTGAATAAAGCAAGCAATCACTAAAAAAAAAAAGAAGAAATTTATATAGCATCTAAGGGAGAGAGATAGGATCCTACTATTCTATCAGAAGAAAAATGGTCTCAGTCTCCGGAATATCAGTTAAAGGCCCCCTTTCTGGGAGGTCCCACTCATGCTTGCTTGGAGCAAGGATGCATTGGGAATTCTCTGCAAAGGAAGGAAGGACAAACTGGTTCAACAGTAACACCATCGTGACAGCTGAAAACATGGCTCTGGGCTATGAAGACTTCATCACTGACAGGGATAAAAAGAAAAAGGAAAAACAGCATTGCAATATCCTGTCGAAGCACTGGAACTGCTGCCTTCAAAAGCAATTCTCACAAGATGAGTGTTTCAGCTCTCAATCATCATTTCACTGGTTATAAGTCAAAACTCAGAGCACCATAAGAGCTTCACTGTGAACCCCAGGACTCCACAGTGGATATAAAAACAGTAAGTTCCCAGAGCTCCATTTGAAACTAGATTTAAGAAAAAAAAAAAAAAAACACAATAAATGACTCTTTTATGGACAGTCAATACTCAGAGTAAAGAGCCAAATGGATGCCAAGATTTAAGTCACTTAAATCAATATCTTTGTGACTGATTTAACTAGGAGGATCTTTAAAAGTCAAAAGCAAGTCTAACTGTAAGGAAGTATTCAGAAGCTAAGAAAAACCAAATAGTTTATTAATGACTTCAAAGTGCAAGTTCTAAAGTGAATCACTTGAYCTTGCTTTACCACTGTGAGAAATGAGTGCTAAAGCTGTCCATCAGCTAATTCTGTGCTACTCTCACACAGGGAAGAACACATTTTGTCATAAACAGCTAGTAGGTTTCACAAGGCATTTCATGAAGTATCTGTCCTTTTGTCTATCCCTCAGTCCCTTCCTATGTGTAACTATGTATTTAAAAGTTATACACCCACGCAAACTGCCTGTCCAATTTCAACAACTTTTCAAAGAGATACCAGGATGTCCAAGATTTCAAGTTCACACAAATTTTGTGGGACTGTAGACTACCTGGAGGAGCACGGGTGTGCTTCCACCCAAGGTAAGGCTTTGATTTGAACTCCATGGTGACCTCCTTCCAGCAGGGTGGCCAGCAGGTTGTCGGACAGCCAGCCCCACCATGTGCTCTCCTAGGGAGAGGAGTGCAAGCAACGAAACGGAGAGGGTGGTATTGTGGCAGTGCTACAGAGAAGGTCTGGGGGGAAACCTGAAGG
Organism: Rhea americana; assembly: GCF_003343005.1. Lineage (NCBI taxonomy): Eukaryota > Metazoa > Chordata > Aves > Rheiformes > Rheidae > Rhea > Rhea americana. The sequence continues at coordinate 1,824,898 of NW_028186701.1, forward strand.
TCCGGCAGGGAGAAGAGGTCACTTGTTGGTGAAAGCATGATCAACAAGGAGGAAAGTAAGGTCATTGAACAAAAACCTCTAGGAGTTCAGGCTCTGGTAGTTTCCCAGTTTTTACTGGAATAGTGGGTACCATCACTAACTCGATGACTCTAAGAGGGCATTAGCAGCACATTAGTGACACCCATAGGTACCATTCAATTGAAAAGGCTGTAGACAGTATAAAAGGGGACAAGCTGATGAGAAATASGAACAGGAAGATAACAACATGAAAAGATTTGCAGTGAAGAAAGGCAGGACAATACAACTAGGGAAAAGGAGTTTTTAACAGTAAGCTATATTTCCAAAAAAACAGCAATACAAAATCCTTGGAGATGACAGCAGGCTGCAGATGAGAGGCTACAAGATTATACTTCTGATACACAACTATTATACTGAGCAGGAGAAGAGAAAGCGACCACGTTCATCTAACTGTATTCTGCTTCATAGTTAGGTTTGGACACTCCATTACCATAAAATAATGAATAAGCTGGACTTCATTCTGAGGAGACTGAGAAAGACTATTGAGAGGGAAAATAACCAAAGTAAGAAGGCTGAGCTTAGCCAGCAACAAATAAAGCAAGATTCAAAATAGGCAGTGTTCAAAGAAAAAGCTACTGATCTTGGAGGGAACCAAAGAAAAGATGAGAAACTTGGATGCTGCAGTTGTGGTTGGTTGATGTGAGGATGACAACTAGAAGAAAAGAGAAGCAATTAAAAGCTAAATTTCTGCCCCCCAAAATGGAATTTTGGGTATTTCTTGGGCTGAATAATATTCTCGAGAAACTGCACTGCTGCTGGCATTTCCATTTAGAATGGTTGCATAAAGCTTCCTTGAAGCCTTACAAAAATACACTGAAGTTAGCAGAAAAACTTATCATGGGGAATGCTGGATCAGGTCTTAAAGAGAAATTAGACAGAGTGTGTATTTTATAGATTCCATCCTTGTAAGGTTTACTCTCATTCTAAACTGAAGCAAAATGTCAGAATTTGAAACAATTTGGTTTGTGTGTGCATGGTGTAATATCTTTGTATCAATCTAAAGAGGTTATTTTTCTACAATTAAATTCTTGTACAGATTTCAACTTGCTGATATTATAATATATTATGTATAATGTATTTCTAAGTAAAAATATCACTTTGAAATGGAAAACCCAAGTGGTACAATTTTACAGACCTGCAAAGGCAGTATGGTCAGACCTTATCAAACTCTTTCATTCAATATTTTTAAGACAGAAACCAACATTTTCTCAAAGAACATTTAGACATTTTGACAAATGGGCACCTTCTAAAGGAAAAAAAATCATTAAAAAATTTTCTGCCTGCTTTCCTACAGGCTGGCCTTGTAATGGAAAGGAAACTGAGTTGAATGAACTAATGAAGTCTTTTTCATCTCTAATTTCTAGGGACTTCATACATTTCCTGTCTCTTCCATTTTTACAAAAACCTTGGCATTATTTAAGTTAGGGATAAGAGGGGTGTTTTAGAGTTTTTTTTTATTATTATTATTATTTAGTCAACGAATAAGTTAACTTGGGAAGAGAAAAAAACAAAGAGGTCACAGAGTATTCAAAAAGAAACAATACTTGTTTTCTTTTTTCCCCCTCCAGTACTCTGCATGGAAGTCTGAAAAGCCCTGTTTCAGATGCTGCACATTGCTATTGCCCATGTAATAATGGGACACACTGGCCTTTGATACGATTCTCTCGCGGGAACAAAAGCTTCCTTTGGCACAACTACAGCCACTGCTTGTTGTACGTTACACATGTCTTTCCAGTCAAGCATGATTAATAACTGTTAAAAAAAAAATGCTCATGACCCATGGCAAGTATTCTTTCAACTATAATACCAGCATTATGGGCTCTGAATCTCAGTAATTTCAAAATGTGCTTCTACAATGAAACTATAATTTAATTACTTTTTCTGCAGCCTATTCCATTTTGTTTCATCACTTTGATTGCACCATGCACTTGGCAGCTTATGGAAGACTGCATCTGCCTCCAGGATTATTTCACTGGGTTCTTTCGACATCTGTTTCTGAAAATGACTTTATTTGCAGTGGCATAAAGAATAATCAGAGACTTGTTTAATCCAGATAAATTGGAAAAGAGAAAGACATAGAGACAGAGTGGAGAGAGGGAAAAGACAAGGGAAAAAGAGAGAAAACAAATCTATGCTGCATGCTGCCGAAGATGTCAAAATAATCTGAGCTATTTCTGTGGTTCTGAAAGCACTGYTTTCTGATGGATGATAAGATACATGAAAAGATGAGTCACTAAGTCTGTTCCTTTTAATGTCTGAGCAGAGTTCATAGATGCAAYACATTAGACCTTCTTGCAAAAGCTGCACAATGTACAAATTTGACACCAAACTCAATCAGTTTAATATAATCTTCATCCCTATGAACTACATTTGCAACTTCATCCTCTAGGACCATGAAGCAATCTGAAATTATCTGTAACAGTTAATAAAAGCCTCTATACAAGAGCAGCTAAACCCAGGCTCCAGTGGGACCTGACATCCTTCCAAAGGTGGCCAAAATTAATGCCTGGTGCCTCGCCTGCTACAGCATGGACTGCTCAGTAAGCAGCTTAGCRGTCACCAAGATGGACAACTTCCTACATCTTAACAGCTATGAATAGGGGCACCTGCATATCAGAAGAGCAARTGTAAGGCATCTATAACATGCCCGTGCCTCTACCTGTTTCTATTCAACGCAGTGGAAATTACCRTTGGTGACTATGGGTCATTTTGCATTATGAATGAGTATATTTGAGTTCCATGTCAACCATAATAAATAAATTATGAACAAAAATAAATGAATAAATACTGAACATATTACCTAGCCAGTTTGGATACATGCATTTTGCTAGAGATTACTGTAAGGACAAACCAAACAGAGACCATACAGTTCTCAGAATGGGGGGGAACCATCTGTCCCTAAAGGCATGCAAACCAAATAGCTGTATCTAGAAAGTTTTGTAATAGCCTGATTCCTGCAGTAGTGTCATCTTGATTAACTGTCACAAGCATTTGGACTTTTCTGTGACCAGACTGAATTTTGCCTCCCTCCAGAGGGCAGTACCACTCATGGCCTGGGACTTTGTCCACTGAGGGCAAGTAACCCCCAGCATCCTCAAGGATGTGCTCACAGAGATGTCCACATACCATGTCTCCATAGAAAGACTGCAGAAAGGAAAGGCATAACATTTCTTTACTTCTATATTTCACTGCTTCACTTTTCCTGAGCAAAACACAGCAGGTGTGCTGAGGACCCCAGGAAACTCAAAGTTTTCATACTACTGATCTACTTACAGACAATCAAGAATGCAAAATTTCTTTGGCAGCCTGCATGTCTAGTCATATGGCAAGCATGACCTTTGCCTGGTTATTTTCATAAAAGATATGACTGCAAAAAGCAAACATCTCAAACTGTTGGAAAGCGACCTTAGGTTTTGCCCCTAAAACACACAGCAAAAAAAAAATACACAGCTAAGGAAAAGAAAATGAGACCTCAGTGCAAAGTAGCTCACCGAAGAACTAACCAAAACCCAGGAAAACAAGGTCTTTCCTTCCTAAACAAACTCCTAATATCTCTATGATGCCTGAGGAAGTGAAGATTGCATMGATCTGCATAAGACATGTAGAGAGKTACTATAACTCTCTTAGTAACTTAGGTTAGGCACGTGAGTTTGCAATGAAGCTTTCAGATTGTTTGTAGCAAGAGAAGAGATACTACCCCTATATACACTGATTATAAAAGAATAGTTTGTATGGTCAGGACCTGTAAGGGTAGGACATCAGGCAAGGGGCTTTTTACACAGATTATTCACACAGAACAATAGGACTGTAAGCTTTTGGGCTGCATTGAGTCAGTTTGGATGCTCATGTTAGCACCTGCTCAGATGTTTAGAAGTTAGGCCCATACTTTGGTGACATGCTGAGCAAGCGTCAGATTGACTCACCAGCAGGATGCAGAGAGGGAATGCAGAATGAGCTAACATGACTTATCAAAAGAGGCTCTTTTTTTTCTTCAAAAGTGATGAAAGCAGCATTGAGAGACATGGGGAAAGAATCAGTGGAGATGGGAGTGACTGACAGGAGAGGAAAAGACAAAAAGATACCAAGAGTCTGCTGCCCATCAATATTCACCACAAAGTAGGTGCAAAAGCTTGAGAAGCATCAGGGTGGGTGCACCCAGCAAAGTGTCCAGAACTCTGGAGCCATCATATAGCTACWGTCACACTTGATTCACATATGCACTTGACAGAGCAAGCATGAGGATGATGTTTGTCCTCATGAAAGGAACTGTTCTATGAAGTCTTTGAGTAAATCCAGAGTAATCAGTTTGGTTTCTCATTGGTTTTGGGTTCAGATCTGGATTTCCAGCATTCATTCACAACAGCGATACAGTTCTGTTGCCACAAGAGGATCACTGCTTTGCACCGGGCTGCATGTAAGACTGAAGCTCCCTAAGGGTGGGAACAGAGCCACCCATGTGTATTTATCAATGGTCTGTAATATAGCTAAATTCACTGTTATGTCTTCAGCTCTAAGAAATTATTTTTTATGTATTTTTCTGAGCTCTTAGTGAGTTAGATTGTGCTGTAGAGAATATTTTCCAGCAGGATTACTGGACTGTGAATGTCAAAGTGGCACTCCRGGCTATCTGCATCTCTCTTTTTGCCTTCATTTGAAAAAAGACAAGAACACAATGTAAGAAGAGCTAAAAGTTCTAACTGTACTCTTTCTGGTTTGGGCTTTCCTCCAAAAGGGTTAAAAGTGAATTCCCCTACCTAGTCAGGACTGCTAAYTAATTATGTGCTTACTGCCTGACAAGACCCAAACCAAAGCTCTCCTCCTCTTGTCACTGCAGGCCCACATGCAGGCACAGGGGATACATCTTGACAAGTGATGGRAAGAACAGCCTATTCTCTGTTCAGGACATTTCCCCTGAACTCCAGGGGTAAGAGAAATTCAGTTTTTACAAAAGCCCAGCCTGCCTTGCACCTACTACCCTTCCTTAGGAAAAGCACAGGAACCATTAAAGGCTATACTGCTAACAGAGTAGATCCTCCAAGACTAAAAACAATTTTGGTCAATAAAAATAGCAGAGATGCCTGTCATGTGTCTAGATATGGGCAACTTCTCACCCATTTACATATAGATGGTTATATAACTAGGTGATTTAGGCCCCTTAATCCAAGCACATTCGCCAGTGAAGCTCCTGGAAYATGCCCAGGTGCCCACAGCTGGGCTCATGGCTGCAGCCAAATTCCCATGCTACCAAATACTGTTTCTGCAAAACAAATGATTTCTGCAGAAATTATATCTTAAAATATATATATATAACCATAGGGTGGTTATCTTCCAGCAACTACTCACAGACAATGCCCAACACTGCCTGGAATCAACTAATTCCACCCAAGGATGCCACTGAAGAGCTAACCTGCTTGGTGGAGTTGCTCTTAGATCAGCAAAGGAGGATGACTACACTGTAGGGCATTAATGGTCCCTCTTCCCTTTCCTCTTGATATTCTCTATACAAATGAACCATTTTTCTGGCAGTGTTGAAGGAAAGCTACTTATAAATTGCCTTCTGATGTTGGTATCTCAGCTATTTAATTGATTTTCATCTACAGCTTATTATACATCTTTGAGGTGGAATCAATTAAGAACTGCTGAAATTAAAATGGACCCTGTTTGTAATGGGCCAATTTAGTTCTTGTCTATAGCTATTCTCCACCTCAATAAGGTGATAAGATACAAAAGGAAAATAATTGGTATGGGAGACTTCACTGTGCTCTGCTTAATTAAGCACTGTTCAACATGTTGAATATACAGCAGCATGCATGCTCACAGCCACACACCTTCTTGCCTATAAAATCAACGTGCACTAGTAATAGAATAAATATATTTTCTATAAATTGGGTAATGACACCAAAATATTACCAACAAGAATAAGTTTGTATTAATTTATAAAACAAATCCTAGACTGCAACAGCTCTGATCCTTTTTTTTTCTTAATATTGAGTTCCTGAGCAGGATCCTTTTCATGTCTTAATGTTCTAAATCTTCAACTGCTATCATAAAGATAAAATGCTGTCTGTGCACAAACATTATCAATAGCATTCACTCAAGCTATCTTGTGTCTTTGCATACTGTATTGTAATATAGTACAAGATCATTGTGAAATGAGTCAGGGAAGATATAAACACACACACACACACATATAAAAACATGCATAAAATTGCCTGTGTTAGCCACAACACTCCTTCGATGCTCAGAGATAATATTTTGATCACATCTAATGTGGCAGCAACCACAGTTTTATTACAGTCATCTATACTCAAATGTCAGATTAATGTATTGTTCTTGCCAGTGTAAATGCCAGTTTGGATTGCTCCTACTCTATAAACGTGTTTCAAGTTACTCCAGCACCAACGTTGCTCTGTGGAACTGAGGCATAAATTCTTGGCACCTCACAGGACTAGAGACCTGTGCCGCCAAGGTAGACAAGGATACATTAGTACCGTCTTTCTGGCAGGAATGAAGTCCAACTATATGCGAGTGCAACTGGCCCAACTAAAATGTTTGCCTGTGCACTTCTGATGGCTAAAAACAAATTATCAAAAGCAAAGCAGGAGAGAAYAGCTGCTTGGTACAGGCACAATTAAAGGTCTAGCTCCTCTGAGCTGTCACCATGGTTGAACGGACAGTAGAAAATCAAAGGTGGCACTTTTCTAGGCACAAACTGAACCTTTGAGGAGGGAGGTCTAARAAACACAGAATGGAGGGTAGTGCAACTATTGTTTAACTTCTACAGCTAACCCACTCCTTTGCTGTTTCAACAGCTACATGTTGCTTAAAAAGGGCTGCTAGTAAATTTCTGTAAGAAAAAAGGGTGAAAAAGATGGCATTTTAGGGAAAGGAAACATTAGATATGCTATCTCATGGCATGTTAAAAGTTTCCCTCTATTCCCCTTGACTTCCTAGGCCTGTAAGTAGGAAAGGTAGTGAACCACACTCAAAGATTTTCTGCTTTTTGCTAAYAGTCTCCCAGTGCCTCTACCTCATAATCATGACAGATTAATAGCAAATTTGAGGGAAAAAAAGACTTAGCTTGAAAATGCTARAACTTATAATTTTGTGTTCTGTACTTCTGTTGAAGTACTAAGATCAGAGAGAAGAATTACACCAGTGATTTGTTATTGTGGCTACCTAAATAAAACTCCCCAAGCCCCAACTACGTATCACTGCCTCCCAGAATATTTCTTCAAAGAAGAAATTTCAAATGCTACATTAAGTCATGCTTTATACGAGGTGTGCGTGAGGGATATCTGTCACGATATCCCCAAGCTCTGGGCTAAACGCAGTGTTTGTCCTTCCTCTGAAGCACAGTACGTACATCCTGTGAATACAGGAGAAACTGGTCTAAGAGTCCTATTTCTGTTAGCTAAACGTTTGTCAAGCATCACCCACTCTTCTCACACTATGAAAAAACAATGGAATTCAGCTCTCCATGAAATACAGATAACCAAGATGATCACTGTATTGCAACAGAGCTGCTAGTGCACTTTAATACTGCATGAGAAAATTAGCAAAAATAATGAAAGCAAAAGATTCACAAGTATCAAAAGTGAAGATAATGAAATATTTAAGTAGCACCTTTCAGCTCATGCAAAGACATAATGCAAGGATGTCCTTGCAAGGACTACCTTTCTATGCCTTGACACACGTGAACTGATGTAAAAATAGGTGTGTGTTCACTTCTCCCCACACAAACACACATACCATACACACAGACAGGCACATATGACAATTGCTGGCATCCTAACAGTTCTAAAGATGACTATTTTGCCATAAAGCTTTTGGAAATACGTTATGCAAAACTTGGTGAGTTTTACCTCCTCCTTACTGATGGACTATTAATAAAACTTAGCTTGACTTTACATGCAGATCRAATATACTAACAAACAGCTGCATTCTTTCAGAAAAGGAGAAACAGAGTTAGYAATTTTGCCATCAAAGACACCAGATCGGGTGTTTTTACTCACGGCCATGAAATTCCTTACAGTGACATACTTAAAAAAAGATTTRAGGAATCCATGGAGGGGAGGACAAAACGAGCCACATACATATTTTAGCAAAACAYAGGCTTGCAACTCCAAGTAACGTAGGAATCGTCAAGAAGTAAACTTTCATTCAGCCTACTACAAAAGGCATTTTGTTGGCCTCTCCCACAAATGCATAAGTAACTGACAAGCTATTTGAAGGCTTTTCATCAAAACAGCTTTTCCATGGAAAACTGAGTTGCTTTGTTGTTTTTTCTTCTTTTTCTTTTTCCTTTTTTTTTTGTTTAAACAGAATATTATTTTCCCACAAAGGACAAATTCAACTCTCCATCTCCAATCACAAAACACATTTGCAGTGTAAATAGGAGCATCGTTATGAAGATCTGAATCCGCTRGCCAGGCTCTCTCCCTCTCTCCCTTTTCAGATCTTGTCATAGCAGCTGCAACCCARGTGCTGGAGAAAATCTCTGCCTTTCCTTCCCCCCTTACACCTTGCTCTAAACCAAACATCAGGCTCTGCGCTGAGGACAGGCGCAAGGACTTCTGCCCCACTGTGCAAGAGCAACACTCCTCTGGTCCCCATTTCCCCTTCATGAAGGATCAACCAACCAAAAGTAGTGAAACAAGTATGGATAGATGACTAGAGTAAAAGGGTAATGATGAATCACCYTGCCCCAAAGACAGGCAGGAAAGCCCTATACAGACAGCACTGGCACTACAGAGGAGGCAGAGTTACATTTATAGCCAGCTTCAGATAGGTGAAATTCCTCCAAAGTTCCCATGCCTAGTATTTATTTCTGATCACACATCTCTGAAGACTTACAGGGAGAATATAGAGAAACTGTCCAAGGACTTGGGTGGAACTGAAGCTGTCCAAACCCACCTGCCTATGCCGTTTCCTACTCTCAGCTCCCGTGGGAATTCTTGCCAAGTAGAGCCCCACTGTTTTAGATCATGTGATCATCATCACGTGGTTTTAAACTCAAGACTCGTGTGTTTGCTGACATAACTTTGGTGATTATAGGACAAAAAGATGTACTTCTTGGTTCTAAAGCTCTGGGCTGCTCCCAGGCCAATACATGGCCCAAACCATGTACTTACCAGTAAGAGTGAACTGTGCTTGAAGATGGAGTATAAGCTATATACATGCTCATTTGCTAGTCCAAGCTGTAATCACACAAGTGGTGCACTGGTGGTGTGGTACAGTGGGGTTACAAAGCCATCCGAGGGTTTACATCACCTGAGCATCCTTAATTTCAGCAGGATGGCTTAAGTGATTAAGTCTTGACTCAGCTTTATTGCTATGCTGGTAACATTACCTTGAACTCTGCAAGGTGAGCAGCCATTTACATCTTTAGTAGRTTGGCTTCATCTGAGTTTGTATTTCAAATAAATTTAATTAGGTGGATTTTGTGTCCCTTTTGTTCCTGGTATGCAAAAAGCTAATCCACTTATTTTGGCACATGTCCCCTGCTTTAAGATGCTTTATGACTGCATACTTTTTGCAAAACATTAGCAATTTATCATATGTTGGCATTGAAGGAGATTAAATCCAAAAGCTTGTAATAATATTGTGGTTAAACGATGACCAATGAAGTCTGGTGCTAGTTCAACCACTGCTTGTGAACAGTTTGACAAATACTATCTCTTTATCTTCCTTCTAAAGAAACCAAACTTTTTCTAAGTGTGTTTGTCATTCTCAGGTGTACTAGAATTAATTTATCTAGCWGCAGGTTTATCCAGAACTTTCCACAGTCAATATCAAAACGACTGCACAATATACTACATTTGATATTCAAGCATAGTCATGTGTGTAAAACAAAGAATTGGTTTATTCAGGCATTGGGTAATCTGGCTAAAATTAATATCACAAAATAAACTATACTCCTTAATTCAATGAAATCTGGCTTATCAGTAGCTTCTAAAGGTGATGATAAATCCACAGAAATTCCAGTTTCTAATTGAACAGTGTGTAAGGAGGCCTTTAGTTTATGAACGCTTTGGCTTCCTATATAATGTAACTAGCCTTTCTAAATACTGATGATACTCTAAACATGTGCATGAAGTTGAAATAGTCACATTTTCAGGGACATGAAAGAAAAAGTTAATTCAGATTAATTATTATTACTGTTATTTTTTCTTTTTAGCACTGTAGGTGCTAAGGAGCTAGGTCAACTCAGTGCAGGGCAGTCTACATGCCCATTGCCCATCATTACCAGTAGCACATGTGCTATTACAGACACAGCCCTAGTAGCCCCTGGGGTAACCTGACWGCAAATGAGCAACATTGCATTAGAAGATATTGAAAGGGCTTTGTTCCCATAAAGTATTTGGGTTTCGACAGATATGTTATTTCTGACAATTCTCCCTTCTCTGTGTTTCATTAGAAAACTAACATAAGAAATAAGGTGCAGCCTGAAACACAGGCACTCTGCACACCCTCGTCCTGTGAAAAGGAAAGCAGGATCACAGAAACGTTTTTTGTGATGACAAACGCAATTTAAGACGTCCTCATCCACCTTTCTTCATGTTTCCCTCTTCCCGCAGCCCTCTGTCGCCCTAGACGTGCTGGTGTAACYGCGCACTGGCTTCCTGAAGTGACTCTAAAGCCAGCAGCAAACCCAAGCCCAATCTGGATCCGGTTTACAGCGCAGCTCTGCAAAGATGAAACCAGCAGGACACGGAACGGCCTGAACAACAGCGCAGCAAGCCAAACTGGCTCGGCTGACTGCGGAAATGTTTGTGTAACCATACCTGCCTATACAAAATGCACGGCGCTGAAGAATCAGACTTGGTGGGTTTTTTTCCCTAGTAGCTTAGCCCCTTTCTAGTTAGCCAAGACTTAGTTTTGCTGCTCTTTCCTATGGCCCATAAGGCAACTTGGTATCTCTCTGCAATTCCTTGCGGTTTCCCAATCACGCTGGCTCCATGGCAGGTAGGAATGCATCTAGGGAGCCAAAGTCCTCAGCAATTGCAGTGTAACTATATTTGCATTAATAAAATGAGAGAAGGGGTCATTTCGTACTAGTGCTGCTTTTACCAGTCTTAGAGTGGCACTGTTGAGATTCAGCTAAACTGAAGAGATGTGTCAAATTTGGAYGCTAAAATACTCCGCAAATTTTCTTCAACAAATTCTGCATCAAGTCACAGGTGTGATTTCTTTTTATTCTTTTTGAGAGAGAGGTATACAATGCTTTCCAGTTAGCTATGACAAGCAAATRATCAACATAGACTGAAAGGGGCAAAAAGAATTGTTTTTATTTTGCTTTTTTACATATTAATTATGACTTTTTAAGAAAAAGAAAGCTTTGTTACAAACCCACTTTGGCCTCTGAATGAAAATGCTCTTTATTTTTTCTGAAATGTTGTGAGATCCCTAAAGAGAAGATAATGTGTAAGCATTACTGTTAAAATGACCACTGCCTCATCCTCAGAGAAACAGTATGCAAAATGCTTACAGCGAGTTTTAATGCTGCCGAAATGCAGAAATGACTTCTCCATAATGATTCATCTCTTTTTTTCACCCATTTTGGAAAAGTACTTGGGCCCAGATGTCACCAGGTGAAATTCAGCTGCAGCTGTCCTGTCAAAGGCATGCTAAGCAAACTGAATTTATTTTAGTGATCTGCTGGCACTCCAGAGTAAATGACTTACTGTTATTAACTGAATTCTCCCTTCTCACCTGAAGTGGATTTAAACTCGTTTTTGTGTTGCAAGAAGCAGCACAGGAGTAATCTGATTAGCATGGAAGCTGCTAGAATGATTAAAGAAGGATATTTAAACTGAAGTGTGTGGTGAGGAACAACAACTAGTATCAGCAGGACTCTTGCTTTTTTTTGTCAAGGCCCCAGAAGGAAACTCTACCATCCTATTTCTGTGTCTGCCTGCTGGCATGTCTTTGCATAATTTTGCTAATGTTTTTTCTTGGGAGATGGGCTGAAATCAAGACCAGAACTCCAGACTTAGAAGCAGCCCTTCCTCCTGCCTGGACCCACAAATATTTCCACTAAGCCCCAAAAGACATATCTAAGCTTCAAAACTACACCTTATTTTTCCTCCCCCTAATAAAATATAATTCCATAAAATATAGTCCAATAATCTGCAGTGTCTTGCCTAGCAAAAATAAAGCACTGCAAAATATTTGTGGTTGCTCGTTGAGATCTTCTGGATTAACAAGGAATTGCTGCTCTTGCTCAGCTGGGGAGCACATGCCAAGGACAACAGGCTTGCAAAGAGATAAGTAGCTAAGGACTACATATTCCTAGCAGCCCCCTAGCAGCCCAGGGCCTGCCAATCTCAGTAGCTCCCTAGATTAAGAACATGACCCACATCTTGTCCTCAAAAGTACTGACTCTAGTCTCTGTGTCTCAGCTCCAAACTCTCCTTTGCTGTCTTCTGCAGGGCTGGCAGCCTCCAGCCAACACCACATTGAGACCAACTAGAATTTTTCCAGGTTTTCAAGTCTGTGCAGACCCCTCCTCTCCCTGTGTTACAATCTACTGTGAATGACCATCTCTCACCATGGGCTTGCACTTTTCAGACTTGGGACGGCAACACGTGCCGAGCTCAGACCATCCCGCAGCGGAGCTCCCTGATGCCAGCACAGCAGCGCGCGCYGCGTTATTACGAGCCTTTGGGAACCCGAGGTCAGCCCAGCCAGCCTGTGGCCTGCAGCCTGGAGGAAAGGTGAAGACAGGCTGGACTCCCAACCCCAATGCCCTCCCTCTCCCTGTATTCCTGGAGCAGGGCCAGCAGTGAAGCCTCCTGCCTCAGGTTCATCTGATTTAAATGCAAGACCACCATTTCCTTTCACGAAGTCACCCTTCCTCTTCATTACGCAGTTGTCAATTCCTAGACTAACTTCTTCGACAGCATCCTCATTCATTGCGCCAGACTGACTCAGGGCCAGACCGCTGCACATCTCGCAYGCAGAGGGAAGGCTGCCTCTCTGGGGAAGCTCCGTCAAGGAGGCAATTCAAGGCTCTAACAGAGTGCATACGCAGAACAAGGCCAAATTGAAGGCACAGAAGAAACCACACATTTGGCTTTTTGTAACTTCCAAGAGCCTGTTTCTGCCCRTTTAATGTTCTTTTCCTGTTGTTTTTTACTGTAACACTACACACGCTGTTCAGCACTGACAGTGAGGTTGGTGCCGTAATGGAAACAGACATGAAGAGAGTCTCTGTCTTGGGGAAAAAAGCCTGAACTCCTTTGGCTTTGCACTACATCATGATGTCCACCTCCCACGGCCGGCAAAGCTAAACCATGCATCACTGCTAGGGAACACGTGGGAATTTCTTCAGCGAGAAATAAAGCTACGCCTTCACAATTACTTCATTAAYTTTCATTATTCTCATCAATATCGCTTCTACTTTTGCTCTGTTCTACAATTAGTGTCATACAAGGTACAAGTCAGCATACACCAAGACTTTCTCAAATGAGAGCATGGCACACAAGAGAAAGCAGCCCCACCTTCGGTTCTGCCCTCTCCTTTCTTTCAAGCCAATCTTTTCTCCCCATCATGCCTAGTCTGCTTCTATTTCTTAAAAGTATAATTTTATTATGCTGAGAATTCTAGGCTCTCCAACAATTTGTAAACACATTTGAGYTCCTGAATATAAAGGGTCACTTTATGTTAAATTAAAAAGAACTGAGTAATCATTTATTTTGAACAAAGAGTCTTTTGTTCCCCAAAGTTGTTGCCATGCACAGTGATGCAGGAATATAACTTGATCACAGGGAACAAGAAAGCTTTGTAGTTTGCATTTTGTTTTKGGCTTACAAATGCAGTCCTGTTCACAGTGGTCACAAAGACATCACTTGATTTTTCACCAGTATTAGTCATGAAATAATCTTTTCTTGCTAACGTTTAGTGCTGCACAACTAATACTCAACTGTAACACAACAGACCTATCTTTATAGGGTTTACGGTTGGAAAGCCTGCTTTTTGCACAGTGTTTCTTAGTGTTTCAGGCACTAAACTGGAAGAGAGATTGGACGCGTGATGGCTTATGGCCAGCCGTTCCACACTCCAGTCTGTCTCTCCATAACTAGTTCACATGGTGCGAGTCAGATCCAGATCCCAGACCTGTTCGCACTGCCCCTGCTGCCTTTCGCTTTCTGCTCTGGACTTGCTGCTGTTGTCTCTGTAGTATATGAAAAGGCTGCCTCAGAAACACAATCCCCTCTGGGTTCATTTGCACTGGAAGCGATAAAGCTAGAGGCAGAAAAGCAGCAGCGAAGACCTGCCCAGAGCCTGGGAGTGCCGATGGTGTGCTGCTCCTGCACCGCACTGCTGTGAGCCCAAGTAAGCAGAGGTGCTTGCTGGTCTCCAACAAGACCTGCAACAGCCCTACGCACTTCAGTGGCACTGCGTCATAACACAGACTGAAGTATCCACATGCACATGGCATTTACCAAAGGAACATTTTTTTACACAGCACACGCTATTTAAAAATGAATGAAGCACAGCCATGAGATGACTTTGGGAGCAGAGGCAAAAAAATCCCCAAACTAAAAAAAAACGATTTCTTGCTGTCCAGTGGGTCTTGAGTGAGAAACACAAAGCCCTAGGACAATATTCTCTCTTCTTTGACCGCAATCAGCTATGTCAGCCCTAATGCCAGCATAAGAGAAAATAAGCCACCGCTGTCCTCCTCCAGTTATCCTTGAGCTCAATCACTCGAGGCTCTGCAAGCCAGGAAAGGACAAGAACTTGAGGCTGGAGAAGCACCAAGGCTTCTTTAATCCCCTTTCTAAAGAAAGGGCCATGCTAAGAGTCTGCTCTAAACTGCCCAGGGTGCAAAGGTACTATCCTGTCCTCTACTGGAGCATGAGCCTGTATGGTGGGAGGGACCAAGGGGCTCAGCAAACTCATCAGAAGCAAGTAATGCAGACAGCTTCAAGAGCAGCACATAAGGAGATAGCCTTTTTGCTGCCGTATGATTCCTCAGTGACAATTTGGACAGAGCACTTTTCTTCTGTCACCAGTCTATGACACTGCTTGATTTGGTTGTATGGGGTTATACTCATGGTCTTACTCTGAGAACAACCTCAGCAACTACCCTCATTTGACAAGGCTAAACTAAACTCTACAGTACTGTTGCATTTTACATGAAACTTCTTCCATGTAAAATAGACATCAGTATAAAAACAAGAATGGGATGTCTCTCTTAAGGATTTTTCTAATAAAATGAGTTAAATGACCTTTCCTGGCATTTCTATTATTTTTCACTGAACATAAGCATTGATCTGTGATGATCTGTATCAGGTGACTCTCAGAATAGACTTAATTTGTTAAAAGGAGTACCAYGAAGCCATTACAACAGGTAGAAAACTGTAAGGATCTTTGTTGTGTCAATGACAAAACAGCACCCRGGCCCTTGAACCAGATGCACACATCCTGACGCTGCCTTGACATGCTGCTAGCTGTGTATTGCCACTCAAGGGAAACATGGTTGGGCCAACAGCAGGATTAACGCAGAACGCGAAGGAACCATCTGCTGTCTTTTAACACGGCGCCACTACCCTAAGTAGACTCTCTCTTTTTTTCCCCCCTCTTCTTCTACAAACAAAATCTGGATGTCAAGTATCAGTCTGAACTTGCATTAAAACATTGATAAGATTTGACTGATGTAAGATCATCCGGTGCATTCCAAGCCGTGTTGAAATACACCTAGAGATAATCTCAAAYCTCTAGAACTACCCACTTTAATGTAGGTAAGTTTGAATTGGAAACAACACTTCACAATTTTCTACTCCCTACCCTATACGGGGACAGGAATAATTTATAAGCTCAACTTCTCAGGATGAAAAAAAAAGAACAACAGAGCTCTCACTTGCCTGTTTTTTTTAATTTATTTTCTTGCTCTTCAGTTTGCAGTTTGGTTCTGCTCTGTTAAGTTAGGATGAAATCACAGCAAACACTACACTAATGCTTCTGTTAATTAACAACATGCTTCCCAACTGCACTTTTCATTCTCACAAAAAGCACTGCATTTTCACAAAGTATCACTTGTAGTAAGGCATTCAAACATGCTAATTGCAGCTCTGCCGCCCAGGGAGATATAAGGCCTTAGTTTGCATTATTTAAAGGTTTCTGCATTGATTTCTTTTTATTATTGTTATATTTGCAAAAATTAGGACTTATTTGGTTTTTGCAAATTTGTACAAATCTGGCATAAGACCAGCTACAATGCTACCTCAGTATGCTTTAGAAAGATACACATAACCCAACAGGTTTACAAGTGTTGTAAGGAATGAAGATAGGAGGGAGCCAGGAAAAGAAAATTCTTTGGATAACTCCTCTGGCTTTCTGCACATCACAGAAATGGGAGATAGGCAACTCTGTGCTTGGGCCATATGGGACTGGGATAGAGAAACAACTGATGGCTCTGCAAAACAGATGGGATTGCAGATTGCAACACAAGCAACTTGGTCACTGCAGCTTCCTCAGCATTGTACACACAATTTCTTAAAACATTCTTTGCTTGCATCTTTACTGAATGTTTTGGCCTTTATACCTCTGCTTTATTTTTATCTGGCTGCTGTATAGTGATAACAATGAAAGATTGAAAAGTTCAGTCATAAAGCAACAGGTTGCAGGAGCTGGTTACTGCAAATTCCTGTTTACCGCAACCAGGGATAGACGTGAATAAAGAATCCGGGTCACTGCAGCTGACACAAGGATGCTACCTGCCTTTGTACTGAACAGCAGGTAGCTGGGAGAGTGGCAAGTTTGAGCATAGAAACAGCAGGAATTTGCCTCAATGAGATGATTCAATTTTTTATAAGAGTCTTTTAGATATTTACCAAAGTGAGAAAAGTTGGTATTTCCTGATGAATTAAATCTCCACTGTCCTGAAAACTGCTCTTTCCGATAGACTTAGAAAGCTGTGGCTACCGTGCCTATGTTTATGTAGCCATCAGCTTTGTCTTGCTGGGCACCTTTGAACGGAGCCTAATCCTGGGGACCTCTGCTTGTATCATTAAGTGCATATCAGCAGGTATGTGCACGTGGTGGGTCTGGAAAGAATTGCTGTTCAGAGCAGCTGTCTGCTGCTGGAGAGCAAAAGAGAGGAGAGACACTAGCACTAGTGTTAACTACGCTAGCAGTACACTAGACACTAACTAGACCACACTAACTAGTAAGAAGCTGCCTAGGAAGAAAAGCCCCATTCATATGGGGCTAACATTCATACAATAATCTCTCTGGAAGAGTCCAGGGCAATGTTAAAACTAGAAGGATTGAAAGTATCAGAACTGATGCTGCAGTTTTTGACCCTGTGTAAGTGGTAGGATATTGTACGGTATCAAGAAAGAAGATAAAAATTAGGCCACTGCCTAAAGAAATTACCTGGAGAGCATTAGGTGTAACTTAGTAGGACATGCAGAAATAGGCAGAATGGAGGCAGAGTGCCCCAAATGAATCTGTGTCATGACTCTCCTCAAAACAAAAATAATAAAAAAAATTAACATAGGCAATGTATTCATGCATTGCACACAAGCTGCATTTGTGCACAAATTTGTTCAATGCTAGCACAGAAAAATCTAAAACTCTCTCAAAAAATATCGGCTAATCACATATACAAAGCCTTTACTGCTACAATCTCACAAATGTTTTCAGTTGGACTAATAAAAGTCTAGAGTAAATTCATTTATTTTACTGGTATCACTGCACAGAAAAGGGCAAGGCAGATTAGCCTCTGAACTACAATACTAAAAATTGTTAGCATATTATTAGATTCAGCAAATATGTTTGCTGTGACGCTTTAAACACAGGATCATATTTTAAAAGAAAAAAATAGAAAAGAGTTCCTCTAAATCAACATTTACTTGCAAAAAACAAAGTTAAACTCCTGAAAATTGTTTACATTAAAAAAAATTAAACTTGGGTAAAAGCCCAAAGCCCACCTTGGTGCGAACCACCAGGAGTTCTGCCATTAGAATAAATGGCTGTCACATTAATGGCAGCCAAAAGGGTAGATAAATTAAATGTCTACAAGCACGCCCACTTTAAAAAAAATACAACGATAAGCATAAGATTAATTTGCTACAAGATAGATGTTAGGTATTACAGAGTCAATTAGTGAAATGAAAAGTTAGGGCAAATTCATCACAGCCAATTAAGACTTATTAAAGATAATATTGTCTCTTTGGTGTTCTTACAAATTTAAAGGCATTTGCCCTGTGGCTATTGCTGTGCAGCTCTTGCATGCAAACATTATATTGTTTCTTAATGGGTCCTGATAATACATACACTTTAATAGGCCCATTCCTTCATTTAAAGGTGAACTGTAAAGCAAAAAGACTACTACTGTCTACTACTAGACCCTACTGTTGCTTTAGAATGTATTAAAGAATGGAAAGGGCAGGAATGGAAATAGCAGGGCAGGACTGGGCATTTTCCCTTAAATGTTGTTTACTGACATCTGTTGAATGTTTTTCTTCTTCTTTTTTTTTTTTCAGCCCCTTCTTTAGGAAAGAGATCTGAGCAATGCAACATCTCGTCAAGGTTTTATCGCTTGCTTCTTTTCAACCACACAAGTGGCTTTATAACAGCTTAGGGAAGGCTCTGAACTTGCATCCTAGATCTGGTCATTTCCCATCCAGTGCAGAGCATTGAGGTTTGGGAACTTGGGCCAAGTGTGGATGTGTGCTCGCTCCCAGGCGCCCCGAAGAGAGGTAGGGTAAGCATGGATGGCTCGTGCAGTGGCTGTGGGTGCACAGGAGGAGGGGCAGCACAGAGGCAGGGCTGCAGCCACCCTGGAAGCTCAAGGCATGGGGATGACCCGCTCCTGAAGCCACACAAGGGTACAGTTGGGGTAGGCACCAGGTGAGACCTCAAGCCGCCAAGGGGCTTGCGTACACTTCTGAAAATGCCTGAAATTTCTTGGGATGACATTCACCTTTCRTTTATTACCCACGAGAATTTCCCTGCTGCTGCTGCTCATCCAGCACTGACAGGCAGACCGCCCCATAACTACACACAGAAGCACAAAGTAAAGGCCAAAAATTCTGTGTTTTCTCTTGAGAAAGTAGGACAGTAGTAGCAGTGATGCTGACTGTAGCGACGAGCTCAGACATTTATTGAAGTGGTTAAAAACAGCAAGAGCAAGGCAGTACGTTTGCGTCCTTCGCGCAGCGCAGCTTTGCTCCTTATCAATTACCACGTCCAGTTTTCCACAAAGACGCCCYGACTAAGTGTCACCACGGGGTGCACGTTGCTGGGCTTTGATGAAGAAAACCTTTGGGCTAAGCTCTCCCATGGGACTCTAAGAGGAGGCTTTGTATTGCTGCACCTTTTACAGGGCCGGGCAAAAGGGAAGAGCCAAGGTGTTTTCCTCTCRGAGGAGCTGGACTCTGAAAAGAGTACAGTTGGCCCCTCGCAGCCATGGCCGGAGGGCTAACCTGGGCGCTAGCGCTGCAGGAGGCAGAGGGAAAAGACGGCTGTTAGTCTCTTAGGCCAGATCTGTAGTATCAAACGCATTATGTCAGAAGCAAACCGCACTGTTAAGGAACTCACGCTGTGAAACACAGCCGTTCTACCACCAACAAGCATTAATCAAGATCAATTTATGTATTTTCAAACACACTGCCCATATTAAAGGTAAAAAAATGCCGAACTTTCTTTTTTTTCTTTTTTTCCTGTCAAGATATAACCCAACATACTTTCCCGAAGGTTCCCCCGTTCTCCAGTGCAGGCATCACCAGGAGAAAATGACYGACACTGGAGAAAAAGATATTTTTCTCTAAATGCCACCTTGCTGCCTGGCCCCATCTTTGCGCACCAGCTTTGCAGAGGGCAAGATGCAGCTCTCTGCTGCTGCACTGGGCACACGCTCAGGCAGCTCAGCGAATGAATCGGAAGGTAAAAACAAAAGAATCGTAACATTTTATTCTACATGCTGAACCTCAAAGGCCTTGATCTTGAAATGTCACTGGTCAGAGATGCCCAAATAAATATGCTTCAGCAAGAACTGTAACCTTTAATAAAAGATATAAGTGTTTTCTAAGGATATGTATGTATTTTCAGCACAATTACAATGAATTCAAATAAAAACAAATTCCAGCACCACAGTTGGCCTTTAATGATACTTAATTTACATATAAAAAACAAAAGCGAGTGTTTATGGAACTGGTAAAACATGGAGAAGCTGGTTTTACCTTCCAATACTGCCTCTAAAAAATCCTCTCAGCTTCCACAGCTGGGTCCTGATGCACTGCCTTTGCATTAAGGAGTGCTAAGAAATATAACGAGATGGCCTTATAGGCACTCTTTCAGATATAACAAAATCCTTCTCAAAGCAATTTCCTCCTTTGCAGAGGGCCAGCAAGAACTTTTACATCCCTTTTGAACTTTCAAACTAGAAAGCAGTTTAAAGGGCTGGATTTCTTGTTGGAGAAAGCCCCCAGCCCTCACACCTCTAAGATTTCTCTCTTAGTTGTACTTTAGTATGAGCAGCAAACTTGCAGTAAACTTATAGCATTTCTTTTAATCCAGCTTCAATTATTAACACTGACAAATATTCCAAATTAGCGTTCACGGAGTTCAAAACTCCTTGGGCTCCACCAGTTTTATTTAGGTTTGGTACGGTTGCTACCAGTGGCTCCGCRTAGCCTTTCTTTCATCCAGTAAAGAGAAGTCCTAAGCCACTCCGTCAGCTAAAGTTTGCTTTTTTAACGGCAACTGCTCTGCAAGCCCAGTGCTAGAGCTGTCATTTTCACCCTGGTGGCTTTGCCATCAATCTCAGCGAGAGGGAAAGAAAAGGTGAGCTCCAGAACAGGGAACACCATGAAAGCTGCCCAAGAAGTGCTCTTCAGCAGGCTGCCAGCCAGCTTTGCTCTCACACCTCTGCAGCTTCAACGTCCTTGCTCTGACGCAAACTCCATGTTAGCTACCTCTTTCTCCCTTATTATCCATTTAGCTCATAAAACTGGCTTGTACTTTGACTACTCGTTACAAACCTGCTGCAGGCACAGTAAGAAATTAAAATGCCACATATAGCAAATTGCCACAATCCCATTATCAACAAGTTTTAATATTTCTAAGTCTCCAGAAAACAGATGAGAATAAAACCATTTTATAAAGACAAAATTGACACTAGTAATTACAGGCTTCTCTGTGCAAAGGACAATTTTCTGACAGCTTATTTAATCTAGTGAGCTGAAAATAATCCTTCTGCCCAATATATGCTCAAGAAAATGCACACAATATTTTTATTAGCTACTAGGATTCTTAATGCAATTTTGTGTAGCCCATGTACCATCTTCTGTAGAAAAATCCTGATCCATAAGCTTTCACAGGTAAGACTTGATGAATTCTTTTCAATATAATGAGATGGGCTTCTATGCTCACAGGAAGGTTCTTTCCACCTCAAATTATGACTAGAAGAAAGGTTCTCTCCTGACAACATGCTTCTGCAATATTAATTCTGCTTAGTGGGGGAGGTGCTGGGCACAAATATTTGGTGTAAACAACTGGATGCAGAGGCAATGGTTTGCATTCAAGCTGTCATATTGGACTCTGACTGAATGCCTTTAAATCAGAACCTCTTACATCAACTATATGTCAATCACATGCAGGTAGTGTCTGCTACCAGGGAAGAAGATACTGTTTCTGTTTAGAATAAAGAAAAATTAAAATAAAATCATCAAGAAACGCAGAGATTTTTTAAAAAATCTACCTGATATAGGCACCTGTTTACACTATCCTGGACATATTTTTATATAAGTAATTATCCCCCAGTGGAGAATGATACCAATGAAATGAAAGAAATGTCACAAGTGAGTAACAGTAGCCCAGCAAAACATATTATGGAATGTGCCCAACACAAGCTACACATAGAAGAAAACATAGTATCAGCAAGGGGCAGGACGGTTAGCTGGGAGTCGGAGAGCCTGGTGCAATGTCCTACTCTGCCACAGACCTGCTGAGCAACTTTCAGTAACCACAGCTTGCTGTCCCCTCTTGGAGATCTCCTGGCAAAGGCATTTAGGGAGTCTAAGGTCCCATCTTCTTAAGACTTCYGCCAGGCATTCGACCTCAACATGAAAATGAAACTCCACAGGTTGTGCTGCATGTAAAAACGCAGCTTCCATGGAGCAGCTCCTTGAACTTCAGAGTGTGAATGGAGAAACTGCATGGTATAGCTTGCTTTCTAAGGTTAGGCTGTATAAACTATTACAGAGTAAGTTGAATTTAGGATACAGATGCATTTATTTGAAATAGAAAGGGAGAGGACCGCTCTGCCAACTCCGTGTTCCTATTTGTTTGGTGAGCTAAAGAAAAAGGAAAAACCAGAGCAGTAGTCAAAGCTTAAAGTCGAACTGATCACATAATATGCTGGCATCTGAACTTTCAAGGTCTATATAGGCTTGAATTTCAGTTTAAAGATGTTGACAGTTACATGAAATAGGTAACCATATCTTTTTATATTCTATTATGTATGTATTGTGCATTGCATATTGCAACTGAAGTGTGGTTTCTAACTCTCTTCATCCAGGAAACTTTTAACAAGCCAAAGGGAGCCAATAAGTGTTTTGTAGATTTTTGAATGTTTACTAAGGCAAAGTATGTTAGCAGAAAGGGGCAGGAATTCATGAAGGACCTGGGAGTGCTGGTGGATGACAAGTTGACCATGAGCCAGCAAGGTGCCCTTGTGGCCAGGAAGGCCAATGGTCTCCTGGGGTGMMTKAGGAAGAGTGTTGCCAGCAGGTGGAGGGAGGTGATCCTGCCCCTCTCCTCAGCCTTGGGGAGGCCTCGAGTACTGTGTCCAGTTCTGGGCTCCCCAGGACAAGAGAGACATGGAGCAGTGTGGGGCTACAACAGAGGGCTGSAGCATCTGCCCTATGGGGAAAGGCTGCGAGAGCTGGGCCTCTTCAGCCTGGAGAAGAGAAGATTGAGGGRGGATCTTATCAATGTGGATAAGTACCTGAAGGGAGGGTATCAAGCRGACAGGGACAAACTTTTCCGTTGTCCCATGTGACAGGACAAGAGTGAATGGGCAGAAATTGAACCATGGGAAGTTCCGCCTGAACGTGAGGGGGAATTTCTTCCCTGTGAGAGTGACAGAGCACTGGACCAGGTTGCCCAGAGAGGTTGTGGAGTCTCCTTCTGTGGAGATCTTCAAGGCCCGCCTGGATGCAACCCTGTSTAMCATGCTCTAGGTGACCCTGCTGAGCAGGGGGGTTGGACTAGATGATCTCTAGATCAAGAGGTCCCTTCCAACCTTACTGATTCTATGATTCTTTAATTCTATGATGATTTTCACCCACAAACTGTGGGTGAGGGGAAAAAAAAGAGAGGAAAAAGAAAAAGAGTAGGACTGAGTCTTAGATGAGTGAGTGTTAGTCCAATCACTGGCACATTAATACCGACAAACAAAACTAAAACTACATTTACAGTTAGGCAKATTATCCCAGGAAGCTGTGAAAAAGTAAAGCAGTAAGGCAACACTGGGGAGCTCATTTTAGAGAACGCACAGCAGGATGCACAGCCACAGAAAAAAAATATTCAAAAAATCTGACCTACATAATGATACTTCCTAGTGACTAGAATTCATTAAAACCGGTAGATTAGAAAAGTACTGCACAGGATTCTTTGAAGCCTGACACATTCATTTTAAATAACTCAATCCAAATAAAATAAAATAAAAGCAATTCTTTTCTTATGAAGAAAACAACAACAAAGATAGCTGAGAGTTATATTATTAAGAAGAGGCTAATAATAGCGCGGTATGAAACAGAGCTCTGCCTTTGTAGGGTTTGCATGAATGGATGCTTTCTCTAGTTATGAGTGATCTAAGCCCACAGACCTGAATGTTTGGTTCAAACAGATTCCAGATGCAAAAGCAAAACTCAGCAAAAACTCTCAAAGTTTACTTGCCATAAAACTTAAAACTTAGCATTTTCACATTACGTTGTGTTGTCTCACGGCAGCAGTGGGTTTGGAAGTTAAGTTATAAAG
The DNA here is from genome assembly GCF_003343005.1 of Rhea americana. Taxonomy (NCBI): domain Eukaryota; kingdom Metazoa; phylum Chordata; class Aves; order Rheiformes; family Rheidae; genus Rhea; species Rhea americana. The sequence goes on from NW_028186701.1 coordinate 1,848,976, forward strand.
TCTCCTTCAAGTTTTTTCTACTTCCCCGTTCCTCCCTAGTTGCTACAAACAAAAAAATCTTTCTTACAAAAAGGAGACTAAGTTGTATCTCGCATACAGCAGTGGAAGGGAGAATCAACCTCTTCCCTCCATGAACAAGCATTTGGGCTCTCTGCTGAATACAGCCCAGTCACCTCTTCTTTCAAGGGGCTACTAATATGCATCCTTAACCAAAGTTAAGCATCTGCTCAAGCACTTTTCTATACTAATGCCAATGTGCCTTTCCAGATCAAGCCTATATTCACTTTATAAGTAGATATGCTTTGTCTTAAAAGCTTTACTGTCATGCCTTGGTGAAGGGAGGAGATTCATAGCCTTGTCCATCTTTTCCCATAGAAGTAACAAAACTGTATCAGGAAACATTCTCTAGCGAACTTAAGGCACCTGCCATAGGCCCTCTGACCATCCCCATATCTGAAAAAGCACTTTCCTTTTCCCAAACAAACAAACAAAAAAAACCCCAATAAATCATTCTTGGTTTAGAAGTTACTAAACAAGAAGAATCCCAGCACTGCAACTAATATAAGCACACCACATTCAACTGAGTTTGTCATTTTTTTTCAATGACTCCAGATTGTAGAGACTTGTGTAACAGTTTTGAGTTGTACAGTTGCTTTATGCCTACTGACAGCATGGTTAGTCATTTGTCACATAATAGCATTTATTTTTGCTGCTGACACAGTTACAGGAACCAAATTAAGATTCTGTCTTTTAGAAAACACCAAAGTAATGTGAGTAGATAAGTGTGTTCTGCCTGAATCATTATTTACTTCCTACTCATATTTAATATTTACTTCCTAGCCATCAAATTCCTGCCAAGCAATAGAATCTGTTACAGAAAGTCAATTAAAAGAAGACTACAATTATTAGTCAATATAGGATCCATTCATCAACTGAAGACAGCAAAGTGCTGATCAACGACACTGCAGGAGAGAAAAGGCTGTAAGTGGGACGATAAGAATCCACAAGCCCAACAGGATTGAACTATGATGGCTGAAGAGGTTACCACCACTCCTCTCACCTTATTCCCACACCACCTCAGTGCCACAGACAAACCTGAGGAGTTAGTGACTCAAAGTCCCCAGCTGCCTCAGTTCACACCCTGCCTTATTACCAAGTAAAACCTGGAGGTGGTTTACAGCCTCCTTGGGCTGGGAGCTGCAGTGATGGAAGAGCAAGTATGCTCCTTTTTGCTACCTCTACTACAAGGATGAAGGATTGCTGCAGAGGCGGGGCAGAATTATTGATGATGAACTCTTAAATTGTCACAGTTTAAATTGACAGAGCTCTTCAATCACAGCCCAGAGCGCAAAACTCAGACCTGCTCTCCATCCGACCTGTTTAAGTTATCTGCAAAAAGAGTTGCTGAAGTATATTGGGACTGGCTGTCTTTTGTTGCCCTGTACATTGACGAATGTCTGGAATGAAACTTGTTGCAACTCACTTCACTGAACAAGTGAAGCTTCTTCTTAGACAGGCAGTTCTGTCTGGCAAGACTTGCATGGCTTTGATTCTTAGGAAAAGTCTCAGACCTTATCAGAATAAAATCTGAGGAAAACAGCCTCACATGTCTTATGTGACTACACTCTTGCATTTTAGAGTTACTACTTCTAGGCCTTGCAACAGGGCTGGTAATCAGAAGTTAAACTTGGTATCTTGTAAATCAGTGCTCTTCCTACCTGGGATTTTTGCAGATGGTCCTGGAACTCTTAGTACAACTGGAAGGGGAGAGAACTATTCAAAAGACTCTGGTTACAACACAACCCTAAGCCTACTGGATGCAAAGCGTGGTAGTCATCTTACACGACCTTCCTGCCCTCTTCTTTCCTGCTCTCAGTGAGAATGCATTACTTGGCCGTATTCAGAATTTTGGCCTATGTATAATGCGCAGCTGCTGTTTCGAAGACCCCTGCAGCAACCTTTTGCTATATGTTGATTTACTTTGTGTTTGGTGCCCAATCACTGAATCATTTTCCACCATTTCAAAATTCTAAACCTTGTCACAAGCCAAATGACTAGTTCAGGCCCTGCTGCCTTCTGCCTTTAGCCCTGTGTCCGAGAAATAAAAGGTAAGGTTGCATCTCAGCTGTTACCTGCTCCCTTCCTGCTAGGGAAGCTTTGAAAAAAAACTGTTCCAAAGCCATTTTGCTCCTTTACTGGGTTCTGTTGAACTGGAACTGTGATGCTTTTCCCCTGTAATCGGGTGGAGGCTTCTCCTTTGGAGGACACTATTTCCTTCGAAGAGCACAGTCACAGAGTCTATCTTTGCTGCCAATTGTTACAAATCACTGATTTGGGACACTACATTAACCTTGGCAGTTACAATTGTCTCATTTTGGATTTAATGTATTAAAACTGTTTAATGCTTAATAAGGGTCAAAAACTACAGACCTGGGCATGTAGAACAAGATGAAGTTTCTTCTTGAATACATGAATCTGAGGAAACCACTTTCAGCCTCTGGAACTCCAGAAGAGGAGTTGCTGTTCCTTTTTATTTATTTCCTTTTACTTAAGCTCCTTCTTCTGAGGAACATTTCAGTGTGAGTTTGAACCTTAAGAATTCTAGGAACAGTCAGCAAGAACAGGAGATGACAGACAATCCCGGTGTGCCAGGATGCTCAAAAAGTGAACAGGCTTCTATTAGCTAAGAGTAGTGCCCCTCAAGAGCTAAAATAAGAGCTCATTCTGTGGGGAAAAGTATCCAATCACTATCACACTAGGGCCAAATCAGGAGCAACCCCACAAAATTCAATGGAGTTACACAGGTGACAGAGGAGAACGAGAAGACTCATTTTATAGGATGTACTTCGTAAAAGTTGAACATAGCCTACAGGTTTTTTGGGAGGAGTTGTTTTTCCCCCCCCCATGAGTTTATACATACTTGCCGAATAGAATTTGGAAAGGGAAGGAACTAAAACATCTCACCTGCACCTTTTATTTTTCCCAGATATTGTTCTCACCCTAATAAATAGTCCATCTTCAGAGTAAGGTCAGCAAATAGTCACCAAGGACCTGCTATGTTTCCTTGAATTCTCCTGTACTTTTTTTCCATAAAGGGATGCCATCCATAGGAAAATCTGTCCAAAAAAATATGCTTAAGTGCTCAGGCTGTGTCTATGAATTGCTCCAGATTACTCAAATCCTAAATTTAGTAAAACAGCCGAATTTATACTTAGGTTTATTTCTACTGGGCAAAGTGCTTACCTATGTGCATAAGTCTCACTGAAATCAAAAGGATTTAAAACGTTTAATTACATTTATACAGGGGAGTTGGATTTGAGCATAACATTTAAGTGCTCTATGAAGCTGTGACTTAAGCAAGCCAAAGCAAAGAACACTTGAAATTTAAAGCACTGCTCCTGTAATATCCCCATATAGGACTGCAGAAGCGCCAGTTCACACTCTGTATCCTCAATTTACTTTACACAAGAAGCATACTTATAAATTAATGTTTTAGATATATCATTGGTTCCATCACACTCTCTTTGGGAATTATTTTACTGTCTACCTGTTTTAGAAATAGAAGATTCTCAGTTTCTACATGAAGACTTGTGAGAAAGGATGGTATACTTTGAAGTTTGGATAAGGTRAGATTCACTCACAAAATTACTGCTTTGTCAAAATGCAGGTCACTCACCTGAGGATGTGCCCCTCAGACTAATATAGTAATTTATTATTATTTCAGTTCCCATTCTAGGGACACTAGAAGAAGTTGTGGCTTAAGTCATTGTCTGAAATATATTTTGCTGATGGCAAAAACCAGTCAGATCTATAAGCACAAATCCAAATTATTCAAAGTGACTGACAGTTATACTGTACTCCAAAGTCTCAATAAGCCTCAGAAAAGGATGTGTGTAGAGTTTATAATCAGAAAAAAAGACATAGTTTTTTTTAAATTGTAAACAGATACAAATAAATAACTGCACATACATCAAAAAGGTACCCTGACTGCCATCCAAAAAATAACTGACACTACTGCAAATGAACATATTACATAATAGTACACAGGTAACACATGCAGTCACAAAATACATGACAGGATGCTATAAAAATATTTCACATATCTTTTGTGGATAGTTTGATTGATTTACTCATGATGTTGCCTATATGTACTACAAGCAATATTTTATCGATATTTTGGAGAATTTTCTTTTTAATTGGGTATATATGATTCCCTCCACTGATACAGAGATTTGAAAAAGGACAGAGTTAAGTGATAAATGCTTGAAAAAAAGCTTTTCGGTGTTTCCCAAAGTCATGAATTTTAAGCCTCTCATCTCAGTTTTAAAGACCAAAAGTAGCTGCTGAGTAAGGTACAGCAGCAAGTGGAGTTTCAGTAAGTGATTGACATTTATTAAATAATCCTGTGATCATCATCATATGATGATCATCTGCACATGTACATATACTATATATATATATATGTACACACACACAACTGCACAGTGTATATACTATACGCAATAATAAATACACTAAAGAATATACATAGGCTATATGTAGCAATATTAAAATTGTTTCACCATATATATTAAATTCATGGATTTTCCATTTATAYAGATATTCCTACTTCTTCCTAAAAACAACAAAAAGTCATCTCTTCCTTTTAAGCTAGACAAAAAAGGAAGAGACCTTCCTTTTTTAATCAAAATACAAGAAAGCATCTGTTTCATTGGAGATTTTATGAAAATATTATTCTCTGCTTTGCTTGTGGTTGTGCTCCTCAGACTTATTACTGCAATTCTCTCACAGTTTGGCTAAATGTCAATGCTCCAATTACTTTAATAGTCAAACTGTGCGCTATTTTCACCACACAGTCATTCAGGCGTGTCATGTTTGACAAATCCAGTAATTGAGATGAACTCTAGGAGAATACTGACATGTAACCTGTCATTTCCTGCTGCAGAACGTTGACCTCTCTAGCATAAACCACAGAGGATTTATTTGGCAACTTGTGAAAAATAAGCAAGCTTGTTAAGTTTAGGATCATCATTTCATACATTTCCATTCATTTCCTTGTTCATTTACTTTAYGTTTCATGGGGGTTGGAATTAAAAATATTAGGAACACTTTGAAAAAACACTAAAAAAATAGAATAGAGAAAAATATTCTGAAAGGCTGTTATAAATTAGAAATTGCCTAGTAGATAATCACAGAAGCTCAGGGCAATATCAAACAGCTTAAAAACAAAACAAAACAACCCACCCACTTCTCCCCCAGCTTCACTTCATTAGCAGAAGAAAGTATTACACAAACTGCACAATTTATGGAACAGTACTTGTTTACATCAGTCACTACAGCATGCTAACCCTGCCTGGGGCCGCCTTCTTACTGTTCCTCCGCAATGACTTCTAGCAGCCAAAATGTGTCCACGGCTATCCTCATTTACCTTGGATTCACTGAGCCAAGCACATGCATTGCCAAACGTACCAAGAGTGTGGGCTTCCTGAGCCAGAAGGTCTTTAGAGGATGCCTTTGGGACAACCAGCAGTATTTAACAGGCTTGGAGACTACAAGCCCATCACATTTGCATTGAAAAGCAAGCAAAGAAAATTTTTGCAATGACAGCTCAGTAAAAAAAGAAAAACACAACAAAGGTWGCAACTTAATTCAAATGTGATCCTGAAAGTCCCCTGTGATTTACATCAACTGGGGACCTCGTATTGCTGTTGTCATAATCAAGAGAGCTACTACGGACCTTGCTACCAGGATTTAGTCCTCTTCTGGATGAAATGCTGACAATTTGTATAAACAAGTCTCTAAAAAGTAAGTTGCGATCAAAAGCATATGGTGACAAACAAAAGTACAGAGAACAAATAATCCACACAGATAACACCAACTTCCAAGAAATGACCTTTGCAGTTGCCAAAATTAAAACATCTCTTTGAATGCTTCTCACTATCTTTGCCAGAGAATCACAGAATCACAGAATTGGTAAGGTTGGAAGGGACCCCTGGAGATCATCTAGTCCAAGCCCGTGCTCAAGCAGGATCACCTAGAGCATGTCAGATAGGGTTGCATCTGGGTGGGCTTTGAGTATCTCCAGAGGAGACTCCATAACCTCTCTGGGCAACCTGGTCCAGTACTCTGTCACTCTCACAGGGAACAAATTCCTCCTCACATTCAGGTGGAACTTCATGTGGTTCATTTTTTGTGTTCATTTTTGTTTTTTTTTTTTTTTTAATGAGGAGCAGGGCAGCTACAGAATTGGGCACACTCCTGCTTTGAGATCTGCACTAGTAGAGCTTAAGGTATTGGTTATCATCAATGAAGCTGTAAACAGGCATCCAGGTCCAGTGCACATCCTACCCAACTGGGCTAGAAGAGACTTGGTTTCACATCCCCTCTCTCAAAGACTTTTTGCTTGATCTTGGGTAAGTGAATTAATTTTTTCTCTTTTGCAAGCCTGTTTGCTCTTCACTGCAGTCTTGGAAGACTCAGAAAGAAATGTGTGAAAACCACCAAAGACCAAGAGGGTAGCAGGAGGCAGTAACTGACAGGCAGAAACAAACAGCAGAAAACTTATGCAGGGAACAAAGAGCTGCACTTCACTTGTACAAAATTCTATTTCCAGAAAAACAGAAACAGTTCAAATACCTAATAGGAGGAGGGAACAAATATGCAAGTGATTGCACTCTGATGCAATTACTGTATATTTATTCTCACACTGCTTCCTTCCAGTATTACTTTTTCAATTAGCTAGGCATTGCAAACCCGTGAGAGAACCTATAAAACCAGGTAAAGCATCAGGTCATGTGAAAAGCCTGAGAGCTGCTGGGCCAGAACAAGATCCTCTTTCACTGCTGAGAAGCGCTTAATCTTTATCAGTGAGGAAGGCAGTAACTGTCCCTTTGGCTGGAGGCACCAGATCCCACCCTTCTCCATGTGAATGCACGAGTTCTTCATGAAAGACAGCAGTTAGTTACTCATACATCATGCATTCAAACAAATATAAGCAGAATGTGACTGACTGAAGCAATTCAGCGCTCCTTGAGGAGTCCTTGAGGAGTCTGACTCAAAAAGGACAGGAACGACTTTAAATCCCAGTCCTTTTCATAGAGCCACAGTCCTTAACATCTCCATCAGTCATGCACATTATCTGTCTGTGGTTATTAATTTGTGCATTTGCAGAGATTAGAAATAATCTCGCCTTTCCAAATAGCGCTAACCCAGCTGGGTCTTTCAATGATGAACAATCAGTAACAAGAAGGCAGTAGCGGAGGCTGGGCACCCTCTCAAGGGGTGGCAAACCAAACAGTGCTGTCCCCTGAAGGCACTAGACTCATACTACAGGTAGGGTTTCTAGACACTATCGCAATGCAAGCACCAGAAAAAACTTGTGTTTAGTTATGTCCGCCCATGGCTAACATGCACTGGGAGGGAGAAGAGTTTCTGCTTTGCTAACACAGAGTCACAAAGCCTGAAGACCGCAGAGCACTGGAGCCACACCTGTGTAACAAGGCAGTCAGTACTCTGTTCTCCTCCCCACCTTACAGCAGCCACCTGATCCAGGCCTGGTCAATCTGCCTGACACCACAGTATGCTGAATTTTTTCCTCCTCTTCCTCACCCACTTGCTCTTGAAATGATCATATTACATCAGTAGTTCAGACAACTTCATAGCACATTCACCTGAGCAGGAGCTGAACCATCTCCATCAAGAGACTGGCCTTGCTCGTTGCCATCCATAGCTTTGCCATCTCACGTAACAGTGTGGCTATGGCCATGGTGAAGTTAATAAGGAGCAGGGCAGCTAGAGAACTGGGCACACTCCTGCTTTGAGGTCCGCGCTGGTAGAGCTTAAGGTATTGGTTATCATCTACGAAGTTGTGAACAGGCATCAGACAACAGCTCAGTCCAACTCYGGGCCTACAGAAATGGTCGGGGAAGTGCACTATTAGCATTTCCCTGCCACAGGACACAGTAAATTCCAACCTGTGAATCCTCAGAACATCATTCAACTTCTCCAGGAAATCCAAACCTAGACTGATATATCTGAGTGACTGACCTCTCCCTGCACCTTCTTGCCATAGCTGCAGAGTAGATTCTCACTGTATAAGAGAAAAGGGCAACAAACTGTAGACCGCAGCAGGGAACAAGTTCTCCCAACAAACGGGAACATAAAGAGCTGAGGGGCATGATTAAGGAAGGACTCATCCTTGTTGCAGGGGATATAAACTAGCTGACCATTGGACCTTCCAGTACTATTTTGTATGATTCTGCTAGCAAAATCCCATTTATTAGACAGCACTTGTGGCAAAGGCACAGTTTATATTCCTAGGTGGTACATGTAATATATTGGCATAGGTAGCATAATTTGTTACCTATGTAAGGTTATCTGTGTAATCTGATCATTAATACACAACTCAGATTAGTTGTTATATTTAGAATTTAATCCAAAGGGTTAGCATTGAAAAGTAACCAAAAAATGATACTATTATTTTCCACTGGCTAATAATAGCTAAGAAAGCAGCTACCAAAATGTTTCATAACATTTCCCTTTTACTGCTGTACAAAACAACATGCTGTGTAAAATATATCTGCTAATGTTTATATGAAAAATAAATATGCCATGGAAGAATCCAGATTTTCTTCCATAAAGTGCTGGAATAGCTATATATTTGATCCATACACACACACACACACACATATAAAAAACCAAAAAATCACAGCTGTCTCATGAAATTAATGTTTTGTTTTAATAATCAGTCACTGATATTTCTGAGAGAACATTTTCAGACCACAGAGCTTGTCAAAGCCAAGTCCGCTGACTCCATTTCAGAGTCAACCATATCCCTGTGACATTCTCAAGCTGGATTACTGCATCTCTTTTTTTTTTTTCAGGCCACATCCTTCTTTTCTGTGGTCAAAGTCCCAGCCAGACAGACGTTTGGAAATAAAAGCTTTTTGTTCTTTGAGCCTCTAGCCTGAGAAAAGACTTTGCTCTTGCAGGAAGAGGCTATGAGGAGGGAGGAACAGATGGAGTAGGAAGTAAGCATTGTTTATGGCTCTAAATTGGGAAGATGGGCAACAAAGACAAGCAAAGCAGCATGAAGATGAGCCCTCCAAGCCAGGGGGATGGTATTTTGGCTTACAAGAGATTCTGGGCCAGAATGTGAAAAAGAAATTGTATCATGGAGCACTTGCAATCAGACACAGGGGATACCCAAGACTACAGGGGCTAAATACAGGATGGCTGTCTTGGTGCTGTCTATGAAGTCCAGGGTTTATATTAAGAATATTTATCAGAGTGGTAATAACTCAGAGATATCAACAGCTTTTCAGTAATAACTAGATCATCCAGGAGCAAGGAAAAAGGAGTTTGTTTATAGATCAGCAAATGTATGTATGTGAGCCATTAGTCATATTCAAATAAAGTTTAACCATTATGGATTTAAACAGTGCTCTCTATTACAAAACTTACAAAAAACCTTTCCTTAAAGATGTATTTGTTTTTTCTCAGAACGTTATTTCAGATTACTTCCTGGATTCTTGACTCACAGATAGTTCACATTATGCCTGTATAAAATTAGAGTCCAAATTATCTTGTGTGTTAAAACAGCACTGCATTGTGAGAGAACTCACCACTGCCACAACAATCTCATTTCATGTCTCTGAGCTCCCGAATTACTTAAATCTGTCTGTACCACCCTAATATGTCCTAATGGAATGGTTAACATCTATGAGGAATGTCATAATTTGGTTTAATATTATCTAATAAAAGACTTACGAACACATCTGGAAGAGAAGAGTCAAAGTGCCTGTGCTGATGTCTCATAAACAGTTATAATTCTTTTGTAATGACAGTAAAGATTCTAACCTCAGAAACATTTATTCTTGGTTCTGTGTTGAACCCATCCCTCATGCTGATGTGAACAATCCTGAATATTGCTTACACTTACATTGCCAAGAATTGTGCTAGGTTCTTTACAGAACAAAGAAACATAACCCTTGCTTTGACAGGCTTATAAACTTTTAAGTTTGAGAGAGTAAAGACACAATAGGAAAGTAACAAGTCAGTCTGTGCACCCCTAGCTATAGATTACCAAACATATATATATATTTATATATATAATATTAAAGCCATGGATGTGTAATGAAACTACTGGAGTATATTTTCTTGAAGGGCTACTCACACAGCCTTACAAGTAGGAAGTCCTGTTCACCTCAGTGCTGCATCCCATGAGCTACAGGAAAAAGGGGAGATCCTTCAGAGATGGTCCTAGCAGAATAAAAAGGACTCCATGAGTAACTCCTCATATAACCATAAAAAACAGAGATAAAACACACTCTTTTAGCCATAAGGCTGCCTTCATGAACTTTTTAGTGTAGAATTAAAAAAAAAAAAAAAAAAAAAAAAAAAAAACACTTCAAAGCAAAATGAGAAAACGAAGCCTTAATGATAAGTTTAATCATATAATTAGCAAGGCATCAATAACCTTG
>NW_028186701.1:1859501-1899804 GCF_003343005.1 Rhea americana
AAAAAAAAAAAAAAAAAAAAAAAAAAAAAAAGACAATAAAGAACAGAAACCAGTCAAGGCTTTTCCTGATGCTAAATGAGACCTCCTTTTAATCGTGTTTGCTTTATATGACTCTGGGGGCTATAAAGCTTTTGTAAAATCTTGTTTGAGTTGTTCAAGTGTAATCTCACAGCCCAGACTCAGCTTTTTCATTTATTCTAAGAATTTAAATCATTTTTGAAACTCTAAAACAACRTATTTTATGGTATCTGCATTTTCTGCCTAAATTCTGTATATACTTCTGAATTACAGATATATAATATATAAACTGCATCACTTCATTTTACACACACRCACATCCACACACRCACATCCTTTTCCCTTAATAAACTGCAAGATTTATTTTGCTGCCTAAATTATAAACACAAAGAGGATGTTTTTATGAGGTATCTTGGGCTTGATACATAATGCCGTGGCATTTTTCCTGTTTAATGCAATTTAATGAAATTGCAGTGAAATAAGAGTAGCACATGATTCTAAAACTGTAATACCTGAATAATTAATCAGTTTTACTGTACTATAATTTCTTATCTAACACCTAACCACAACATCTTAAAAGCACTSTATCAACCTGCCTTTCATATTGCTCTGGTTTTCTTTGAATCTAGAAATGTAAGGTAGCTGTTGAGTATTTTCTGTTACTTGCCCTCAAATATCTGTTCAATAACCCTTAGAGAAAACATAGAATCAAAAGGGTATCTCTAATAGTTTTTTTTTCCTGTTTTTCTCTCTCTCACACACACATTCATAAGTATATACTAATATACTACCCCTCTAAAATCAATAGCAAACCCCATATTACTTTCAGTGGAAACTGAACTTCATTCCTAAAGGCATAGATCTGCAGGTACCRAACTCAGCTGCTTAAACTGAAAATAAAACTTTGAAGTTTGCAAGTAAGAAGAAAAAAGAAAAAAGCACTTCATATGATAAAAAAAAGATGAATATGCAAGAAAAGAATAAAGAAAAAAAATCTGGTGCTATAGTAAGGAATAATTTGAACTTTGTTTCTGGCTGGTCTTCATCTCACTAGAACTTTATCAATAAAATGATAACCATGTATTATTACAGAAGGCCTACTTACTGTTAACGCACACTTAATTGTGCCAATGACAGTCTTACAGGAAACATTATCAGTTTGCAACCATAAATGAACAAAATTACCATCTGCACACTGAAGAGCAGAATGGCAACTATAATTATATCTCTTACACATTATAAGTGCACATTTGTTTTAAATTTGGACTTACAACCTGTTTTTCAAATAACAGCTTCAGTCTGCTTCCAAGTCACTAAGGTAATGGCTGTAATAAGTAGCTATACCTCCTAATCAGGGAGTGTCACAATAAGCATAGCACATCTATCTATCTAATCTTTTTTGGCCCTGTTATTACAGTTTATGAGCAGTTTTACCACCATATGTTATACTGTCATGTTCTTCCAAAAGCTAGTTATTAGGATTAACTGGAGAAAGTGAAATATGAASGCTGTACAAATGGCAGAGCTGAGTGCTGCTAGAAGTAAGGCGTCCCGGGTCAGAGGAAGATGGGTAATGTGTTATAGAACATGCTATTTATTTCAGCGGAAAGCCCATAGGATTTTGGCATCTATGAGACTTTATGACTTGTTGCTACATTTGGCTTCATATGCAAGGCAACAGATGACCCTCTTTAATTTCTACTCCACTGCTATCTACCATAAACCTTTGAACAAAATAGCAGAGTCAACCCCTCTTTTCATCAGCAACTTAAAGCCAGATGCTGTCATAAGAATGCTATTCATATCACTAAGACCACTGTACTTCATGAGGAGTTACTGCTAAGCCTTTCTGATTTTAGCAATAAATSAAGATTCAGTGGGCTACTTCCATTAGGACAAAAAGTTCACCATGAAAACACCAGGGGTACRCAATGGGATGAGCTCCCTAGGCAAAAATAGTACCAAAAAGTTCMAAACTTGTTAAAAAGACAAATCTTATCCTGTGACAAATTAATAGAAATGTTATATACAAGAYGCAGGAGGCAATTATTTTCTTCCACTCCACACTACGGAGGCCCCAGCTCATGTCTTTGATCTTGTTTGGGGTATTTCTCTGAAGTGTGGAGATATTGGCRAGAATCCAGAGGAAGCAAGAGAGCCTTTAAAGCTTTGACCAGGAAGGAGAGACTGAAAGATGTGGATTCATAGTCATAGTAAAAAGAGGAGACCATGTAAAAGTTTTCTGAGAGCGAAAATATTCTGGTGAATGAGGACAACAATCAGTTGCTCTCCACGTCAAGACAAAAAATAAGTAGTTTAACTTGCAACAAAAGAAAGAATGCTTTTATGACTATAATTAAGGTTGATATGAGCAAAGACCTTTTAACTAAAAAGGCCACTATATAYGGAAATAAATTATTACATGCAATCTCCTTCAGTGAAGGTTTTTAAGAAAGTATACCGTAAGAGATAATCTAACGATAAATAATCCTGCATCCTAGCAGAACTAGGTYACCTTCAGATATTCCTTCTAGCAGAAACACCATGAAAATTGTGCTAGTCCACACAGCAAAGGGAAACATATCAGCCCTCACCTCTTTAGCGCAGCTTCCTGCCTTAGCTGAACAAGGGCTGCCAGGATCTGGCATTCCCACGCAACTGATGGCTGAGTCACCCTTTGAGCTGCTCTGCCTTCTAGTCTTACATTGTTGAGACCATGAAAAGAGGGCTGCATAAGTGCACACCAACAAATTTCCATCTTCATGCCTACAGGAGTTAAGCAATACTTTTTTCCCTCACAACCACTAGTCCCTTTGTCAGAATGTGGCCCAAAACCCTCTGTGGTCTTTCCGAGGACCACCTTACTGGTGTTTCTSTGCCTACATCTGGTCCTCCCTCCTGCCTTCTCCTCCACCTTCTGCCCTGGATTTCCAAACCTGCACAAACCTTTGCATAAGCAAAAGCACCCTATGGAAATGTGCCTGTGTATGGGGAGAAGCCCACTGTTATGTAGCCAGGCTCCTACACAAAGAAGCTAAATGACCTCTTGACATTTATCCAGACTGCAAGACTGTGCTTCTACCCATGGTAGAAGCATGTATGTATTCTGACATATTTATCAGTCAAATGTTAGTTAAGACATTTCTAGGACACCTCCAACTGTGTACTAGAAAGGCAATTTCATTAAGCGAACTTCTCACAATTCTCCAGAGCGGATTCTTATTCCGAGTTAAGGTATCCTTCCTTTCTGATATGGACACTTTTAAACATCTCTTCTGTTATTTTCAAGGAATCTTCTGCTGTAAGATGAACCTTTGTTCTGAAAACATCAGAGCTGAGATTTTTTTAATTGTTCCCTCTGAAATACAGGAAAAGGTATTTGGGCCAAATCACTCTTCTCCAGTTCCAGGAAGTTCCATCCTGCACATGGTTAGCAGCATTGTCCCCAGGATATGAAGCTATCCCAAGAGCCACGGACAAAATAGTGTCCATACCACAGTCCTTTAATAACCTTATACAGCGAATGAACCCGCAGTTGGCTGCTGAAGCAATTGGAATGGCAGCTGACGATGCACAGCACAGGCGCTGTGTGTTTTCAGTGCTGTTCCTGCTAATGAGGTAGGCTGCTGTGCTCGGCAATAGAGTTTCTGTGGAGCTTTTATCTTCAGCTTCAGTGAGTTACAATAATCCAGTCTGGTTGTGTAGAATGTGTTCATCACTGCTCCTAGATGCTTACCAAATAAAAGGGAGTATAGCTTCTTGGACAGCCAGAAGTAGAATAATCTCTGACTTCCTTGAAAAATGAAGGTCAAGTGCCTTCCCAGAGAAAAGAGGTCACTGCCTCTTCTCCTTGAAAACCCTCTCACTAGTACATCTTTGTGCTATGGCTGGGATGCAATCTGAGCCAATGGCTCTTGCTGAGTAATTTAACAGCATTTTATGATCTACATGTCAAAAGCAGTAGGAAGATCAAGTATGGACTTTAATATGATTTAAAAGGTGCTTTGCAGTAGCAACAGCTAGAGACACAATTAGGGCTCCATCTCTGCTGGTCATTGAAATATTATAAAATATTAGTATAAGTAATTACATTAGAGTTGTCAAAATGAAAGAGCTCAGCACTGGCTTCTTTGTGGAGTCTGTCCATTCATTTGCCAGTTGAAGAAGTAGTAGTTCCTCCATCTCTCAGTCATGAGAATATATTGTGGAGGCTGTCTTGCAGATGTACCTTTAGCATTCCATTTACCTCTTACAAAACAAAATTAAATCAAGGCAGCAAAAAAACCCCAGTATTAAGTGTTGGAACAAACACTTCTCTGATGCACAACAGCTAAATGTTATGATGCAGATGTATGAGCAAATGGACAGTTTCCAGTGCTGTAGGTTTGAAGCTGCCAGTAAAGTTTTCTCATAGGTGAGGTGATAGCTTAAAATGTTAAATGTAAGCAGTCTTGGTTGGGGGAGGGAGAAGGGAAACAGTACAACAAATGAATCCTGAAGGTGGTCAACAAAACATCTAACAGTGTTTAAGAGAAACAGCTTACCTCCTTAACTAGCATTGATCCTTTTCAGCAAAGGGAGCTTTGGTGGCAGCCAGAAGTAGATGGCTTCTTACCCTAGGGGGTCAAAAGGATGAAGGAAGGAAGAACTGGCTTTCCACAGTGACAGAATCTAGAATAGGAGCTGAACAGCCTGGAGGACATCTGCTGATAGTCAGCTGATGTGACTGTGTTAATGACAAAAAAGGATTATCAGGATGCTTTCCCCTCTGAGATAAGGCAATGAAAAAGAGTTGCACATGAAGCCAAATTGACACCTGACCCTCAGTAAAGGCTCCAAGACAGACAGTACACTTTTTGCAACAAACAATACATTTTAATGCAAAGACTTCAAGTCAGTGCATGAAACTTACTGGCTTGTCTGGGATGTTCTTTATGTTCCCTATGCCAGGCCCTATGCACAGGACTACACACTATCCAAGCATGAGAACCCTCTGGGTTAGCAAGGGGCCAAAGAGTACCTGTGCCTTTTTCATTTGTGCCCTGTTGGGATAAAAAGGGCTTCCCTAACACTGCAGTTTCAGATATTGCTTCCTCAGCCCATAACTCCTACGTAGTATCACTGAGCAGCGCTCAGTAAATACTCAGCTGCTGCTAGAATATGAAATAAAGATTGCCAATAAACATTATTTTTAACCACAAAACATGTTACTCATTATGCAGTGTATTGCCTCTGTCATTCCCCGAGGGAAAAATGCCTAATTGCTTACATCATATCTCACTGGAAATAAAACAAAGACAACAAGCCACGCTATTCGAGGACGCTAATCACCATCACAGCAATATGTGGTACAGGGGATGACCCTGAGAGAGACATACTTATTCTGAAGAAATGAACTGGATAACAGGAGTTTTGAGGAAAAAAATCTGCTAGTTAAGGAAACTGATTTACAACAAGGAAGTCTCATTTACCTAAATCCTATTTACTCCAGCTTAACTGTTACCGTTTTGTTCCCGTACGCAGGAGCAGAGAGCAGTGTCATACAAGATTGATAGAATCTTGATTATTTTTTTCTGTAACATTTTTTGCTGCTCTTTGCGACTATAATTCAATGTAACAAAGAAAGAGAGTTTTCTGAAAAACTACAGTGGCCATCACTTACCTTTGAACATATGATCAGTCTGACAAAAGCTCTTGCAACCTTGTGGCTCAACACCTGCATACATATACATACTTCACTTTGGCCTCAACAAGCAACGGTATAACCCCCTATCCTTCTCCTTTCTGCTGACTGCCCATCACTCACACATACACCATACAGGGAACAAGCAAACAAAAAAACCTGCTGTTACATTCCTGCAAACATGCTGGGTCACTCAGCAGCCACTGCTCGGGAAACCCATACGCCCTCTGCACACAAAACTTGCTGCTAAAACCCGAACAGCTGCTGCTTGGGAGGAGTCTGTAAATTTGTCCACCCATAAATGTGCTGGATGTGCTTGGTTCTCTATCAAACGTGCAGAAAAGTAATGGCACAGCAAACTTCAGAGTTCATGAAGGTTTTGGAGGGGTATTTTCCCCCCTTGAGGTACGTTCAGGCCCTACCAATGGCCTCCTGGAGGAGATGGCGACGCAGCCTGGGAATCTATTCAGGAGGGAAGGTGACATGAAAGACTAATTAGATATTTGCACTTCCTGGTGCCACAGTTGTCATTTTTGTAAAGAGATGGAAAGGCACCTTTTACATGCTCATATTTACCAAGTTGGATAAAGTGGGGCAAAACTGGACTTTAAACCTTGGATTCATGCTTGCAATTTAGAGAGGAAGGGTTCAAAAGAGACCACAGCCATCGTTCTACACCCGCAGAGCACCGCTCAGAAGCAGCACAATSCACTAACATGACTGTTAAAAGTCATAATAACGACTACTGGCTAACACAATATAATTAGAGAATACCTCCCTATGAATTAATTCCAAATACTTGGATATGTGACTGAGCAATCACCCTTAGTGATTATTAACAAAGTAACCCCCCCTTCTGAAGGGCTCGATTTTTTCCTTGCAATGCAAGTCAGCCAGAATACAGTATTTCCACGCCAGGGGTAGGAGGGGGACTGAAAATCTCGGCAAGGCATGCCAAATTGAGTTTCAGCAAAGCAATGGAAAGGACGTTGTCGGGCAATCACAACGCGGCTGTGCTTGCGGCCCGCAGAGGCTGCGGTCACGGGCAGCAACAGCATGGCATGTTGCTCCCTCAAGGCAGGGCACTCCAGCTAAATCAATTTGCCGGCAGCAGTGCCGCTGCCTCCCGCCCGCCAGGGCACACAGCTGTCTCCCCGCAGCACATCTATTAGGGCATCAAAACTCATCTGCTAATTAACAGGCAGGGAGAGAGTCRGAGGGAGCAGCTTCTCCTAAATGAAGCACTTCCACGCGTTAATAAATAGAGAGACACCCCAAACCGAACACCTTGGCCACAGAGAAGACATGCACCCATCTTGGTCATCAGCTGATGCAGGATGACAATTTCGGTACGAAGAAAGCTAAATTTGCTGCCGAGGTGAAAATAAAACTCGCTAACGCTAAAAATCTGCACTTCAAGTATCAGTGAAGCAACACCCACGTCTAGTAGAGCTACTAACCTCTGATCACAGCGTAAACAGTTCTGCTTAGCTATAGCACAGCGTAATTAGCTGATAGCAATGGGACTAGGAGAACTACTTCTCATCAGAATGACACTCATCCACACGTTGCAGCGCTGCCGAGGGGYGTTTTCACAGGAGAACTTGACCCAAGCCAGCTGCCGATTCTACGGCGTTTYGAGGCTTAGCACGACAGGGTCACCAATATTTTTCTTGGACACTTCCAGTGTTTTTAGCAGAGAGATACTTAAAAATATCTCCTCAGACACACTTTTCCCATCAAAGCTCGGAGCATAGCTATTAATTCTTGCATGTTTAGTTCCCAACACAAATAGAAACCTCAGACATTGATTAGCATACACAGAAAATTAATTTCTTCAGCTAGGAAGTACATCACCAGGTTCCCTAATTACTTCCAATGCCTAAGCCATCATAGCCTACCTGCAATGGACTTTAATAGCTCTTCTCAGGATACAAGTGCTATTTTTTGTTCATGAAAGCCTGTTCAAGAAYGCTTGTAAGATGGTTATGTTGTCAGAAATTATTAAGGGCAAAAATGTTAGTGTGCATAGGACTAAGACAAAATGACCTCCCAGAAACAGCAGCACAAGAAGGAAACTGCAAATCTGGTATGTCCAAGGACCCTATTGCTTATTTTAACCTTATAATTCACTGTAATTCAATCAGTTTTCTCAAGCTGTATATTTTTTTAAGGCTCCATTTTCTTATGACTGTACAAACATGATTTTCAGGACTTTCAGCACCAAACAACCAACTGTGAATCACTATTTTAAAATAAATTATAATAGGTTGCCAGGCAGAGAAGCCCCAACACACAGAGTACCTGTCTGGAAAGGATATACTTTGACCTTTGATACACAGGTGTGGACTGCTTACCTTGCTCTTAGTTGTTCAGTTGCCTCACCAGGATTTTTCCCTTTTTCCTCTTTGAATGACACTCATTAAAACTGAAACTGTATTTGATGGCTGAAAACACAAAGCCACAGAGCAACGCAAGTACACGAGGAGCTGAATCCTCTAAGGTAAGGCTGTGAAGTGTTATTGCTAGCTTTGCTGCAGAAAAACAAACTGCCATGGAGAGCCACGTCCATTCTCATCTATCGAGAGGGAGATGATCTGAGAATAAATCTCAGGGAACGTGAATCGAGATAGTACAGTCTCCCACTTGCCTTGCAATAACATGCAGTGTGAATGAARAATGTTTAATAGCAGGAGAACTTTACATCACCACCTTTCTTCCTTTCTCAAATGCTTCATAGGCTTCCTTTCCCACTGATCTGCATTACAACTAATAAAGCTAATGCACAAGAAGGAAGAGTGTGACCCATCAAGCTTCACAGTTCCAAGTGGCCATTTAGTTCTCCTTTTTTTCTTTCTTAAATGAGGACTGCTGAACGTGGCAAGCACTGAGCTGTAGCATACATTCTAATAAGAGCAGTTCAGAGAATGTGACATTCTTCTGATCATATTACCTCAGTTACTGAGAGAATAGCGTAATTATGGCTCACATTGAAGTGGCCTACAGAATGGATTTAATCAAATATAAAATATGATTACTTAAAGCATATTCCATTCAATAGCTTCTTCATTCAAGATGCTGGCACAGGGAGGGAAAGTACACTGTTGTCTTTCCCAGTGACAAACTAACAATCTCTTTCAAGTCAACTATGGCATCAGGATGTTTAAGCTGGCATTAAAGGATGCATTGGTGTCACTGCTCTTGTGCTGCACTCTATAAATAATTTTGCGTGGATGACTGCTGTGTCACTTTCAGTCCCTTATGCTCAAATTCCTAAGATATGGAGATACTTAGTATTTGAATGTTCCCAGCAAGGAATAAATAATTCACGCATGGAGAAAACTCTTCTCCTACCTCTATTCATGCAGCCCCAGTGGATTCTGTTCTGAGAGGCACTAACATAAATTCACATCGGAGCCATAAAAAGCACCCTTGTTGCTGAGATTTTACAGTGTTCTGACTGAACTTATGTCTGCTGATTTAACTACACTTAGATGATTTGAAAGTGGAACATGTCCCACTGATTATATTTTAGCTCGCTCCAAATAAAAGGAAACACTGCATAAGCACGTAAAATTCTCACCAAGTAGACAATTTTCAGAGAGTTTGCTTGGGAACTATGGATACAAACATCCAGGTTTTAAAATAAATGCAGAAAGTATGCAACATGTATTAGATATGAAATGGATTTGTGGGGATGGGAAAGTCCATTACCATACACATATCTTCTGTAAAAAAATTTGGATTTGATACTCGTCAGGTCAGTGGTTTCAAGGCTCTAACATACTCTGGTAAAGGAGGAAGAAAGAATTGTGGCAAAATAAAAAGCCAATGGGGAGCTGCACTTCAATCCATAGCCTTGAGGATCCAGACATACCTTGTACAACACTTTAACCATTTGACTGCGATTCCTTAGCACTTTACCAGATTTCTCTTGACAGTGGATTAAGTCCGTGAATTCCTTGGATGCCATTTTTCCCCTTTTCTTTAAACCTTGCCCATCTGCCACTCTGCTAGGACTCTTACCACATCCCTTACTGCCTCCTAGCATCTCTCTCTCTCCCCCCTCCCCCCTTTCCTTACACTAGCTCTATTTGCTCTTTATCCCATGTCATCTTCTGTTACTTTAACCRCTCTTTCATTCCCGTCTGTTGGGTCTGACCATGTTTGTCTCCTCGTTCTCTCTCCATTTCCCCTCACAGTAACACTATGACCCCACTTCCTCACCATCCTGCCTCTGGCCATTTTTTCTCCAACACTSATGTTCCTTTCATGTCCATCTTCTTCTGCTTCCCACTCAAGTTTTGCCACTACCTCAAAGCCTTTACTGTGACTATCCAATCTGCACATCTCATCTCTCAGCCTCTTACTTTTCTTCTACCTCCTCTTTTAGCTTCTCTGAAACTCCATATTTAAAATTCCCGCAAGTAGCTACAGCTTCCCCATAATTCCTCTTCCCCTGCTTCCTCCAAGATCAAGATCCCTTCTTCTGAAACRCCTCCTTTAGCTACACTTTCCGAGAGTTATTTCTCCTTCTCCCTATCACTCTCCCTGCCTTTGATCATGGTGATATCGGGCTCCCCCAACTATCTTTCCCACATGCTCTCTCCCCCTCTAGCCTGGACTTTTTGTTTATTTTATTCTGGGTTTAGTGTCACATCTGGTTCTACATCACTGCTTCTCCAYGTTGCTGTCACCTATGATCCACCAACTCCTCTCTCCAGCCTGTTGCTTCTTTCCTTTCTTCACAACTGAGCTCAGTGTTGGTATTTTTATCTTCCACTCCTTCAGCTGTACATTTCACTACTCTCCCATCTTCATTCAGCCACAACATTGATTCAGTTCTTCCATTCCCCAGACTGACTGCTTAACTTCGTTCTCACCACCAACACCAGATTTTCTCTCTTGCTGCCTTCCCCTATCCTATTCTGGCCTCAGCCAAAGCAGCCTGCCAATCCCCCCTCACTCCATCACTGGATGTTTCTGTGATTTCCAAGTCATGAATGCTGATGACTTTTCGCCCACTCTCAGTGTACTCTGCATTCTTTTGCTTCCCTTGCCCCTGTGTATATGGTTACAGGTTATCATCTTCCTTCTCCATGTTTTTTAACCTTGACTCTTTTATTCTTCTGCCTCATTTACAAGACACGGTGATTGTTTAGATACCCCACTTCCCCCAAGCATTTTTACAAATACTGTTTTATGCTCTCCATTTCTGTTTTTGACCTGCTTCAGTCTGGTTTTTATCTCTTCTACAAATTCAGAACTGTCTTTGGTATAAAGTCTTTAGTGTCTCCTTTTTAAGTCAGGTCTTTTTAATCAGTCCCCTGACCTTCCCTCCCAACTGCCTTACACAGCCATTTAGAGGAAGCTTTTTCTCCAAGAAGTCACCTCCTTCTTTTCCCAACCCCTCCAGTCATTATTAGGAAGGAAACTACTTTCAGAAAAGATCCTACATGAATGTTTCGTACGTCCTTTTTCCTTTAACTTCCACATCTTATTCCCAGATAGCTTCATGCTGAAAYTGCACTATACTGATATTATTAATTTACCTCTCTTATCCAGAGTCATCACCTTTCCTCTAGTCTGTACTTTCATCTTTCATCCTGACATCTCCTGTAATGATCAGTTCAAGAGCAACAGGGCTAAAGTAAAGTGGACATCCCTACTATCTCCTTCCTCAAACAGTGTAATGGCTCTGCCATGTTGCCAAACACACAATCCTGGAAAAGGATGCCATCTCTACCCTCATATTCATCCTCACAGTCAAAACTTGCACGATGTGGTCTTTTTGCTATTTCCTACAGCTCTTGATGCTTCTCAGTTCATGCATGAATTCGAGATTTGTGATCTGCTTGYGGTCATGGTAGACAACAATGGATTATTCCAGTCAGAATATAGCTCTGACTCTACAATGTCCAGAGAGCTCTTGCAAGTTCTACTCTCTGCCTATACCTCAGGGGTCAAAGAGACAGACGAGTGAACAAGGAGGGCTAAATACATACCTAGTGCTTGGGCTATAAGTCCTGTATCCAATTTAGGTACGTGAAACATGTTAAAAGGAAGATGTGGAAATGAAGAAAAGGAGAAGAATCAAAGAGGAAATGTGAGCAAAAGCAATGACAAGAAAGAATGGGGAAAAAAATGTGGGCATTAGAGAAGAGCAGGAAAAAGAACCAGTAAGAATAGAACAGACCAAAGAAWAGTGGGGGGAAAGGGTATGACACTTAAAAAATGCAAGTAAATAAGCTCATCTGTAATTATAGGATAAGAAATACAGCCACCTCATGTAATAAGGTGTTAACTAAAATCATATTAAAAGAATCATAGAATCATAGAATCAGTAAGGTTGGAAGGGACCTCTGGAGATCATCTAGTCCAAGCCCCCTGCTCAGCAGGGTCACCTAGAGCATGGTAGACAGGGTTGCATCCAGGCGGGCCTTGAAGATCTCCASAGAAGGAGACTCCACAGCCTCTCTGGGCAACCTGGTCCAGTGCTCTGTCACTCTCACAGAGCAGAAATTCCCCCTCACATTCAGGCAGAACTTCCCAYGGTTCAATTTCTGCCCATTCACTCTTGTCCTGTCACACRGGACAACTGAAAAGAGTTTGTCCCTGTCCCCTTGATACCCTCCCTTCAGGTACTTATCCACATTGATAAGATCCCCCCTCAGTCTTCTCTTCTCCAGGCTRAASAGGCCCAGCTCTYGCAGCCTTTCCTCATAGGGCAGATGCTCCAGCCCTCTGATCTTCATAGCCCTACGATGGACTCTCTCCAGTAGCTCCATGTCTCTCTTGTCCTGGGCAGCCCAGAACCGGACACGGTACTCGAGATGAGGCCTTCCCAGGGCTGAATAGAGGGGTAGGATCACCTCCCTCCACCTGCTGGCAATACTCTTCCCAGTGCACCCCAGGAGACCATTAGCCTTCCTGGCCACAAGGGCACCTTGCTGGCTCATGGTCAATTTGTCATCCGCCAGCACTCCCAGGTMCTTCTCTGCAGAGCTGCTCTCCAGAAGGTCAGCCCCCAGCYTGTACTGGTGCCGAGGATTATTCCTCCCTAGGTGCAGGACCCWGCACTTGCCCTTGTTGAACCTCATGAGGTTCCTCTCCGCCCAGCTCTCTAGCCTGTCCAGGTCTCTCTGAATGGCAGCACASCCCTCAGCTGTCTCAGCCACTCCTCCCAGCTTGGTATCATTGGCAAACTTGCTGAGGAGGCACTCCATCCCCTCATCCAGGTCATTAATGAAGAAGCTGAACAGGATGGGACCCAGTACTAAGCCCTGGGGGATGACACTAGCCACGGGCCTCCAACTAGACTCCACGCCACTGGTGATGACCCTCTGAGCTCTGCCATTCAGCCAGTTCTCAATCCACCTCACTGTCTGCTTGTCTAACCCACACTTGCAGAGCTTATCTAGGAGGATGTTATGGGAGACAGTGTCAAAAGCCTTGCTGAAGTCAAGGTACACAACGTCCACYGCTCTCCCCTCATCTACCCAGCCAGTCAATCTATTAGAGAAGGTTATCAGGTTGGTTAAGCAGGATTTCCCCTGGGTGAATCCATTCTGACTACTCCTCATCACCTTCTTATCCTCCGTATGTCTSGAGATGACATCCAGAATGAGCTGCTCCATTACCTTTCCAGGGATGGAGGTGAGGATGACTGGCCTATAGTTGCCCGGGTCCTCCTCTGGCCCTTCTTGAAGAGTGGAGTGACATCGGCTTTCTTCAGGCACCTCTCCAGTTCTCCAGGACCTTTCACAGATGATGGAGAGCAGCCTGGCAACAACATCCGCCAGCTCCCTCGGTACCCGTGGGTGCATCCCATCAGGGCCCATGAATTTGTGAACGTCAAGCTTGCCCAGAAGGTCTCTAATCCTATCCTCCTCAACCAAAGGAAAGTCTTCCCTTCTCCAGACTTTCTTCCTCACATCCAGGCTTCAGGATTCATGAGGGCTGCCCTTAGCAGTGAAGACTGAAGCAAAGAAGGCATTCAGTAATTCTCCTCTGTATCCCTTGTCACCAGGGCCCCCGCACCATTCAGGAGCGGGCCCACATTYTCCCTAGTCTTCCTCTTGCTGCTGATGGATTTGAAGAAGCCCTTCCTATTGTCTTTGACATCCCCTGCAAGACTCAATTCCAACAGGGCCTTAGCCTCCCTTGCCGCATCTCTACATAGTCTGACTGCATTCCTATAATCCTCCCAAGTAGCCTGTCCCCTCTTCCACATTCTGTGKACTTTCTATTTCTGTCTGAATTTGGCCAAGAGCTCCTTGCTCACCCATGAAGGTCTCCTGCTCCTTTTGCTGCACTTCTCACTCATAGGGATGCACTGCTCTTGAGCTTGGAGGAAGTGATGTTTGAATATTAGCCAGCCAAAAGAACCCATGGGAGAACCTTGTCTCAGCAGGAAATATACTAAAATTGAAAACACTTGCAATTTTCATTACTTTAACTTATTCTTGAAAACAGGAATTCATTCAGTCTGAGAAAATATYCCAAGTTAATGGTGCAGCTCCACAACCACGGCAACAGAGTTGACTTCCTACTGCTGAGGTCTAACATGGGAGCTGCAAAAGCAGTACAGTGCCAGCATTGTGATCAATACCAATAGAAGCACCATGATTTCACTGCAGTGTGATAGTACAGCTGCTTYGCATTATTTGTTACCGTGCACACAAATTGTAACAGGTCCTCAGCTATGGATTCTTTTCCAACAAATTTAAACCCCTAACAGCCTTGAAAGTACACTAGCATCTTTAATTTAAAATAAATGTTTCTGCCTCAGAGATAMACAAATAGCCTAGAAAAACCTCTTTTGTTTAGAAACACCTATCTTACTTCTAAACAAAATATTTTATTCTAGGCTATTTGAAACAGTCAAGAAATTTACTAAAATTTAACTGACCAATGACTTCAAAAAGGAACTCAAAACTACTATAGATTATTCTAACAAAAAGATTATCTCTTTGAGCTAATCTCTTCCTRCACAAATTCTAATCAGATTAAATTTTGCTGAACCATGAATATATAAAAATATACACTTTATAATGAAGACAGATCACTAACTACATTGTTTTAATATCTCTGGTGATGATCAAACACAACAATATCATGCAAAATTAAAATTTAAGACAGGCCATTTTCAAAGTTACTATAGGATATGCCATTCTCAAGACCATTCTTTTCTCAGGGAGAAAATCACTTTCTGTTTGCTTCCTAGTTTGCATATTAAAATACATATGTATATACGTGTGTGCGTGTGTGTACATCTATATAAATGTGTTTATATATATATATACACACAGGTGTATATAAAATATGTGTGTGTGTATATGTATGTATGTATGTGTATATATATAAATAAATATACACAAAAATACACACATGGTGTAAATTATGGTACTTACTCCTGTTCCAGAAACACACCCTTTTGGTATCACCCTTTCATTTATCATGATTGTGATGAGTATAAAATCCAAAGTACCATAAATTAACACAATCAAGGGACTAAATATATTAGAAGATGAGCAAGAAAAAATGCTGAAATAGTTTGTCTTGCATGTCAAATGACAGGAAAGGTAGCAGTGTAAGGGGCCAAGCTACAAGTGGAAGAAAAATAAATGGAAGACTCTATTTYACTGACTGCTCAGTATATTTTTTTGACCACTTTTCTCTAGTAGGTTAATAGCTGGGCTCCCTCAGCCATGATAGCTCTGATGACTGTATTGACAAGAATTCATGATCTACAGCAGATCTGCTTTTAGGAAATGGCTGGGTAAGCCATTCCATTAACAATACTAATCAGATAGAGTATTGCTAATGGATGACCTTGCATCTGGTTAGCACGAGCTACTTAGCATGTATATGTTGTATTTCTTGTGCAAGATCAAGATGTCACTGCTATAAATATGCACATTCTGTTTAGAAAATTGTTTAAAATTTATTCTCTACATCTGCTGCAACTTTGAAAAACACAGAGCTCGTTCTTTTCTTTTGTCATTAAATCAGATTACTGTCGCACACTGCTAAAGCTTTTCATGCCCCGAAAAAACAAACAATGGACCAATGTGTAAAGATACACTAGGAATTTATACATTCACTTTTCTGTCCTGGTATAAAGGAGTTCTCTCTAATATGTGTGTCCTGACAATCATGTTTCTAGATAAAATATATTTTTGTATTCTGAAATGAGAGGTATAATAGCCATTTGAAAGATACACTGCACAAAACTACAGTGCCCACAGCTCTAATCCTTTCACGTAGCTATAAAATATTTAAAGTACACAGTGTTTACAGGCAGTTAATAGATAGCAGTGACAAACTCTTTTCAGGAAAAGCTCATTCTAGAAGCTTTATAAAAGTAGGAGAAATCTTAAGAGGCATAGCATCCACAAAATAGGGCATTTTAAGAGATTCCCCCTCACCTTTCTCTTCCATGAAAAACAACAGATGTGCAAAAGTGTGWGTGAATGAGCTGTTTTCCTCCATTCCTGGACTATATTTACCACCAAATCAGCACGTGTCCTTAACAAGAATTTTTACAGTATTTGTCTTTAGTCAATGAAAATTTTCCTWACTTGCAGCACAGATAACAGATCTTGGTTGGCTTTTGCTCCATTGCAGTGTAACATGCAAACACAGAGCAAAACATCACCAGTTTACCATAGTAATATCTTATCCTTTTATGAGGGGAGAGCAGTGGACACTGTCCACCTTGACTTCAGGAAGTCTTTTGGCACTGAATCGTGATCAACATCCCCTTAGGCAAGCTCAGGAAGTGTGGGCTAAATGAACAGACAGTTAGGTGGATTGGACACTGGCTGGATGGCAGAGCTCAGAGGCTTATGATCTGTGGTGCAAAGCCTAGCTGGAGACATGTGGCTAGCTGTTGCCCCCAGGGGTCAATACTGGTCTCGTCTTGTTCAACTTATTGATCAGTGATCTAGATAAAGGGACAGAGTGTCTCCTCAGGAAGTCTGCGGATGATTCCAAACTGGGAGGAATGGCTGATGCACCTGAGAGCTGTGCTGCCATTCAGAAGGACCTCAAGAGGCTGGTGAAAAGGGCAGAGGGCAACTTCATCAAGTTCAACAAGGGCAAGTGCAGGGTCCTGCACCGAGGGAGGAACAATCCCAGRCACACCAGTACAGGCTGGGGGCTGACCTGCTGGAAAGCAACCCTGCAGAGAGGGACCTGGGAGTCCTAGTGGAMAACAAGTGGACCGTGAGCCAGCAATGGGCCCTTGGGGCAAAGAAGGCCAATGCTGCCCTAGGTTGCACTGGGCAAAGCATTGCCAGCAGGTGGAGGGAAGTGAGGGCCCTCTCCTCAGTCCTGGTGAGGCCCCATCTGGAGTACTGCATCCAGTTCTGTGCTTCCCAGTACAAGAGAGAGGTGGAGTTACTAGAGCGAGTCCAGTGGAGGACAACTAAGACGAAGACACTGCAGCATCTCTTTTTAATGGTGCCCAGTGGCAGTATGACAGGCAATGGGCACAAACTGAAACACAGGAAGGTCCTTTAGAATACAAGGGAAAATTGCTTTATTGTGAATGTGACAGGGTACCAGAACAAGTTGCCCAGAAAGATTATAGCATCTCCATCTTTGGAGATATTCSAAAGCAATCTGGACAGGCTCCTGGGCAATGTGCCCTAGGTGACTCTGCTTGAGCAGGGGGTTGGACCGGATGATCTCTACAGGTCCTTTCCAATCTCAATCATTTTCTGGTTCTCTAAAATAAATCTGTTCAATTCGAACTCATRAGTTTTCCCCCTAAAGTTTCTTTATTTCTTTGCACCTCAAAAAAGAAATCACTTCCACTTTACTACATCAAACTAATGAGATATTGAGATCACCTTGAAAGTCAAGTAGAAAAGGGTGGGCTCTGAAATAAATATACAGTTCTTAAAGCTGTATGCCTAAGCAAATCCTCAATTCCGAGTTTCTTCTGCTTAACAAGGACCTTCAACACAGAGAGATAGTTCCCTAATAGCAAGAGGGATGTCTGAAGCTCCCCTCCATCCATGGATCTCTTTTTTTTGTTAAGTGAAACTGTGATGCTTGATGCACTTACATTTACTACCCTGAAAGAACATAAACCTTTCACTATTCAACTCCTGGTCCTCCAATATTAAGAATTTGAGTTGCATGATCTGGGAAGTAAATGTACATTTAGAAAAACATTACTATTTTTAAACATGTTTTACTGTGGTTTCAAAAAGTTCTGGAACTGGCACGACTTCCATCCAGCACTACTAGCAATGCTAAATATTGTATGGCCAACTCATAGGGCACATTTGTTTTTCTACTCACATACCATATAAAGAAGCTAAAAAATCCCTTTCATACCAGGTTACTAATATCCACTCTATAGAAGAGAGCAGACAACATAATTTCAGCCTTCCAGATTAACTTTTGGCAACTTAAAAGTCTAAATTTTAACATTCAATCACTGCAGAACTCATATGTTTTCCAAACATCACTTTTGTATATTTGTTAACTTTAAATTCTGTTGTTGCCAAGTTTGGATTCCCTCCATGCCATTCTTGCACCTCCAATAAGATTTGTTCAGCTTGGTCAACCTTCTTGTAATACCTGATAACTCAATGCTATGCTTCCTATGGTTTCCTTACCCTTTCTACCTCTAATTTTACTCAGAATGAAAATCAGGGTATAATTCCTCGGCTTTGAATCTTATAGGACTCAATCTTACAGGACTGTGCCAGAAAGTACCGTTTAAAAATCCCAGACCAACAGAGTTTGGTTGGTCCCTTTAAGGCCTGGGACAAGTCTGTATAGTACAAGGATTTGCCCTTAACTTGCTTACTTTGCAACCCTACTGCCCAAAGGGCAGGTGGATAAAGCAAAAAAGAGGACAGTTTTAGCTAAAAATTTACCTACCGGTTCCTACAGTCAGTTTTAAAGGGCTTTTTTCCTCTCTAAAATATATAAAAGCAACAAATCCTTTACAAATGAGCCAAGTTTCTCTGTCGGGCAGTTACAGAGTGAGTCTAAATGCAGCGACAGCAGAAAAGCTGAAGSGCAGCCCTTGCTCAGTAGTGCTTCTTTTGCTGCTCTCCTGGGCCCCTGCCTAAGCGCTCGGCCTCCACCACCTCTGCACTCCTCACGAGGTGACGGTGGCAATGAGCTTCAGCACAGCAAGCCATCACCTCATTCCTCTCCAACACCAAAGTTTTATGTGCAGAACACTTCTGCATGGGTAGTTTTGGGTCGTACTGCCACCRTACCAGCTTTTGCAGCAGATAGATTAGCGTGCAGCTAAAAAATGCCTCTCCAAACCTGTTGGTACATTTTGGCCTTTGCTTATATGAAAAGAAGAGTGAGAGTTGAAACCATCATTTACAAAATTCATACATGTAAATTGTCTGGGATGCCCATGTGCTCTTTGTGATACGATGCCACAGTGACGTTAAGGAGCTGCTCTTCAAGCTTTAACCGGTCTGCAGCTTAGCGATAAGAAGTTCTCAGCATAGTTGTGCTCTTCTCTGAGCCTCASAAGCTTACATCCCAAAGGTAGACTACAGTCCTCTAATACAACACAGCACAAGAAAAAGGTACATTTTCACCCCAGAACCTGGCTATCCCTTTCCTTTTAGGGTGGAGTTTAGTTTGTTGCTCAGCGGTCCTTTAATTGCAGCTAAACCTCTTTGCTTTGTTAGCAACTCCAAAACACCTCAAGGTTTTTTTGTTCCCTCTCCTGGAAAAAATGGGAGCTTGTTAATGCTAGCAGGTGAAAGGACCGTTAGAAGCAGGGGACTATTTGAGCTTTTGTTTTGGGGCTGAAAATTCCTTTGGACAGCCCAGTGGCTTCAGATGACATCACAAAATGAAATTATCTGGTTGCAGATAAAGGGAAGGAGAAAGGTCATATGTACCACAGCAGCTCTCCAATAAAATACAATTAACTTCTTGAGTTGCAGCTTCCCAACCTGAATTAAGAAGGGTCAGCAACAAATACAAGCCTAGAATGCCTAACCAAAAGATTTTTTTTCCCTGCTCACAACTGCTGCCAAAGGCAATAGTAAGACATGAGCATGAGCACATTTCATGAAGATGACAGCTCCTTTGAGGGAAATAAATTCTGTGCTGACTTCCACTCCGGGCAACTCCTTTGCTTTCAGGGTAGAATTTATCTAATACTAACCTCCACTACATTCCATGCTGAAAAAACAAAGGAAAAAAAAAAAAACAAAATACCCAATGCCACCTGATTCAAAACCTTCCTTTCTATCAGAATGAAATCCCSTTTCAACTTCCATTGCTTGTTAGGGAGACCCTCTCCTCGCAAACCTCCAAATAAAAATGCCACACACATATACAAAATAAAGAATTCAAGGTAAGTATATATGAACGAACTTCGACCTTTCCTTTTGGCATGGCCATATGACTAAAATACTGGCATCTGCTTAAGGTCAGAGGTCTGTGGTACATGAAGTCTATGTTTTTCGTATGTGCTTTCAAAGGCAGGCTGTATTGTCATGGATAATTATGACATCTACTGCAGACACATCTCAGTTTCATTTACAGTGGTCAAAATCTTTTTCAGCTTCATTGAGCGTAAATGCAAATAAACCTTGACCAGAGCTGTAAGAAATATTCATTATAATAGGAGATCTCTTTGGTTAGACTGACCTTTAAAATTAATTAAAATTAATTAAGTGAAAAACATGAAGATTTTTCAAATTAATCTGATTTTTCATTTGCATTTAAATTTGCAGTAGATCAGATAATTGTACATGTGGTATTGGGAAGCTCCACACTAATGTTTCAACATAAAAAGATCTAATTAGAAGAGGTTTCAACTATAACAAATGAAGGGCTAGATTCTGACTACRAACCACATGATCCATTAATAGGATCAGGATGCATTAATATCGCCACTGAGAGACATTCTGCAAACGCAGCTTCACTAATTGTGTGAAAAGAAGGGAATGTATTTTTAAGTTAGTGATTTTTAACTGTTTTGAATTCATAGATCCCTAAATATTTCTCAGTGGAGATGCAGACCTTTGAATAGCAAAATAGCCTGAGGCAAAGCACTTGCTTTTCCTTTTACTTGGATTTCTGAGATTTAGTTTCCAACCACAGGCTAAAAATCTTTTTTTTTTTTTTTTAATAAGATATCTCTTTGCTGCAATTTAGGCGTTTTGCTTAGAATATTACTACCGAAGCTTCCCCCATGACAAAGGAGGAGAAAGAGAGGGATGAGTTGTGGACTTCTTTGAATTGAAATTGCAGGTGCTTATGTTTCCAGATCCCATCTTTCCAGATACGTTACATACAAATTACAGATTACATCTAAATCCCTCTTTCTGCAGCTCATCAACCTTCAAAATTACAGGGTTTCTGGCATCGCTGTCAACCTAATACTCTCCTGAGCCATMGTTTTAGAAATATTTAGACATTACTTTGTTTAATTAGACCTGGGTTCCTAGGTGTCTCAGCTACATTTGAGAATATGACTTGGCTGTCTACACTACTTGATYACGTAATCAAGCACTAAAAGGAGCCATGTCTAAGTAACTATCAGGGTTGATCTTTGGCATAAAAAGATCTAAGATTGTGCCATATTCTGGTCCAGAGCCCAAATGTCTTTGACCAGAACCAGGTACTCAATTTACAGCATAAAGTTAAATGCCAATATGTAATCTGAGGCTTAGGCAGATGTGTACTTGTTATCTGGAAGAGTTCTGTGTGTCACATCCATTTGCCCAAGAATCGCTAGACAAAGGATAACCCTATACAATTTTTTAAAATCTTTCTTCTAGTTGTCTTGAAAATGTTTTCCCCTCCCCACTCAAA
This sequence comes from Rhea americana, assembly GCF_003343005.1. NCBI lineage: Eukaryota > Metazoa > Chordata > Aves > Rheiformes > Rheidae > Rhea > Rhea americana. The sequence goes on from NW_028186701.1 coordinate 1,881,028, forward strand.
TTTCACTAGAGCAAGAGGAGGATCCTTTGCTCTGACAGAGGTATACTATAGTCTTCTTCATATTTCCTGATCAAATATTCTTTCAGGGTTATTATTTCTAGCATTCCTTCAGCAATAGACATGATTCACCCAAAAGGCTCAGTCCATTATTTCGCTGCTGTGAAGGCTGTTGTACACAACAGAAATCCCCTCAAGCACGAATTTGGAAACAAAAGCATCTTTCTGCCCATTGATCGTCAAAGCCCCTTAGCACTTCCTCCAATCCATGTTTTGTGCATATGTTTAAGATGTGCCTCCCTTCTGTTCCTTAAAGAGTATTCTTGGTACAGGGCTTTAAATGAAGTATTGATTTGAACAAGGTTCTTCCTGGCCATGTATTTTCTCCTTGTCAGTGTTATGAGTTTCTTCCTAAATATTACCTAAAGGTTTGAGAGCTAAGCTGCAGCTTGGACTCTTGTGTTTGGTATTGCCTCATCTATGACTTCTGGTGATCTATAGTCGCATATAGAGGAAAAAGCAATGCAGTCACATTTACTGGCTAAGACCCAATCTAGATGATCAGGCAGGCTCCTTCCTATAATGGTATGCCATCTCCAGCTTAACTTATGCAGGAAATAATGATTAAAGGACCCTTCATCAGACTAATCTGGACAGAGAGATTGTGCAATTTCCTAAAAAAAATGACAAACTTGATGAAAAATCACTAGAAAGTTTTGCAATGCAACAAATTTACATGCCATAGACAATAATTAGTTTTTTTACAACAGACTAGATATTACTCACTCTTGCTCTCTGTTACTAACCATTTTTCCCTCCCCACTAACACAGAGTAGAAAACTTTTCCCTGGCAAACATTATCAGCAAGGATACAATTTCCTAGAGAAATCTGGCTCAGCTTCAAGATTCGTTGGTAGGATCAAATACGTATCAAAAAGAGGAAGGTAACCTCATGGACGCATCAGGCAGAAAATTTGCACACATCTACTCTTCCATCCAATCAAAAAAATGTTTTCTTATAGTGTCTGTATGAGGGATTAACACTGAGGCCAACACAACACCTCTGATTTGAAATTGCAAGCAAGTCTAAGGCCACTGTGCTTTTGGAGAGACCCAGATCAAGTACATGACAGACAAATAAACATCAGCTGCCACTAGAAATCTTTTCCTTTAAATATAAGGATTCATTGCAGAACAAAAGATGGAGGCTAGGGACTTATGTATCGCCTTTCCAACAAGTGAGGCAGCTAACATCCAGATAGATCTAATGTTTATATCTTTATTACTACTAATCTGCAAGACGCAGCAATTTTAGTTAAAACTTAACACTGATAAGCTAGGAATTGATAGTCCAGAAGAGTTTCAAGGAATAATGAACTACTAGAGAAAAAAATCCTTCTGTTCTCTGGATGAGATGTAAAACCTAATACTTTCCTTATCATGGCCATGAAAGCTTACTGAATTTCTTCATTACTTGACACAACAGCATTCGGGTTGCTAATTACAGAAAATTGAAAGTCATAGTAATAAAACTATGAAAAATACTAAAGGAAAGAAGCACAGTGTTGAAAATTGCATGGGAAGTTGCTGGCCTTGGTTCCCAAGAGATTAAAAATGGGAACAAATTTCAAATATATAGGCTTGTCATTGCAAGCAGTGCTGCCAGCATGGAGCAAAGTAACACAGCTCACACTAGAAGGGGTCTGTTACTAACTGCCACTGATCAATGGGCATGAGAGCAGAAACTGAGAGTTAACCCAAGCAACCTAACCCTAACTCACATCATTATATTCTGCCTGAGCTTTCCGAGCATTATCAACTCATAGGCTTTCCATTAGTCTTAAACTGTAGATGTTTAACAGCACTTTGCAACTTAGCTCTGCTGTGCTGATCTCTAAATGTGGGTGCATGTCAAGAGTGGATGAAGTGATTGCTACTCTGATATTTGTGTCACATTTTCTTTGGCATTATTAAAAAAAAAAAAAAAAAGACAGACCAACAGAACAGCTCCTGCCTCTGTAAGTGCCCTTGGTGCCATTTCAATTTGAAGACAGACAAAGTGCAGGAGAAGACAAGTGCTGTGATGGCCACGTTAATTACAAACCGAAAAAACAAAGCAATGAAGATGAAAGGACCAGCAGGGCACAAAAAGGGAGTTAGAAGACAGTATCTGTAAACCCATAGCGCTGCTGCTAYGCATCAACTTCTGATCTCCCAACTTCCCACAAAGTCATCCTTCTGTGCCTCTGATTTTCAGCTTAACACAATGTCAGGTGAGACTATGTTTAATCCTTTAAYTCAACATCTTTCACTGGGCCCTGCAGCACAAAACTGCACCAGACCAGAGCCTTTGAGATAAATACAGCTTAAACCATGGATATTTAATTCTGCATTAGCTCTTGTACAAGTCCCCAGCTCAATCTGAATTGCCTCAATATTCATAAGCATCAGGTATCTGATTAAAAAGTCACGGCAGCATGATGTACATGATGACATCTCACATGGCACGCTCTGTGTGATATTTGGCCTTTCACATTTCTTCTGCTGTTGGTCTCAGATCACGTCAAGGGCTGGGATATGCTTTCTGCCAGCTCAAGAGCAAGCTCTTCCACAGCCTAAGCAGARTATGCTCCCATTTTTAACTGAATTTCTTCATGGCAGGGCTATGGTGAGGCCAGCACATGCCACAGTCCAAGGGCACAGGAGGCATGGCCTCAGTTGAAGGGAGAAACCCAAGAGCCTTACCCAGGGGTCACTTATGCCTCAGAACCATCTCACCCTTGACTCTTATCATGCCTAGGGACTTTTATTCCCCCCCCACCCCAAGACATGAGGAGTCTGCATGCATATGATCCTACTTTCTTTTTTAACATTACAAGGATAGTTCACAGAATCACAGAAAGGTTGAGGCTAGAAGGGACCTCTGGAGATCACCTAGTCCAATCCCCCTGCTCAAGCAGGGTCACCTAGGGCACATTGCCCTGGACCAAATAGCTTTGCAATATCTTGAAGGATGGAGACTCCATAACCTCTTGGCACAACCTGTTCCAGCACTCTGTCACCCTCACAATAAAGCAGTTTTCCCTTGTGTTCAGAAGGACCTTCCTGTGGTTCAGTTTGTGCCTATTGCCACTCGTCCTGCCACTGGGCACCTCTGAAAAGAGGCTGTCCCCACCCTCTTCACACTCTCCCTTCAGATATTTAAGCACGCTGATAAGATCCCCCCTTTTTCTGTCTTCTCTAGGGTGAACAGTCCCAGTTCTCTCAACCTTTCCTCAAAGGAGAGATGCTGCAGTCCCTTCGTCTTAGTTGTCCTCCACTGGACTCGCYCTAGTAACTCCACCTCTCTCTTGTACTGGGAAGCACAGAACTGGATGCAGTACTCCAGATGGGGCCTCACCAGGACTGAGGAGAGGGCCCTCACTTCCCTCCACCTGCTGGCAATGCTTTGCCCAGTGCAACCTAGGGCAGCATTGGCCTTCTTTGCCCCAAGGGCCCATTGCTGGCTCACGGTCCACTTGTTGTCCACTAGGACTCCCAGGTCCCTCTCTGCAGGGTTGCTTTCCAGCAGGTCAGCCCCCAGCCTGTACTGGTGTGCCTGGGATTGTTCCTCCCTCGGTGCAGGACCCTGCACTTGCCCTTGTTGAACTTGATGAAGTTGCCCTCTGCCCTTTTCACCAGCCTCTTAAGGTCCTTCCGAATGGCAGCACAGCTCTGTTCATCATAACTCAAGCAAGTTCAGTGCAGATTACTGAGCCCTGCCTTGAAAAGCCAGTTCATTTGCAAAGCCCCCACCCAACACACAGTAGAGAGGTGGCTCAGTAGTTACAGTTGYGTTTCCAGCTTCGGCAAGATGAAACCGTTTAATAGCCCTTTCTGCTTATCCCGAGAGGTACACAGACACTCAGAMAGCAGCCCGTCCACGCAGGCCAACTGCCTGTACTCAGACTCTAGTCACCCTGGGCAGCTCAGATAAGGAGTTAAAAAAAGGGGCGTCTATTCTCTCCTGCTGACAACATAACCAAAAGCAGTACGACTCCATGCTCCCTGCCTCTGTCTTGCCTATCAACAGCGGTGTAAGAGCCTATAAATACAGCAGAGATGCATACTTGTGGTGCAGAGCCCACTTAGGCTTCCAGTCTGTTCTCTGGCTTCAGCACCAGATGCCAAATAGTTCTGCAGGACTGTAAGGGCACTCCTGGGCTCTCGTAGGGGGCTGGAGTAACATGGCAGCTTCATTTGTTTCGGAAACAAAACAATGCAGATTGTTCAGCTGCCTTCAGCTGTCTAACAGTTCCTTTTAATCTCCAGAATCTGCTATTTGTATACATTTGCCTTCCRCTGCACATTTTTATTTTACTATTTATGCGCTACAATATCAACTCCCTGAACAAGCTACTAATCTTACACTATGCAAAGTAAAAAACAAAAACAAATAAACCAAATAAATTTGGCACTCGACRAATATCCTAACCCCTCTCAGTGAACAGTAATGTCAAAGAAGACATGCTCTGAGACTGGAGGAGGCAAAGCTGGCACAGCTACTCTGATCCCCTCTGCTCCCAGCACAGTGGGGCAAGATGAACTCCATGTCTAATAGCCTGAGACTGGCATTAGGAAGAAGCTAGTTATTTGCTGGGGAAATGATGATCAAAGCCACGTCTCTGCAGATTCAATGGCAATGAGGTATGAGACCAGATCCCAGCTCTCGGGCTAGAAAAATGGATTTGAATGGCTTAAAATTTCTGCCTAAAGCCCGTTATTTTCCAATTCCAGTTCAATTTCTGCAGCAAGTCCCATTTCCCTTGAGACAGTAGGACTGTGTTTCAAGTGTCTGGAATGAGCCATGCTCTCCCCCATTTCATTGACTGCTGACTTCAAAGGGAACACACTTGGTTCATTAGACTACTTAATGGTACTCATTTTGGCACTAACCTTAAAGCATTTACCAAAAATCAGTTTTAAATGTGTGCTTTTGGGTTTTTTTTGTTTTRTTATTTTTACAATCAGAATAAGCAAACAATCAAAATGGATTTGCCCATAATGGGCAGGGACCTGCCTCACAGAAGGAAGCGGACACATTTTAAAGACAGCTTGCCTTAGTTACATGCACTATGATAAAGCAACATCCGCAATCACTGCATCAAGATGCTTTGAATTGCATTACAGCAACATATGAAAATCTTTTCAACTGAAACTAATGAAACAGATTCATCTCTGGCATAGGCTTATATGGAAGCAAACAAGAAATGTGTCTGATGATGCCAAACTCAGATGGTAAGAGCAGGAAACAATGTGCTATAATACAAGCAGCACAAGTCTTTCTTTAACAGAGCATTTACATTGGGATTGGTAGAAGATTCTGATAATCAAAGAATAAACCGCTTTTTTTTTTTTTTTAACCAATTCTGAAATTCTAGCATCCATTCAGGCAAGAATGATACAAGATGTCAGTAGCATGAGGTATTTCACAGAAATAAGCAACTCTAGTGGAAGCAAAAGGTTCTAAAGTTACTCAAGAGAGGAGTGACAGCAGTGGAGAAAGAGTTAGACACATAGGATAGGTTTGGCAGAAACGGCTACTGGCTGGGCTGGGCTAATGGCCTACACACTACAGGGCAAATATAGAGTGTTAAAAAATTAAGACTTGATTATGCAAGTTATTACAGATGTCATTAATAATACTGCATGATATTTCTATGTGATTTGATTTATAACAAAACTCATGGTTGGAACTCACTGAAGCTGAAGAATTCTTGAATTCAAGGTAGATAAATCACACACAGTTCAGAGGTTTGATGTATTTCAGAGAGGAAAAAATAAAATAAAATTGTGCAGGCCTCCTAAACACAAAAAAACAAGCTTGGTTTGTGAGATTTCTGGTATTTTCAGTAGCTGGTCTAACATGCAATTGACTTCTCTCTATTTCAGAACTTTTATTTTGTCTCTCTCAAGATCTGAAATCACAAGTATGCATGCAAATGATCGAAAACCCAAGCATGTAACAAATAAAGCTGAGTGACTTTTTTTTCAAAGTTAAGTTTATGTATTTTGGAGAAAATATCTGGCATCTTCCTATTTGATTTTGCTTTGACTACAAAGCCAAATAGGACAGCAATCCATAAACATTTAAGTGTAGTGCTGCAAAAAACAAGGTGGTATTTGCGTATAATAAAAAAAAAWTTCTTTTTTTTTTAATTCCACTTTAGGTTGAGATATAAACAGCACTTACAAAAAGTGTAGTTACCTAAAAGCATCAAGTGTGATGCTATCTAAAGGTAGGGTTGATGTTAGATTSCAAGTTTGATTTGTTTGTAGGAGAAGCAGTTCCTGGGTTTGTATGYGTATATATCTCGCATAAATCCAAGGAGGTAATAATTTTGCAGTACAAAGCCATAATGAGGCCACAAATGGAATACCACACACAGCCCTCATCTCAATATTTTTTTTAAAAGGATGTAAAATAACTAGAAACACACAAAGAAGGCTATCTTAAATGATACAGGAATTGTGGGATAAGATACTGAATATGAAGACAAAGGAAGCTAAATTTCTATAATCCAGAAAAGAGGATTGAACAAAATATGATCATACTCTATAAATACCTTACAGGTAACAATACAGATGAAAGAARAGAATTATTTAGAGTCTTGCTAGAGAATGAGAAGCAATTTCCTTTAGCTAAGAAAGGAAAAACTGGACAGAAGAATGTAGGCTAAACATCTGCAAAAGGYAGAACGCCACAAGAGCAGGGCATGTATGGGACTGCATTTTAGACAAGGTGCAGCTGTTTCATGCAGGTGGCATGTTGAACCAGTATGGACAACTCTTGYGTCTACCAGGACACAGTCCTACCCTATGGCTAATATTGGGTGGGTTTTGTTTTGTTTTCTGGGGACCCAGTAGCAGAGATTAATTCAAAGACATATCAAAGTTATGTACGACTTTAATGCTGAAACATATGCTGTCCACAATAAACATTTCCATTTCCCCTTGTAACTTATGGGACATAAGATGTTAATGCTTAATCACGGACAGGACAAATTGCATTAACATGGCAAATACTCCAACAAAAGAGTTMGAAATGGAAATACAGCAACTGCTAAGTATGTCTCTTGGAGAGCAACAGAAGAGTTGCTCTCAATTAATCCAACATGCACAATTTCAACTAATGTCAACATAAGTAATATTCGTTCCTAGCAAATGAACTGAAATTAAATAGAGTATTACCTCAAAGATTGAAAAAGTTTCAGTTTGCAAGTGWACATTCAACAGAAGTCTACAAAAGACAACAAGAAGTTGATCTGAAGCTGACTATGCGCTCCAGAAGGTTGCCGCTGTACTTCTCATGCTGCTGTATAGCAGCATGGACCTCAGCTAACTTGGGATTAGCTGTTTTACTGGGCATTGTGCTAACAGTGTAGCCATAACTACACAGAGGCAAGCACAAGCTTCAGAACCACATCTAGACCCTGGTAAAAGYTCAGGCTTTCCCCTGATTTTATGTTCCTGTGACTACACTATTGTCAGTACACAAGGCAGCCCACCTAAAGCTATTGCAGAAAGGTCTGTAGGCACTGTGGCCATGCCCTAGATTGCACTGTACTCAGGTGTGCTTTGTCTCAGGGGTTAATTTAGGCCTTCCAAGCCTTCCCATCAGTCAGGAGTGAACATCTGGYTCTTGGGCAGTGCAACTCTGGGTAAAATGTCAGAACTGCTTCTTTCTCCATTGATTACAGAGTGACAAGGGAGCTTTGTTACGCTAGCATTGGGGAATACTCCCTCCTTGCATCAGACATACCATATTCACAACCAGATGCTGGTTATGCCCACTAAATAAATAAAATCTGTGGCTCTACTCAGTACATTCTTGAAATAGCAGCATTTTACCTTGGATCTCATACTTGCAATAATGTTAAGTTTGTTTCTAGTAAGCCTATTGACTTTCAATGACTTTAGAAAGAAGCAAGCAGGACCATTTTCTGGTTAAGGGCATTCTTGTTCACATCTCGGGAACAATTTTTTATTTGATTGCCAATTGTCATTAACTCAGTGCTCAGATGAGCACTGGGAGAAGATGATATTCCTTTGCACTGTTCACATGGCCATTTCAGACATTTCTTCTGCAATGGAAATGCCAAAGGCTCAAGAAAGGCAAGCCACTGCCATCCCTTTGCTGACAAAGCTTTTGTAGGACAGTTTCTATACAAACACACCTAAGTATTGAAATCATTATTAGTTCAGAATAGAAATGTTGCAGCAGCTAAAAATCTAAACGGAGCTAAAGAGCRTCTAATGTGCCTCTGCTACAGTTTCTTCTGCTCCTTTCTCCACCAGAGTTGTGGAGTTCTGTTTGTTTATTTTTCCCCCCTCTCTTATTTGATTCTTATATCACACAGTTGTGACTACAGTACTACTATAGTACACTAAATAATGCACCAGTGTTTCTAAGGAAAGAGTGCACAACAACAAGCCAAAGCCTACTTGTTCCCTCCCATTAATAGTCCCTTGCTAATGCTGACATGCTGACGTGCGCAACTTTGCACAGAGGTTTCAGATGTACTGGACACAGTCCAGGACACGCTGCTCACGTGCCACTGCAGAACCATCTTGTGGCATCAATCCTTCTCCCAGCTGGCATCAGAAGTACTCGGGTTGAGATAGTGCTGAATGGAAAAAGTATTTCATTGTTGAATGTTCTGAGTAGYTGAAATGGAAACGCACAGGTTGTGGAAAGCCACTTTTCCTCCTGGAATGAGGTGGTGGTACACACAATACAACAGTCAGTATGGTGTAGTRCTCCTGTATTAGCCCCTGGACCTTTCCCTTGTCATGAAAGATGACATCTTCTTCTTCTTTAGGGATGTGGAAAAAATACACATACCAAAGAAAGTGCTTTCTACAGGTGTCTCATCCCGAAGAAATACAAGGATTCTCACTCTCCCTTCCTAATCCCATGGACATACCACTCATTCTCCCTTCCCACTTTCCCCCTCCCCGMAAAGCGAGCCAGACATCTTTGCAAAACCTTTTCCTTCATCTTTTATCTCAACAGACAGTGCTGTCCAGATTCAGAATTCAGAGGACTTTTTGGAGAGGGGAGGGAAGGTCAAGAAAAATGCACAGGGGAGAAGACAGCCTGTGAAAACACAGTTTCCATGGTGCTTATTCAGACACGAGTTGGAGCAGTATTACAAATCACTTCCACAATGATATGCCACCTCACAGCACAAGTCAACAGAAGAGGTTGGTAACATCTTTGCGCTGTCACAAAGATGGATGTTCCTGGGATGGAGAAGCACAGAAGCTCCCAAGACCCCTCAGGGATTAGCCAGAAAACCTGTCCTGGTCCCACTGCTCTAACAGAATAATCAAGGAAAGTCCATAAGGGACTCTCAGGGATCCCTCTCCTGCTGATTCCTCTCCTTGGATTTGTATAAGACGGCTATCTCCAACTCAGCCTTTTATCACACTTGATCTTTCACACTCATGTTAAAATTCAAGACAGTCTTAAGTCTGTCCTAAAGAGGTAAAGCAGTAGGTGAACGGAATACCTAACAGTAGCATATTCAGTTTGCAAAAATCAAACAGGTAAACTGTACTAAAATATACTTACATGTACAAATCTAACATCATTGTCAGCTAAGAAAGTAGAGCAATGGCATTTCAGACTGCCAAAAAGAGAAACGGAAGATCATATTTATGGCTTATAGTTCCTTTTAACGACATTTTTGGCACAAAGTCACTCTGTGCATATACATACTACAGACAGGCATATAAATTAGGTGTACAATGCTTATACAAAACTGAAYTTGATTATATATTAATTGAACAACATTAATAGGTTAAAATTACTACTGAATAAATCAATACTTTGCTGATTAAAGATCATAAGTTAAAAAGATTTATCTGAATAAATACAGTGAAATAAATCCTTTTAATGAATGAGAACTGTGAAGGCAAAGACAGCTGTACAGGCACTGCTTACTCAATGCCGCAGACAGGAAAGCTGCTCTCATAACATGAGCTATAAAAACATTTTTTGTTTACTACTACAGCCTACCCATTTGACATATATCCTAATAAATGGTTCTCAATAAAAAGTATGTAAGTGAACACCATTTTCTCTGGCTTTCCCCAGAGTATTGAGGATTATTAGACAGATTATCAGCTTTCCACAAAAGAGGTTTGTGTAGTTTTCAAAATTTGACTCGATCTCTTGAAATAAGGTTCACAGAAGAAAACACACTGGGCCAAATTCATCAGTAGTCAGATATATTTGCAGGCTCAAACTGGTTATTTTTCTTATTCAGGTCAYAGAACACACACAGGGAGAGGAAAGGCAGGTTTTATGCTGTGGATAACCTCTCCACTCCCCCCACATTGTAATTACTATCCAGAAAATACAAATACCAGCCCAAAACTTCTTCTGATCCCAGCAGCTGAGCTGTTTSTGTGAATATTTCCAGCAATAGACTTGTCAGAAATTTCTCAGAAAGTAGAGATAAAAGTGCAATCTCAAACAAAAGCAAATTCATTTCCTTTTAAATTCAGGCAAATATGTGCACAATTTTTTAATGCATTTGCCCATCTTTAATAAACAAAAGCATGCAAGAAAGTTAATGTAGTATAAACATGAATAATTTTCTTTAGAAAGATGACAGCCATGGTTTAAAATCACAGTGAAGCAAAGTTCCAAGTTAAGTGCTTCAGACAAGTAGGAATTAGTATGTCTTTGAAATCAACACAGCCAAAGAGAAAAAAGATTTTKTAAAATCTACTAAGCTCCACATAATGTAATTGCCAAATATAAAATTATATGTATCTGAAATATCTGAATTAGCAGCACAGAGACTAGAAATGAAATGCATTTTAGTTGCATCTGAAATCTTTTATGCTTGTCTAGTATCTTCTAAAGATATTATATAGAAATAAATTTATCTCGCAACTCATCTATATTCTCATTGAGAGCACCAGAGTCTGATGCATTTTTAAGTATGATCTCAGAGGCATACATAGCTAAAATGAAGGTGACATTTTATYAGTAGCTGTAGGCAACTCTAGTTCTGGCTACTCTCTTTATTATTTATCTCTCTATATGTATATGATCTGCTGCTTTTAASTTTATTGACTAAGAATATTCTCTGGGGACAGGGTCTTTCCTGTATGTTCATCATGATGAGAAAGCAGAAAGGTCACAACGGGAAAGAAACCTCCATTTTCATAGGCACTTTAATGCATTGCTCCTAAGGGAATTCAAGCTGCTTTAGAAAGGTTTAGCTGCATATGGGTGAGCCCTTTACTCCGGAGCCAGCTAAAAGCCTATTCATCTATGCACGATTCAGTGTAACACAAGCACAATAAAAAGGATAGTTTCTGCACACTCACTAGAATCCAGTGTGCACTTCATTGTCATCTCTACAGTTACTCCACACACCCACACAGTGTAAGATAAGGGCTGTTTCTTAACAGGAGGTACAAGAGGCAGGGAAAGGTCATAGTGCCGTGGGATTTCCTTTTAGATAATAAACAGGATTACAGTGAATAGGTCCCAGTGACTCGATGACCCTCAAATGATACCCAGGAATCTCAAATTGCGTGACTAGAATCTCAGGTCCCAGCAAGTCTAGGAACAATGAACTGGCATATATGCAAAACAACATAAGCAGCATATATATATCTATATATATATATACACACACACACACACACACATATACATATATGTATGTATATGTATGTATATATAGTTGCTCAAATATCCAACTAAACAGCCAAAATCCTCCATGAAGTTTAAAAAAACAGAGAGTTCTTGCTATCTTTGTCAGAAGAGTATTAGTATCAGAAAAAACAGGACCATAAAAACATAAAAATAAGTTGCCTCTATCTCATATAATTTCTGCATTGAGCAACTGAAAAATCAAGAGACCAAGGGGGTGATACTGAGAAGCAAAAAAGTCCAACCACATTAAACTATGTTCACACAATTGCAAGAGACTGTATCATCCATTAGCTATGAGTCACCACTCATCAGCTGACCCTCARTAACCGGTCACTGATGTGATCCTAGACTGAGGCAACAAGAAGCAAAACAGATGAGCTTCAACTACATTCAGTCAATGACAGTCTTCCTCATCACTTAAATTGTTAGTGCTTTATTTAAATTCTTAGTGCTTAAGCTAATGCACCCTACTCCATTGTGGCATACCCAGGACCAGGAACACATACACTTGCAGTCACTATACCACAGCTGAAGATCAGAGGCTTCTCAAAACATGCTTTTAAAACACAGGCAAAACTACTCTAAACCATCGATTAGCTACCAATGAGAGACTGAATAGTACAACGATGTATATTTTAAGTCATGACAGGATACACCAGTAGATTAATTTGCACTCGGACTACCTCAGATATGTAGGCAATTACAGCTCTTGTAAATAAACAAGAGGGTAACGTGCAAAATGGATCACTCAGCAAACCAGGATGACTTCTGACACYGACTAAAGGATTGAATGAATAAATCTCAAAACATAACTGATCACTAGCAGGTACAATTTCTTGCTAAAAATTACTAGGATGTTTAAAACCATGGTCATTGATTTTAGACTAGCACCCTCAATGTGCAAGAGAAAACATGCATTTTAGCTTAATTTCAGCACTCAATTGATCAAAAATTGCGGTGCTCAGCCCAGTGTGAATAAAAGCAGTAAATTATAATGAAAAAGTTCTGAGAGATTATTCTTCTCCAATGATTTTTTGCAACTTAAGAATAATTCAGTTAAAACAGAATATGAGGAGCAATAGAGAAGTACTATGTAGGACATGGCTAACATGTCAGGGGAGTGGTGAGCACATGCCATTCACTTCTAACAAGTTCATTTAAGCTACATTTGAGAGAAAAAAAATCCACAGCACAACCAAAAAATTGGCGAGGAACCAAAACCAGTCCTACAATACTGATTTTTGCTAGTGTAGCGATGCTGCTAGTTAGAAGTATGGGAAGACAAGAAAAAAAGAAGTCAYGCCCAGTAGATGATGGTCACACCAGAAACCCAAGGCAGATGCAACTCCACCAACATCAGTGGTTGTTCAGAGAGGTGCAGTAGTTAGCTAGGAGGGCAGAGCCTCGTAACACTATTTTCTTGTGGTCTTAYTGGAGGCTCTCTAATCACAGACATATCATTCATGTTCAAACTACATAAGTTTCCAGGATTTCAGCAGGATTTTAAAACACAGGGTCAGACTTTGAGTATCGTAGTTACCTGACATTACAAACACTGAAGGCAAATTAGACTTCATTACAGGAAAGGTTTAAGAGTGCTGATGATTTTTCTTTAGCTTCCCCCACTCCATCCCCAGTAAACATCACGGGATGCCCACAACACTTAATTAACAGCGACAGTCTCCCCATTACCTGCCRGGGATCTGTATTTGTGCTGTATGAATACTGATAGGGAAAGCAGGAAGGAAGAAATCAAGTGCCTATCTCTTGGTGTACTGCCCAAGGCCCTTACTCTTCCCTGAGAAATTTAATGGTACAACTTACGATGCTCATGACTGCTGGGTTGAAATGCACTGATTTAAACATCTCTGAACTGAAAGGGATACAGAATCAAAACCTGATTTGTATCTCTGTGTGAAAACTCTGAACTTGTATACTAAAAAAAACCTTGTAGATCAAAGCTTTGGGTATGTTTTCCTCTGCAGGCAGGAGTCCTACATGTATTTCTGATATCATTTTATTTTAATTTAMTCTCACAGATATAACATACATTAATAAAAAAAAAGCAAACATTGTCTTATCAAATTGATTAACAAAACTCCACCAGATCTGAATAGCTCAGGACCTTTCAGTATTTAATCCTGGACATATAGTAATTATGAAGTGGTTTTACAGCATTTACAATGGTTGTGTCTGCTTCCAACATTTTTACAGCTTTTTTATTTAAAATTTCTGCTGTTGTTCTATAGAATGTTTAATGTTACAAAACAGTGGGTAAAATTTCCATTAGCTCTTCTGGCCAGATGTTGGCACACAGCCACAATCACGCTAATGAGATCCTAGAGGTATGCACACAGTTTTGTTAATTGAATGAAATCACAGAAAAGTCATTTTATGCTCCTCAAAGCTCAAATTCTATGTTTTTATCAGCTTAAACTGGGTTCAAATGCTGGATTGGTGCTTTACCATCCACTGATGAGAAAAATACCAGCCAATGGCAGTAAAGATAACAGACTATCACAAATGCACCTTTTTTCAGGACTAGATGGTATGCAAATCGCACCAAGCCCGTCACTGCCATGTAGCTACACCCAAAAACACGTTTTTGGGTTTTTTTTTTTTTTAAGAGGGGTGGGGAGGGCACTTACCTCCCATTGCTTTTCTGTAGAGTGCTCTGCATCTGGGCTGCTTCCCTTGCTACCAGCAGACAACCAGACCGTCCAGACCCGATTCTGTGAAATCCTCAGATTAGTGCTAATATCTTGACCTTATTTGCTTTCCAGTATGTGGCTGCCTATTTGTACGTAAAAGATGACAGAACTCTTCTTCCTAGAGCCCAAYTGCTCGATATGCAGCTGCCCAGGCTTTTGCTGTGCACCTGGGAACGCAGCTCTGACTCAGCCAACTCAGTTTTCTACAACTTAGCTGAACCTTCATAAAGCCCTGTGGCCTTTATTATTTCTTTTTATTTTAATTCATCATAGTCAAATTTCTTTTTATTTTGCATGTGTGAAACTACTCTTTGTTTCTTCTTACAGACATGGCCCTAATCTAAAGTATAGCCTAAATATTTTCAGTAAAGGTACTATGAAACTTTGACAGAAATAGAGCACTTCAGAACAATGCAGAGGAGTGCAAATGAAAAGYGCTTTTCTGCATATTTTCATGACAATTTTTTTGGATAATTTGCAAACGTTTGACTGTCATAAACTGAGAGTAAAAAAAAAAAAAATCACACATCCAAGTTCTCCAAAGCATTTTGTAGAAATTTTGCTATTTTTCAGCTATTATCGAGATAAATCCTACTAAGAAGTGCCTCAAGACTCTTCTTGCACACTTACATCAAACAGCAGGCTATCTGGGCAACTAAATCACACTGAGAACAATGTCTTTTTTACTCATTTTACAAGTTTGCTGACTATTTACCCTATATGGCTATAGTCAAATCCTGCCATTAATGCCCATGTCTTACTCAGAAAAGTCTGAGATCACTGGACTGAATCTTGATGTTGTAATCATGACTCAAGAAGAGCTCCCAGGTTTTAGCTATGATATCAAGTGCAGACATTTGAGGAGGTGAGTGACATAAGAAAGCTCAGACTCCAAGTGACCATTATACAGCCTTGGGAAAAACAAGGTCTCGTCTGAGCAGCAGTTTGGCCTGCAGAGGAACACATTAAAAAAAAATGCATTCATTAATCCTTTTGTGGAAAAAAAAAAAAAGACAATTAATTTGTGTTGTTTCGCTTTTAAAATATAGATAATAACGGTTTATCTTAAAAACACTTACTTTCTATACTAATTTCTTTTTAATTTCTCTCTCTGCTAGAAGCTTTCAGGATTCTGAACGCAAGTCAAGAGGCTTAGCAGTGCGCCTGCACGCAAGATGGAAGTCTGGCAGAGCACRTAACAGCTCCAGGATACAGGGTAGCACAGCAAAGGGCCACTCGTGTTCACAGATTACGGGGCTGTTTGCTAGGAAACTTGGCAAACTCTTCAAATGAGAATTAGCTGACCTGAACACGATTTCTGCGCCTGATCGATGATTGTTAATTACTGACAGGGCTGCACAAATGATTGCACTTTCTGAATGGTTTCACGGCTTTATGACCACAGTACAGGCACTTGGACATAATRCTATAACCAACCAGCGGACACTGAATTTCATAAAAACAAACATACATGCCCTTAAGACTAGACAGATATCTGTTATAAAGCTTTTCTGCTGGATTTTAATCCAAAGAGCTGTCATTGAGACTTTTTTTTTTTTTTTTTTTAATTAAAACCCCCTTTGCTCAGCTCTTTTTTGTCTTGTGGCATATCAATCAATCAGGAGCAGCTACTGCAGGATGCACACAGCTGACAGGAAGCTATTCTGTCCCCTCTCCACCCCGGATACTAACTTAAAAAAAAAAAAAAAAACTTCATTAACTAAATGCACTGAATAAACCTTAACATCTCAGCTAAATCCTATTGGCCCTGGATTTGCTGCTTAATGCTAAAACCCAAGCGACCCATTTTTCCCCTGTTGATACTTCTATTGCTGACAGCAGCCAGCAGAAAAGAATAACCAACTTGAAAATATTTTAATGTAATGAATAAAACCGGGAGAATTCATCGCTCACTCTCTCTGCTACTGCCTGCGAACTTTACATAAGCTCTACTTCTTGTGTCAAAACCTCCTTGGCTTTTGTGCTTCGTGGGCAACAAAGTGAATCTGTTGCTTAGCAAATGAACGCAATAAAATGCATTTGTTATTAAAAACGTTACAAGGACTCTTTTAAAGAAAATCTATCGTGTAAATTCTATGAAAAAAATTTCTGGGCACCCTCCACTCTCCAGCCATGACATTATTAGACTCTAAACCAAAACACAAGAACAATGCTCAAATCAATCTGTGGCACTAAAAAACTGTTTGTTAGCCCTTCGCAGTGATTTTCAGTTAGCGGGATGTCTATCTTTTGATGTCTAGAATAATTTGCCTGGCTGCTTTCAGGGATGCAGTGGAAATGGCTGGAGGTTATCCAGYGTCCCTCTGGCTCCTGGCTGTGAGCCCTCACGCTGTAACAGGCCTCTTCCCCACACCACGCGAGGGCTGCGAGCCACCCCTCTTGGGCCACGACAGGCTCCTGTCCGTGGGTCGCTCGGGGCCGAGGAAGCTCTCCTCACGGTTTCCAAAAGTGGTCAAGCACATTTTCAGAAATCCAGCAGCAAAGGCTAGTCTAGCTTGCACTTTGGTACCCAACCACAYAGCAGCCTTCTGCTTTGACTTATTTTTTAATAACATATTTCATTTTACGGTAACATCAGACCTCAATCCCCAACACTACTCTGACAAGAAGGACCACATGCAAAAATAAATATCTATTTCTGTGCAGTTATGTCCTCCTTCCAGCAAGTCCTGCAAAGGCTGAAAAGGAACCGAGGAAATGCAGCACCTGGTAGAAGCCGTTATTTTGAATAAAGATTATATTTCTAAAGTATCTAAAAGTAAACCTAAATCAACCTTAAATACATGCAGCACAAGTTACACATCAGGGGTACTAGTCAGACATCTCTCATACTTACAAATAACAATGCTTCCTTACTCGCTGTGCACTTGTGTTAATCTGCTTCTTACTGAAACCACCAATGGAGTATTTATCATATGTCCAGCCTCTCCAAAATTATAAGAAAACTATAGTAAGAATAAAATAATACATTCACGGTTTTATGTGTTATCATGCCTCTTTTACTCTACTGATGTGTTCAAAAACGCTCCTTGAAGGGAGTGCTGGCAACTGACTTGAGTATTATGAGAAAGGTTCAGGACAGGATAAATTGGGGACCAAGAGTGATAAGGAATGGTGCTAGCAAACAGCAAGAACAAGAAGTTATATCTTTGAGAACTTATTTTTGCAGTATGTATGCACRTAAGAGGGCTATGTGAGGCGAAATCTTTTGTGGGAAACCAGCTATTTCAGATTATGAAGCAAATAAAAATATTTTTGTGCATCCGATTATAGATTAAGAAGTTGCGGAGTAATAATCACAGCATCAATTAAATTCTTCATTTGSGTGGTGCGCGAAATACAATGAAAAGAATACTAGACAAGTGACTTTTTTATAAAAATAAACTGRAAAAAGGTGGCATATGTTCCCACAAACCTTTTAATAAGCTCTTGCCTGACTCCGGCATGTCCGATTCCCAGATTCCATTTGGAATAATCCACAGTGCTAGTTCATCGGATTCCACTTGGAGTAATCCACAGCGGTAGTTCATGAACTTTGCACTGGGAATCTTTTTAGAGATAAGCTGGGGACAAATGGATTACCAGCTGCTCAACTCCCTTTATTACTGTTGTGCTACTTCTAAAACCTTACAGAAAAAAAACAAACAGGGCCTCCAGCTAGCCTAGATGCAATGTCTACTTTTAACAACAAAATTAACATTTGTTTTGAYAGTTCAAGGTAGACATGCATAGGCAATAAAATCTATCCACATCTGGAAGTCACTATAGTCTACACCAGAAACTGTTTCTAAGCATTCAGTTAACCCCTATTATCTAACCATATTTTATTTTTCCAGTAGGTCTAGTAAAGTTAGCAGAAATGCAAATATCAAAATGCMTGTGTTAAACACAGCCACTTTCTGTTTAATATAATACTCTAACCAACACAGCAAATAGACTTAAGCAGAGTTTATGGCACATAGTAACAACTTTTGTTACATCCTTAAAAAAAAGAAAAAGGAAAGAAAAAAAGAAAGGAAGAAAGAAAAAGAAGCAGGGTCCAGCGTCCCCTCTCAGCGCCGCTGCGACCCCGCCCGCCTCCAGCCCGGCTTTGCCGCCGGAGACGCGCACTCCGGAGTCACGCTTTCCCTGCCCGCAGCACAGCGCGCTACGACACGATTGCGCGCTCCGGCCGCTTACATCAGCAAGCCGAAACAAATTCAGGCGAACAAAAAGCTGAGCGGCACCACGTCGCTTCAAACGCGAACATCCCAAAACTACGGGAAAACGCGGCCGCTCGCTTGATCTCGCCAGCGCCGCTGCCCCCCGGCCCGTGGGAGACTTCCC
>NW_028186701.1:1900478-1925156 GCF_003343005.1 Rhea americana
AATTAGTGCCACATGAGAGGAGCTTCTGCCCCAAATCTGCTTAAGAAAGGGCCAGAGGGCAGGGCAATCTCCTCCGCTCAACAATGACCAGAAGCTGCTATAAATATCCAAACAAAAGCACTGTCAAGGCCAGGAATGTCACATCCTAATGTGATAAAAATTGTAAAGACTCGAAGTATACCAGAAGTACACAGGAGGAAAAATAAAAAAATAAAATAAAATAAAAAGACAAAGATTAAAAGCAATCTCCGCCTTCCTACCCTCTCCCCAGTACGTAACCTTGTAATAMATTATCAAAGTTTTCTATTTCTCTGTGCCAAGTTATTATCTTTTCCACGTCCCGWGCAGCTCGCTCAGAATCCTTTTGTGACAGCTGCATGCTAATATTTATAGGCATCCAAGTATATGTATCTTATATAACCAAGTAAAGTTACCAGAAGGCTGGTCAGAGGTAGCCTTCCACCCCACAGATACTACATCACAAAAATAATACAAGCAACTATTACACTAAATTAGAATATTAATAAGAGATTCCCAACACATCCATAAATTAATCACTACATTAACAAAGTACACACTCTGGTGGATTTGTATCAAAACAGGGGGCTTAAATTTAATTCAATCAAGGCATGTTTTACGCCAGCATATTCCAGCAGTATGATTGAAGGCCAAGTCCAGTTTGAGGTTTTTTAACTCCATGGTGAGGTAAAATTGAAAACTAACCCCAAAMCACTTGAAAAAAGAAGAAGGAAAATAATCCAGATCCTGCATGGTGCCTCCRTTAGCTGTGCCTGGACGGAGAGCTTGGATACTACTTTGCAAACATCCAATTTGCACCGCGGCAGACGCGCCTCCTTGCTGGACACCGCTTGCTTCAGCCTGGGGAGGGAAAGGCGGGAAAAGGGAGTGGTTTCGATGCCATTTGACTGCTTGTAAACTCAGCAGAGCCTTTGAAATAGTAATTTCCAGCCTGTTGATGGGAGGATGACAGCAGCGAGGTTCACCCGAGGGGAAGCTGCTAGTCTCTGTCACCTACTTCCCCTCGAGTCCCCTTCCCCGACATTCCCCAACGTAATCACGGCGAGGGGACGGCACCCGGCTCATGCATTAACTGTCCCTCCGGCTCTTGTCTCTCTTGTTTATACACGTAATCTATGTAAAAGTAGCTAATCCTATTGACTAACCTCGGGTTCTTTTAGGACAGAGATAAGAACCATCTGAAATTATCCYGTTTCCTGTCTTCACTTCCTCCAACTCCAACAAACTTCTCCTTACCTAGAAATACTTTTTCTTTTACACTCCTCTGGTCATACTTGTTTGTCCTGCTAAAACGAATGCTGCTTTCCCACACTGAACCCATCCACATGACTCTCTCAGCACCCTCATCCTCAAAGGATGTCCAGAAATGGATTTATAATTCTCTGATTAATTCCCACACGCCTATATAACAAAGAACATATTTTTCAAAGAACACTTGAAGAGATACATTTAAAAGAGAGGATACTTAACTGAAGCTCATGCGAAACTCTAAGCAGAAAATTGTGCATACAAGCTTTTAGGAACAAAAGCGCTCGCAAGACTTCCAGACGGCTACGGAAGTAGTCTTTACTTTAACAAAGAATTTTCAGCAATGYGCAGGGCACAGATGCAGAACAGTAACACCGATACAAACAGCACGGACTAAGCATTGTCGGACCAAAGCCGACAGCCCATGGTGCGACAAAACTCCCCCAGCGGCTSTGTGGGCAGGGGAGAACAGAGCAGGGGAGACCCCCTTCGGGCAGAGGCAGGACGGTTCGGCTGCAACGTCCAGCCTAGCGTGCGGGAGTCTCACTAGTCGCCCAGCCGTATTTGCAAAGCATTGCARTACAGCTAATAAACCCTGGCCAGCTCCCCTGTCTGAGCTATACGTAGGGTCCAGCTTTCACGTCAAGCAGAGCGGAGCTTGCGTGCCTCCGCAGTGGCAGTACAGCCATGCCCTGCACTGCAAGGAAGTGAACTTCACTGAAGGTGAAAAATGAAACACAACAGCAACAAACCCCACTCCAGGTAAACATTAGAAGAGTTCTGCAATAATGAGCTTACCTGGGAAAAACATGACCTGTAAGAAAAACATGACTCAAATGAGCCGCTGCTTAGTTGCAACTGAGTAATAAGCTAGCAAAAATAAGTCGCTAATGAAGTGAAATGCAAGACTGCATGGCATAAAAACCTAGCCAGCCAGGCAGATGAATACATCGGCAGAGCTAAGCCATGGACACCATAAATGAAAGGGGGGAAAAAAATCTGAATCTGAATTTTTGGTTGTTTTTCTTTTCATATCTTTCACTTCTCAGATCAGATATCATTGGAGAGTTCAAAGATAAGAGGGAAAAAGAGATAATAAAAATAAACAGTATTCTGCTGTCTTGCCAAAAGATTGTGTTCAAGCTGATCTGGCTTGACCTGGTCCTCACTGCTTTGCAGGCTGCCTTCCCTCTACCCACTATGGGTAAAAAAAAAACAGCAGAATCTTGCTACCTCCCTCAAAGGATGCTGAAAGAGAGGCAAACTGCACATACGGAAATACACATSAGTGAGAGAGATTCAGAAGGGCAAGAATGCTCTCCTTCATAAGCTTGCAAGTATTCAAAAAGCAGCTTGATTTATAACAAAAAAACTCTATATTTAAAGATAAATCTAAGAAAGACATGACAGACATCCTCATGAGAAAATGTCCCATGAAGGAGAAGGAAAAAGAAAAGGTAGCATTTAGTTTGTATATAATTTAGAATATATTTATATTTGTAAATGTTTATAAAATATTCTGCCAATGGATCAGGGTGAGATTTCCTGTTTTATAGAAAATCATAGCTATTTTTATCTGAAAGTGCTTTAAGTTAAATCATTATGGTAATGGAAACTTGGAATAGATGTATTGGGGCCCAACATCTGACACAAGCTCCTGGAGGAAAAAAGCATATATAGGGAAAGCTATCCTCAAGCACTGGTTGAAGTTTTCCCTTAAACACTGTTTTGTTTGATAAGTGAAAACTGACAACACCACCAAATCATCTAGTATTAGTGTTCTTTTCTTTCACATGTCCCTGCTCTTGGAAAAAAAATAATAATGGATTATGCTATTTCTTTGTCTGAATAAAATGTTGCAGTTCCGGAGATAAAGACGTATTCAGTAGAGCAATTAAATAGCTAAATAAATGAATCAGCAGAGCAGAAGTGACAGATTTAATTACTGCTTAGAGCTAGGAAGGGGAACTAATTATGGGGTTCATGAACCACACGCCATTCTTCTCCTTAAGCATGTGCTCCGATTCTTCTGGATCAAGCTCGGCAAAAGCTGCAGCAACATGCACCAGATTTTTCTTCAAAAAAGGGGGATAAAATGAATAATAAAAAAGCTACTCGAAATTTGAAAACAAAGTCTAATCTTTGTCTGAAGTAAGAATATTCAACACTCCATTTTAAAAAGCCTGTGTTCAACTGAATAGATGCCATGAGTTAGAGAAACTATCTTTTCTCCAAAAAATCAAAGCACAGTGAAGTTCACTGGATGTGAATAAACCAAAGATGGCAACACAAAGCTGTGGTAATTGAGGCATAAAGCATATAGCTATATCAAATGATCAGGAGCCCCATTCAGCAGAGAAGTAGCTATGGCTGGGAAACCTTTGAATGCTGTTTATCTTGGTCCTCTATTGCTTYCCTCTGCCCACCGCAACAAGCAATGAAGTTTTAAAAAAATGCTTTTATGGCAAAAAGCCACTTGAACAGAAAAACAAGTTCCTTAGTGTCTGCCTTAGTGTCTGGGTTTGGTGGAAGTTTCATCAGAAGTTTCAACTACTCAGCAGCACTGAGTTCCCCTGTGCAAAGGGCAGCTCTGGCYGTCCACAGAGAGGGCAAGAATCGCCCGCAGCAGCTAAAGACCACTAGCTACAGAGCCTCGAGTGCCAGGGATGGTTCTTCAACCACACCTCCTCAAACAAACAGGGTGTCCTAACCCAAACAAAACCTGAGAAACCTTCCAATATAATTCCACAAACACGAACTCCTTCCCCCGAGTAGTAGAAAGGAGAGAGAGTATGTATCTCCCACATGTATCACATTTGAATCACATCACTTAAAGAACTGCATTATTTAGGACAGCTTATAGGAGGGAAAAAGAAAGGTATCCTTTGAGCAAAAAAATAGCCAAGCTGTAAGGGTTTTTTAAATGAATAAGTAGAGGTAAAAGAGGGGAAGTATCTCACTGATAGCCAACTGTTTTCTAAAGAAAAAAATATTCATGTGTTGTGATGTCTTCTTTAGCACCTTTTTAAAGTCAACAGATTTACAGTGGGGATTGATGACTCTTCATTTGCTTCATTCTCCTAAGAATACTGTGGAAGAAAGAGCTAATTAACTCCATAGGGCTGACCTCCTACACCATTTTGAAAAACACCTGGAATTTGCTCTCCTCTGCTGAGTTTGAAACTTTATAAAAAACAAAACACTATGCAAGCAATAAAACATCTCATGACTGAGAAAGATCTAAATCCATCCCAGCCATGGTCATGTTCTTCTCTACCACCAGGAATTTTGCCAGAATCGAAGGAACTGGATGCAGGCTAATCCCCTGCTAGGCTCCCTGGACAATCACAAATGCCATGGTCATCCAAGATTACAACATCACCTCTACTCGGCTGAAATTTTCTTCTCTGAAGGCTGCCAGCAACAAAGTCTACTGGATTAATAAAAGCCAAAAGGAACCCTATCTTGAAAATCAGTGTCTGGGCTTCCCATCTGTCTTCTGAATGGAGGGAGACTGTATCTGCAGAGAACCAGGAGCTCTGTATCGCCAAGATAAGGTAACAGCAGGACTTTTTTTTTTTTAATTGAATTATGGTATAACACTGTAAAGGAGACATCCCCTGCCTGGAATTTCAGTGCAGTTTGGTCAGATGAAAATGTGCTTTGTACCTAGACACATAGCAAAGCAGAAAGGAGGGTCACAGAGGAGTTATGCTTCAAAAAAAACACTACATCTGAAAAAATGATGTACAAGTTGGATTATCACTCATATCACATGAATTTTACAGCATCTATTATTCATTTTAATCAAGTGTGACGTCTACAGAACRTCACTAACATACCAGTGACCATGAACCTTGCGGCACATATGCACAATTGATATAATATTGTAATACGTATTATTACAATTGCATAAATAGCCTCCAAGGAGTGGGAGGACTTGGAAAGAGTCTCATCGGCAGGGGTGGCTAGTCAGAAGGCTGACAAAGGACAAAAGGAGATATGCCCTTGGAGCACAACATTTCTGATCTCAGGAGGCCCAATCAAATGTATTTATCTATTTCACGCTCCCTGGCAGAGTGACATCAAAATGACCCTTTAAATATCTCAACATAGGACATGATTGGCATTTGTATTTGTATCTGAAATCACAGCCTCATAGGAATACAGGACATTAGGAAGTAGAAATCACTCAGGAGTGAGCTAGCCACCTGGGAGGAAGGCTGACTATGAATTCAGGATCTTCTGCTCTCACAGTATGACAGTGCAAAAGAAATTCTTCATGGGACACGTGAAACAGCATGAATCACATTGTTAAGTATAGCCCAGAACCATATTTATCATTGTTTTATTTATAACCTTTCACTTTCAATCTTGCACTTGGATGTCCGCCCTTAAGTCTTGCTTAACATAACTTTGCAGTGTTTCACCACTCAGCCAATCTGGTGCAATGGTGAAGCCAACAAGCTCTAAGCAGAATATGAACACACAGGAGGGTGCACAGAGCTTATTGAGACATGTGCATCTGGGTCATGGCAGCCCAGAGCTGGCACGCATTTCCCTCTGCTCGTCAAACTGTCACTGGTGCATGGGTGGGAAGGGAGGACTCTACCAGCACGGAAAGGACTAGTCCTCCTGATTATGAACTAACACCTTTCCTGCAAGAAACAGGTGGGAAAGCAATATGGCAAAGTTCTGTGCGAAACAGGCTCTGATACTGTGCTTGACTGGTACATTGAAGGTAGAGGGTCATTTTTCACTGCTGTGAGGAGCATGCATACTTACCAAAATTACCCTTGAGTACCGGGTGAGACGGCTTAAGAAGCTTTACAGGAGATGTGACTAAGAGCGCCAGTGGGTGTAAGAAGGAGTTGCTAGTTGACTGTTATAAAGAAGAAATTAGTTGACTGTTATAAAGAAGAAATTACTGTGTTTTTGGTATAAGGTCTAAATAACATTTATTCACTGCTAATCACAGAGCTAAAAATAATTTAAAATCACCCACCATTCTTTTTAAAACTCAAAGAAATGATCCTTTGTGATCCTTTTGATCTTTTTACTGGAAGCAAACATCCATTCTTCAGCTAACAGAACTAACAGAAAAAAGAGTCAGGCTCCCTGACAGCTCTGATGATAACTGAAATAATAGGAGCCACTGCCCAAACCAAAGCCAAGGTAGACTTTACTCTACCATTAATTTCTACCCAGAATAAGTACACTCTACATAAATGTGAACACTGGCCAACCTGCTGGCTAAAAAAAAAAAAAAAAATTGCTCTTATTAGGAGAATCCCAGGATGCCCTAGATAACCATGATAAATCATCAGTGGTCCAACTTTATAGATGGATAACTGGATATGACCTTGTAGATCAGGATCAGTGAAAAAGGGCCAAACATACAGCAAGATAACTTTGAACCTTTCTTCCAGTGCAGTGRCACACCAAAGAGGAAGCAGTCATTAGAATAAGGAGTAAGAAATCTCATCCTTTCAAGTCTCAAAAATACGACTCTTGACCTAATATAAATGTTCAGAAGGGGGACWATAACCTGGCTTACTGTGACACCTTTAAACAATCGGAATGAAAAACAATCTTGTCTTGTAAAACTAGAACACTCATTATACTTTAAAATTCTGACACTGGGAAAAAAAGGCAGTATCACAGGCCAAGATGACAACTCACAGATCTGTAGGAATAGTTCAATTCCATCACTCAATATGAGGACCAAAGCTGCAGGGCACAAAAAACAGTCTGACAGTTAGGGACAGGCTTGGGAAGTTCCACTTTCAGATTCTGAATTTGGCTTCTGGATTTGTAATTGCTAGAAGCTCCCAAGACCACTGTCACGAGCAGAATCTGTAAAACTCACCAGGCTAAAAATCCCCTCAAAGCCTGGGGAGCTGGGAAGCCAAAACTGCACCACCTTTGTAAATCTCAAATGCAGACAGTGATGGCAGGATATCCAGCCATCCTGAACGATGAAAAATGTTTTTAATATTGGACTCACAACAAAGAACAAAGAGCAGAAAAACGGAATCACAACGGTCAGGAGTAACGAACAAAATGGTGATACTGTCATCTGTAGCTTAGAACAAGTAGCATGAATTCAGGAAGCATAAACTTCCTGAATTTCTAGGTACAAATAATGTCACAATTATTCCTCATTTAAGATTATCGACATTTTGTATGCTTTTTATTCTAAAGCTAGCACAAGACTCAGCTCAGGCAAAACTGACAGCTACTCCTCCTAAAAAGCAGATGGGCCAAAGCCACTCTTGCCTGCCACTGAAAAGTGGGGAATTGCAAAGGAGAGGTCTGGAGGATCCACGTAGCTGCTCTTGCTGCCTCCGGGGAGCTGCAGGAGCAGAGAGGGAAAGCCCAGCTGCTGGCCTGGGCATGCTACCAAGAGCTTCCACTCCTGCTCCGGGGTAGCAGCAGACTCAGTCAACTTGTTCTTCCCAGTCCTAATATGGACAAAATTGGRGGTGAGGTGGGGTAAAGAGACACGCATTTTGTCTTCCGAGCAGCCTGCTACTGTAGGCAATGTGGACTTTGTGTTAACAGCCAGTCAGTCCAGTGTGCTGCTGGAAGCTGAGGGTTTGATTCACTTYGCATCGCTTCCCTTCTCAGAAGATTCAGCAAAGACCAGCTTCATCAGTATTGCCTTAAAGTCTTCCAAGAGTCAGGGCTCTTAACCCTAAATGTAGAAAGTCTACCTGGTATCACTCTTAATTCCACCTCCAGAGACATCAGGATATTCTCATTCTTAAAAAAGCAAACCATTCATCTAAAATGATCAAGAGTTTTTTAATAAGCTGTCCATATGCTTCTCTTTAAATCTCTTATGAAAGAGTGTGAACGCAATGAAATTCTTGATGTAAAAGGCTTTGAGGAGATCTTTCAAGATGCTGGTGCAGCAGGAGAGTTATCAATGTATCAGTGTAGAGCGTTTGACTAATGTTTGATCAGGAAACTACTGAAGAGCTACAGAGTAAATAATAGATTTAAAATCAGCAATGGCTCTGTATTGGCAGGTGCTTGTTGTACAGCAGCATCAGAACACACTTTGCAGTGACAGTGGCAGGTAACAATTAAATTTCAATAAATATTAGGGTTTCAAGTAAAAGTTATGAAAGCCCTATGTAGGTATATTTCTTACAGCTTTGCTGACAGATGATACCAAGGTTAGTCAAGTCCACCAGTGTAGCTAGCAATGACAGGAAAAAAAATGCAGAGTGGTAATTTTTTTCAACATAAAGTCGTAAGTTGCCCATAATGAGTTTTTATATCCAACTTCACAGCCTACCTCATTCCATTCCTTTAAAAAAAATGTTGGAAACTTTACAGAGACAAAAGATACTTCAGTGATGCTCAYCAAGTTCAATACCCTCCTACACCCACAGATGGGTGGGATGTGGCTAAACTTAGACACACTTTGTGACTGTTTTCCTGCTGTTCTGAATCTTTCCTTTACCGTCTTTGTATCATCCTGCTCCTTTCTTTATAGGGCTGAGGGACAGCCCTGCACCTTCTATACAGCAAGTATTCATTGAGGAGTAGGGAAATCAGGGCCTTTGAGGGAGGACACGTGTAGGTCTTTAGCTATGTGTAAAACGCTTTAATGAAACGAAGTATCTGTGAGAATTGATAAGACTATTTCCATAAACACACACATCAACAGAGGGCCATTTTCTGATAAATCAACCCCAAAATCTTCTGCCCCATCAAATTTCAGTCAGATGCATGTAACTTGGTGAAAAAGACAGTAGATACTAACAGTTATATTAAAGATATTAATTGAAAACTTTCAAATGATCTGATGAACCAGCTGCAAGCCTATTTTTGTTAATGTTACCTAAGTCTTCCCTCCCCCCTTGTTCTACTTCCACCTTTTCTGCCTTTGTGGCTCAAAAGAGATAATGAGCGCTCCAGGGTACGGACGGCGTCTCCCTGAAGCAAGCACATCTACAGTGCTCAGTGCAAAGAAGCTGCTATTCTTGCAGAGGCTGCAAGGCAGTTATAGCTCTAGCAGGCTGTACAGGACAAATGATCTTACGTCTTGGTCCTAATCCAGYGACAAAGTCAAAGCTGCTGCACGCTGCTGAAAATTTGGTTCCTGRGCCTGATGACAGCCCAAGTGCTGCCGGCTCCCAGCTGATTCTTGCGTTGTCCTTTTGGATGGGCTTTYCAAGAGTGCAAGTCAGAAGGGACCAATATGGTCATTTGATTTGATTTCACACATTTTCAGGATCTAGTAAAGACCCGACCTGAGAAGAATAACTGAAGAATCTCATTGCAATGCCTAGTTAAAAAACGATGCTTATCACTGCAGCCTAACCCTTCAAAAAAGAACGTMGAATCCAGCATTTATTTATATGCATAGTGATATACATTTTCCTGTTTATGTCCCTTTCAGATATGTTAAATGGATTTTTAAAGTTTGATAATTACTCGGTTCTGAAAGGAAACAGCATCTTCCCTGCAAATCTGGAGAAATTATTAAAGTTRGTAGCACATCACAGTTAAGTTCCACCATTTTGGCCCAGAGCAATGGGCTCAGCGAGAAATCAATACTTCTCAATCCAAAGGAGCAACTCAGCAGAGGCTCCCAGGACTCAATCCTGCAAGGTGCTCACATAATCTGGTACCAGACATTGCTGCCTCAGGCAGTGCTGTTCAGCCACAGCCAGAGCGTAGCCCGGGAATCTTTGTCTTTTTTTTTTTTTATATATATATATATATATATATATTTGTGCATGTATGTGTATACATATATTTATGTATGTATATGTAAATATGTGTGTATGTACATATATGTGTCCAYGTATATACACAGACAACAAATATTTATACTGTATATTATATATTTATATTGTATGTATACTATATATTTATATACATACCTATAGGCACATGCRCACACTCATATGTATATATGTGTACATATACAAAATGTGGACTTGTCTCAGCTTTCCTCACTTTTTAGGGTGGGGAATATGCATAYGCATCTATCTGTCCATCTATAACTAAATCTGTGTCTACACTCAGGTATAATTTTGAGAAAATAAACTTTCCTTCCTACGACTCATCTCATTGCTTTGTGGCACAAGCTGCACAGAAACTTTTAATGTTTCAGGGGTAATTATTTTGGTATTTTTATTCACTGTTCATCATTTTATTYGTTTGTGCAAAGTTTCCAAACCTGTTTTTCCTCCTACTCCTCCTTCTCTCTTATTCATGTGTGCTCACATCAACCCCTCCTTTCTCTATTTTTGCAAATGGTTTTCCTCTAATTTTTATTCTACTTTTGAATTTTGAAACATTCCTCTGCTATTTTATTGCCTTTTTTGCAGGGTYTCAATAGACTGGGAAAGCAATCAAGAAAAAGAAAATAATTATTTTATAATTTTAAATACATACCTACGGYCAGATTATTCTTTGGTGGAAGGCAGGGAACATGGAAAGAAAAACTCCTCAAAATTTTCCAATTTTCTAGACCATTTTAATACATAGTACAGTAAAGGAGATTACTAGAAATTCTTCTTAAAGTGGAAATTATTCCCTGACCAGGAAAATAGAAAAGAATATCAACYCTGACAAGTTAAATTTAATAAGGCAGGCCAAAAAAGATTTTGAAGAGCAATTTGCTAAAGGCATAAAATGAATAATAAAATGTTTTTAAGCATATCAGAAACAGGAAGTCTGCCAGCAAGTCTGTAGGGCTGACAAGCAATTGGGGTGTAACAGGAGAGTGCAAATAAGACTCAATGCTAGTAAAATAAAAAGAATTCTTTAMATAGGTGCTTACTACAGAGGAGCTTACAGAGGGTCCATCACCAAAGCCTTTCTTTACTGGGAGCAACCCCTTTACAACAGGTTAAGCAACACATACTAGAAGTAGATGGTGGCAAYGAAGACAGGTTTCCACTGAATCTGTGCAAGGAGTGCAATTGTTCAACACTGTTGTAAGTGATTTGGACAAGGCTGAATAGTGAGGGAACAGTTAATCATACTAAATTATTCAGGGTAGTAAAACTGAAAGCTGACAGAAAAATTCAGAAAGATCTCAATTCTGATTCAGTGTGATTGGTGATAAAAGTGCAGAAATGAAATGCTGATGATTAACAGAAAGCAACGAACCTSGGGGGAAAAAATAAAGCATCCTATCTATACATACACAGTAATGATCTTCAAATTAGCTATTACTACTCTGAAATACAGCTACTGCAACCAGAGAGACCATGTAGAGTTCTATGAAAATGTGAGTCTAAAATAAATGCAATATTATGAATTCTTAGGAAAGTGAAATGGAAATGCAATTCTCTTGAACAATCCCAGTATCACTGAGAGAATAYCCCTTCTCTCTACCCCCAAAGGACTTAGCTGAAGTAGCAAACCTTCAGACAAGGACAGAAAGTGAGGTAATTGAAGAGAAGGGAAGGGACAGTATCTACATGA
Organism: Rhea americana; assembly: GCF_003343005.1. Classification (NCBI taxonomy): domain Eukaryota; kingdom Metazoa; phylum Chordata; class Aves; order Rheiformes; family Rheidae; genus Rhea; species Rhea americana. The sequence continues at coordinate 1,912,224 of NW_028186701.1, forward strand.
GGAACAGTAAGTAGGCTGGGATAACCCCATCTGGAAAAGATGGCTGAGAAAAACACAACAAAAATCCGTAACATCACATGCCTTACTGAGAAGGGTAAGCCTGGGAAAGGCTCTTCACTCTACTACAATACATGAAAGAGCAAACTGTAAATTAAATGTTTGGGGTACCACATTTAAAACCAAAAAAAGGAATAAACTCTTCTGCTGAACTAATAATTAAGTCGTGGAATAAACTGTTGGAGGACACTGCAGGTGYTAAAAGTCTGAATAAATTCAAAAAGCAGTGAAAGAAATTCACAGGAAGAAAAGTCCACTAACATGTATTAGAAACAAAGGCACAACTTCTAGCCAAGTCTCTAAACTTCAGACCAGAAAAAGCTGGGAAAAGCTACTTGAAAAAGTATCCTCCCAAAGCGGCTTTAAAAATCTGCTATCAGCTGCATTTAGACACATTATGCCAGGCCTACAGCTTAGGTCCTGAACGGCCATTTTTCTATTCTTACCGCAGAGAGATCTGTGCTCTGAGCAGAAGACCAGCATGGTTCAGCACTGAGACCCATTTCATGGCCAATAACATGTTCTGTCTATGTCAGAACAGTTACAGAGGCCCAGAGGGTTTCTCCTACCTGAAGGTCTACAGCTTCCATGTTGTCACCAACGTTGTAAGTTCATTTTACCAGTAGAGTATRTTTTCCTCAGAGGAGTTTGGGGACTGCAGTGGGTGGTAAAATTCTACCCTCTTGTGAAAATTCCTGTCCAGATTCACAGGACACTAGAGCCTCATATTTTTTAGATAGGTTTTATTATAAAGCTAGTGAAAGATTTTGAAAGAGAAATGATTGCCCATATCCTAGAATGAAGAAWCCCAACTACTTCCAAAATATTCCCTTCATTTCCCTATCTTTTATGGCATATTGGATTTATACTCTAAGACAAAAAATACTTGTGAAGTTTGAGAAATCTAGTGAAGAAAGGTACATATTTTAAGCAGCAGAAATAAACAAGAGAAAAATTATTAAAATATATTAACATTGGATTAACTTTGTCCAGGATAGTAAGTCACCCAAATTGATCTATTTTTACCTTTTATTTGTTTAGAAAGTCTGCTGAATTCTTCATGTGAGGGGATTAAAAATGCTTAACTGCTGGTTTTGTTCTATTTAATAAACAAATACAATCCATCCTGGCAGCCTGGTATACATGATCACTCCCACAGTACTTCTCAGCAGCAATGACTTATTCTTCGGTAATAATAATGATCTACATTTTTACTGTTTTTCTCCTTCAAAATAAAAACGGCCTCAGGTGTATTATTTAAATCCTTAAAACAGCCACTTAAGTAAGTAAAAGCCAATTCTCTTAGAATTATTAGGTTGGGAGGGATCTTCGGAGCTCACCTAGTTGGCATCCCCCTCAAAGTAAGATTGACTTTGAAGTCTGAAAACAGCTCAGGTTGCTTAGGGACTTGCTCAGTTTTTAGTAGGTCCAAGGATGGAGATTCAACAGACTCTCCAGGTTCCTGTACTGGTGTTTGACTACCCTCATGGTGGGAGAGCTTCTTCTAATATCTAACTGGAATTTCCCATGTTGCAACTTGTGCCTGTTGCCTCTCAGCCTATTACTGTGCACTGCCAAGAAGAGTCTGGCTCCATCTTCTCTGTACATTGCTAGTAGGCAGTTAAAAATAGTTATTAGATTTCTGTCAGCATCTTCTTGCATTTTCTGTGCTCCAGCTGCCTGTCAATCCTGGTGGCCCTCTGTTGAGGTTACCCAAGTATATTCTTGTCTGTCTCATAGTAGGAAACCAAAACAGATCACAGTCCTCCAGGCTGGTCTCACAAGTGCTGGGCAGAGGAGGAAACTCCCTTCCCTCAACCTGCTGGCTATACTCTTGCTAACAGAGCCCAGGTTGCCATCGACTTTTGTGCAAGAGCGCTCTGTTGACTCATGTTCGAGTTGTTGTCCACTGGGAGCTCCAGCTTGTTTTCTGCATAGCTGCTTTGTAGCCAGTTGGTGTCTAGCTGTCCTGCTCTCCCAGATTGGTAAAATCCATGAACTTGCTGATAGTGTAGTTCATCCCATTGTCTAGGTTGTTAATGCAGACACTAACAAATATTGGCCCTAGTATTCACTCTTGAGAGACTCCATTAGTAATCATCTCTCATTGGACTTTATTACAAGTCTCGGAGCCTGGTAATAGAGTCAGTGGTCCACTCACCTTGTAGTCTATTTCTCAAGTCCACTTCTCACTGATTTGGCTTCAAGTATATCATGGATACTATGTTACAAGCCTTGTGGAAGTCACAGTAAACAGCCACTGCTCTTCCTTCATCCATCGTACCAGTTACCTCCTCAGAGCAAGCTTTCAGGTTGGTTAGGCACAATTTGTCCTTGGTGAATCCATGCTGTCTGTTCCCAATCTCTTTCTTGGCCTTCATGTGTCTTGACATAGTTTCCAGGAGTTTCTCCATAACCTTCCTGAGGAGCGAAGGGAGATTTATTGGCAGATGGTTCCCCAGACCTGCCTTCTCATCCATCCTCAAGGTGGGTGTGATGCTTGCCCTTTCCCAGTTGTCAGTAACCTCTCCTGATCGCAAGGACTAACAGGGTTCTCTTTGAAGATACAGAGTGGCCATTGCAATGACCTCAGCCAGCTCCCTCCACATCTTTGGATTCTCTCTTGTTCCATGGACTTGGGTACGTCCAGCTTGCTCATGAGGTCACTAACTCAATCTTCCTCTACTATGGAGAACACTACTGTCTCCCAGACTCCGCCAAGAGGCACCTGGAAGACCTCRGAATAGACCTTGCCAGTAAAGAAAGTAAAGCAGGAGTCAGCCTTTTCTGTGTCTTTTGTCGCTAAGTCTACTACCTCATTCTGCAGCAGGCCCACATTTTCCTTAGGCTTCCTTTTGCTGCTGATATATCTACAAGAGCTATTCTTGTTGTCCCTCATGACTCTCACCAGTTTCAAGTCCAGCTGAGGTCTGGCTTCACTAATATCATCCAAGCAAGCCAGGAGAACAAAGATCTGAGCTTCTCCCCAATAGCCCGCCTTGACATCCTCCTCCTCTGCCCTCCTTTTGGGTGCCAGAGCCCTGCCTGTCCTGCTGCCCTTCTGCTGTGGCACAGTGGACTGGGTCACTCATGTGCCCTGGGGAGGCCCTCCCGGGAGCAGCATCCCCTCCAGGCCCCATCTCCTTCAGGGTAGTCTCCTACGGGAGCCTGCCAAACWGTTCGTCCAGTGAGCTCCTGTACCCTTTATTTGCATTTGCTCTTATGGTTGTGAAAAATTCCTATTTTTGCTTCAAGTTTCTGTTAATTTCAGACAAATGATCTGAAAAGAAAGGAAGCTTTTTATGTTTTTTAAAATAAGAGAGAATTAGAATTACACTTTTTTCTCCAAAGTCAGTTTAGAAGCATCTGAACCTTTACAATGGAACATGGCCAATAAATTGTGTTTACTGACTAAACTGWCATAAATAGTAACAGAGTAAAAAAGCTCAATGATTAAGAATTGTAAATAAGTCAAATTGTTTAAAATTTAAATTTTAATCTGTAAATAATGCTCCATGGATATATCAGAAAAAAACTCTGGAAAATAAAGGCAAGAGTGATTATCANAAAAAAAAAAAAAAAAAAAAAAAAAAAAATCCCCCAAAATCAGCATCTCACAGGTTTTGCTTGCTACTTTTCAACATCTGTTTCCCTTTGCAGTAGACCTAGTGTCAACTCCTTTGCAACTCACAGCACAGCCAAATTCAAACATTGGGTAATCATGGTTTTTAGCCCCCAAATCATGAGACCAGTTACAGCTTCTTTCATTTTATTCACCAAAGAGTGTGTTTTTTAATCCCACCTGTAATGCAACGAGCAATTGAATGAACATTTGACAGGTAAAAATATAAATGATGAAACCCTAAATTAAAAAGCTATTGGAACTAAATTCCCATAGTTTGTGAAAACCTGGACAAGCTCCAGAAATTGACAGCATTTTGCTTTCTGTTTGACACGTACAGTATGCTCAAAAAGCCTCCGTTAAAATGCCATRTAATTAACTTAGGTTATGAAGGCTAAAATGGTGAAAAACACAACAAAGATAATTTGTCATCATGATTTTCATTAAAAAAACAGTATTAGAGGAAATAATTTTAGCACTGCTCTGGCCTGATTACTGCCTGTCAGTATTTAGGGACCCAATAGGATTTTTGAATGGGGGCTATCTGCAGAATCTCATCCTACATCTGCCATACAAAGATAAGTGGTTTATCTATGTTGATGACAATCCATCATCTATATCATCCTATTGCAAAAACTGAAGACTTTGCCTGATTTTCTTCTCCTAATATTACCATTTTCCAGTAAATATTACTCTGACAATAGCTTTTTTTGACACATATTGTAGTCTCTGTCTTGGACAGGGAGAAAGGTCAATACTCATTCAAAATCACCATGGCCAGTAATTTGTTACATTCRTTTTTCAGACCTTGTAGATGTTCTCTGAATAGCGTTACAATACACATACACCCAGACCTTACCGGCCAAGGAAATGAGAGAACCAACTGATTTCAGACTCTGATTTTTCCTCCACTTATACAGCACTTAGGTTGCATTCTTATCCAGGCTTCACATTTTCTTTTCTTATTTTTTTTTTCAAAATCTTCCCCTTGTACAATAGACCATTTTCGAGTCTATAACACTTTTTAAAGTAGTGACAAAATACTAATCCACTAAGATATTGAAGTGGCACTTGAGAATTGTCAGTATCACTTTAAATTATCTGTTAGCTTACTGGTGCCTCTCTTAGTATCCTGTGTTTCTACACATAGCTGATGAACTAATATTAGTATTTGAACTAACCTATAACTGTGCTTTCCTTCGTATTACCTCTCTTACATGAGGAACAAAGGATACACCAGCGTATGGAAGCCTGTAATGCAATATATGATCAATATTTTGGTCTCTGTAACATTTTCCTTCCAAGTTATCTAACATACTTCTTATAAACAATCTTAGCTGAAATCTAAGCCTGTTTTTCTGAAATAGAATTGTCAGAATGATAAAGACTACATTACTGAGATGTATTTGGTCATTTTGTGGCCAAAGTATGGCAGGAGTTCAATACCAGGTCTGCACACCTGAACAGTTCTGAACAGACTTTGTATCCAACGGGAATGGTAGGGGAGACTGGATGGAGAAGTCTGATTCACCTCTATAGCATATTCAAGCTATGGAACATTACTGAGAAACAAACAGCTGCAATATTGCACAGTGTCTAATAAAATCATTTTAACTGGACACAGAGGTAATTAGATGTCGCCTTGAGTTCACTTGCTTATCAGCAAGATTTTATGATTTACTCTCTGCCAAATTTGGCTGAATAACCTCTATGCTGCACACAGCTGCCTCTAAGACATAGGCAGAACACCTTGTGTGACTTAAAAATTGTTAGGGGATAAACTTCAGCCTAACTCTTTGAGTTGAGATGTGGATAAAACCACTATGTTCATCTTTTGATTCTCCCTCTTTGAAAGGGAGAAAAGAAAGCGGTAGGGTGTCCTGATAGCTTAAGAAACATTTTAAACCAAAAGACGGCATTTTTCTTTGTTACTGTGTTCTAAATGTTGAGTTGGTTTACAGATTTTCTATCAGTTCACAGCTTCCCTAAGAGTTCCCCCAACCTACGAAGGGCAAGGGGTTCAAACTTGCTTTGCTTGCATCATCTGCTGTAACCACATTAGAGACGACACCTACCTTCACTTGGCTGTAATGRAACGCTTAATAGCACTAAGATTAAGAAGATGGTTCGGTTGTCTTACTGAGACTGCTGGAGGTGTAAAACAAGTTATGTTGGGTCAAACTTTGCAAAGAATATTCTTCCTTCTGCTCCTTTCCTAGAGCTGGGTTTGCTTTTTACCTCATGAAAGTCACTGATCAGAACTCGTTCTGCTGGGCAAGGCCTGGGGCATCTAAGAACATTGATATCACAGACAGGAAAGTATTTTTTTTCTGCCACAATAGAACTATGGAGTAGAATCTAAAATAAAAAGTAGAAAATCTAAAGACAGAGCATGAGATTGCTCTCTCTGATTTTTCTTGCTTAGAAACAAAACCCTTTAAATAGGTCAATAGGTAGGCAACCTCTTATTTTACAAGAATTATGGCAATTGCATCCACCTCACATGGAAATATGTAAATAGCAACGGCTGTTTATTTCAATCACTTTTTTTTAGATCAATAAGTATTACTCCCAGATATTGATTATAATCCATATCTTTAAAAATATCAACAATTACTGCTAAAAGACTGAGTAGCTGCTTATAACRGTAAACATGTACTTAAGGAGAGGGGAATAATTCAAAATTATACGCATTCTGTAATACAGAAAATCTATTAGTACACACAAAACAACAAGCTACTTTGTGTGGTTCCAGTCAGAGCACCATGACGGTCCAAGATTGATTAACTAGCACACAGAGCCGTGATCTTGATGCACTAAAAGGGCCACCATCAATATTCCTAGATTTACTGTCTTGCRTAAATGAACTGGTCTGAGAGGAAGGTGGTGGGATAATATTTACTTACATTTGTATGCTATCATTTAATTATGAACTGTAAGCCACAGTCACATGCACACTGATTTCTATACATGGACACTAATTTCTCTGCCTGTTGCTTTCTACCTGGTTGGCTAGATAACACCCAACACAGGAGCTCATGTGCAAATTAGGCCAGAGGAATAGGACCTCTTCTCCCTCCCATTCTCTCAGCCTTTACCCAAGGTGAAGTACCTGGATAGGCTACATGGATAATGAAGTAGACAAGTATGCTCAGAAGTATCTAATACATGAAAAACTGTGAGGACTTTCTCCAAATTCTCTTCTCTCTTTGCAATAGGTCCCCACTGGTTCTCCAAGGAAGGCAACACCATGGATACAGGGACATAACTTGCTGAGATTACCTTAGTCTGTCTATCTATCGATCACCTTGCTACATGGATGCTGCTGATACTACTCAAAGAAGAATCAGGCAGTGATTTTTTATGCTGCTACTGCAGGCAATAGCTGTTGTTTGAATCCCGAGAATAATGCAGTCCTCCTCCTTTGTGAACGCAAAGCTAAGTGCAGGGTCTTGCACCTAGGGAGAAATAACCCTAGGTGACTGAAACCCTTTCCTTGCAAGGCACCCAGAGAAGGACCTTCACACAAAACATTTCTCTCCAAACAAGTATGTCTTGGTAGATTCTGTATTGTAATAAATCTGAAATGATTTCTATTCACTATGTAAAACTAGGGCAATGGAAACATGCTTGTTACTAATGTGACAAAACATAAAGTCTCTAGCAATTAAGGAAAGAACATCAGTTTATTAGCGCAATGCTGCCTCTGTAGAAGTCCACTGAAATCAAAGTGATACTTTCCACTGGCATCAGTGGGAACTGGTCATGCTCTACAACCAGAGAACATGTTTTGGTGCACCCGGATACAAGTCTGCCCTTTTTACCACTACGCCAAGTCTTCTCAATATCTATAGTCACCCCATTCATGCAATAGGGAGGCTTTGTTGCCTTTATGGAAACCTGGGGCCAGATTGAGGATTTTTTATTCTGGCAATCAGTGCAATTTTCAGAAATAAGACTGCACAGGCTAGAGGCAATGAGACATGCCTTTCGATAAATCTGATAGGATCAGGATAGAAAAGTAACACAGTAATGGTCTCCCCTTTCRCATCAGGAACGTGCAGTTTACACTGATGTCACGGATGGTCCACAGTTTTTTCTTTTTAACTGAAAAATCAATAAATGTCAAAAAATTATAATATGAATAACCTTTTCCAACACATCCTATAATTAAATTATGCTTTAGACATAAGGCTAAAGCAAGCCATGTTTTATACATGTTTTAGGGATACCAAAAAGCAGGGTTCTCTAGAATTAGCAACTATCACATTATTCACTACCACCAAGGCATAATCTGAAATTTTATTTTTCTGTCTCCTAGATAATTTTTCAGTTCTTCTTTTCAATTTTATTTATTTGATCATTACCACGTGTGCTGCATTCTCTAGACAGAGCTCTGTTGTAAAACTTCTCTTGTTTGGTTTACAACATTAATTCAATAAATATCTACATAGTTTTCTTAATGGRAAACATTAGCTTTTTTAAATATGTACCAACACTTTTGGCCCRCCACAGGACTAACTGTGAAGGTGTTCAGAACTTGCATGAACCTGAACTACTGCGGCTGGGTCCTACTGTTTTACTCTAGGCAAAAGTTTCAGACTAAATACAGACATTACTCAAATAATTAGGAGAAGTGCAAATAAAAAATAAAGACAATATATTAACATCATTTACTACACATACGTGTGTATATGTATATATACATACACCATACATATAAATGACAAACGCTATATGTTTACTCTATAGGTGCACATATTTTTTATGATTAAATTTATGATCAACTTAATTGATATCTCCATTCAATTAATAGCTGATAATGAACTAACCTTTTCTTCTCACAAAAAAGAAGGGGTAGATAATTTAGAATCCTTATTTCCCTYGGCACTGCGCATCTGGAGTGAAAGAATAAATCCTCAAGGTCTGTACGTATGCCTGGTACAGTAATTATGAGAATGAAGAGTGGTTTGCTCTAAGATTCAGAGTCAATCCAGGCTGATAACATCTGGAATCAGGAAAGCAGCACTGACTGTACAGCAACAAGTAAAGATCACCCTGTATCTGACTTTTTATGCTGCCTACTGCAGGCAATAGCTATTGTTTGAATCCCAAGAATAATGCAATCCTCCTCCTTTGTGAACGCAAAGCTAAGTGCAGGGTCCTGCACCTAGGGAAGAATAACCCTAGGCACCAGGACAAGCTGSGRGCTGACCTGCTGGAAAGCAGCTCTGCAGAGGAGGACCTGGGAGTCCTGGTGGACAACAAGTCGACCATGAGCCAGCAATTTGCCCTTGTGGCCAAGAAGGCCAATGGTCTCCTGGGGTGCATTGGGAAGAGTGTTGCCAGCAGGTGCAGGGAGATGATCCTGCCCTTCTACTCAGCCCGGGGGAGGCCTCATCTCGACTACTGTGTCCAGTTCTGTTTCCCCCAGTACAAGAGAGACATGGAGCTACTGGAGAAAGTCCAGTGTAGGGCTACAAAGATGATCAGAGGGCTGGAGCATCTGCCCTGTGAGGAACAGCTGTGAGAGCTGGGCCTGTTTAGCCTGGGGAAGAGAAGACTGAGGGGGGATCTTATCAATGTGTACAAGTACCTGAAGGGAGGGTGTCAAGGGGATGGGGACAAACTCTTTTCAGTTGTCCTGTGTGACAGGACAAGAGGCAATGGGCAGAAATTGAAGCACAGGAAGTTTCGCCTGAACGTGAGAGGGAATTTCTTCCCTATGAGAGTGACGGAGCACTGGACCAGGTTGCCCAGAGAGGCTGTGGAGTCTCCTTCTCTGGAGATCTTCAAAGCCCGCCTGGATGCAACCCTGTCTAACATGCTCCGGGTGACCCTGCTTGAGCAGCGGGGTAGGATTCCCTCTCCAGAGGTCCCTTCCAACTGTACCAGTTCTAYGATTCTAAACACATCACTGCCCCCCTGCCTCAGAATGGAGACAAAAGCAAGGGACTGATCTGTGAAAGGAGGAGGGAAAGAAGAAAGGSTGCTTGAATGCACCTCCACATCTGTGCTTCTCCTCGTAGCCCTACCCACAGGCAAGGGAAAGCAACCATCTCCAGAGAAACAAAGAGGAAAGGAATGGAAAGTAAAACAGGACCAGTCAAGCCATTCCCATGYGATAAAAACTGAGCTACTGAAAACGCAAAGCATATTTTCAAAGTTGTTCAGCACCTAGAATAASGGTAGAGATCAGCAGTAGGTAGCAAGATGCCTCTTGGATCCTGTACACCTTGGATTTAGTTGTGGAAACTTGATTTTAATATTACAAATCAAGCCCAAAATGATGAGGCTGTTGGAAGAGGTTGTCAAAATATTGGCTATGACTTCTTTCAAAAAATCTAGTTAGGTCAGAAATGGAGCTTGCTGAACACAAAGCTATTTTTGAAAGGTGGGGTCACTACAAGTTAGGCAGTTTTGAAAACTGATTTGTATAGCAGGAGTCAAGCAACCAGACATAATTTGTTCAGCTACCCAGATACCATTTATGCTTCTAGCTGCTCTTTCTTCAGACTAACAAGTACTGTTGCCATTGTATCACCTGATGTGTGTGAGATGACAACAGCCAATGTGACTGAAACCCCATAAAACTCAGTCTCTTCCCACACTTTGGACTTGCTTGAAGTGAAAAAAGTGGATGTATGCAGAAGTGGTCCATGTACTCCAGAAAGCTTTTGGGGAGGAGAGGGCTAAGTAAGGTTTCCTCCTCTATTTTCTCTGTGTGCGAGAACAAGCATTATTAGAGAACATGTACCATATAGACAATTAAAAAGGCTGGTCTCATTTCTCCTCCAAAATGCTCTCTGGCTGTAATTCTAATTATTTGTTTTTTATCCAAGTGAGTTTTCCCATGGTAAAGGTGCCACTTTGGCACTGAGACAGCCTAAACTGCAATTTGTACTGTATGACTGGTGACACTAAGAAGCACAGAGACCTTCAAAATGTCTCTCGGCATTGCTTGCATTTAGTATCTTCATACTACTGTCCACAGAGGAAGAATTGTTTTGAAATGGCACTTTGCAGCTTTGGCATCCAAATTAACAACCTTATCCCAGCAGGTACTCTCATGTTGAGCTATTCCTACATGAGCAAAAGCAGTAGAGAATAAGTTAATTTAATGCACGCTTCCCCCGAGAACWCTATGTCATTAAAGAGAAGGTGAAGCACTGTTCTGTCTAGCCAACAGATCTCCTGAGCTCCCACAATCTGTGGAAGATGGAAGAGAAAAAAGCAGTTTTTAAAGCTCAGTGAGGGTGCTGATGGACTACTTTACACTACACCCTAATACAGCATCTCAGCCTTTGCACTGGACCTCTGAGAACCTCCATGCATGTTTGGTGCCTCTCATATTCTGTATTTATGAAATTCACCAAACTCTCTGGGTCAATTCAGAGGGAACCTTCCTAGTTGATGATGTCCATGTGTCTTTTGTAAGCATGCAAGTAGCATGGAGAGCCAGAAATGTTCTATTTTACAATGTTCACAGGTTCACAGCACAAGAYGTTTGGGCTAGATGCCCATACGATCCTACAATATCCTGCGAAGCACTTCACAAAGCACATACCTTACTGTAGATTCATAGGTTACGATTATGGAATACATCTCTGAACACTGCAAGTCCTAAACTGGGTTACTGCAATGCTGACCTGAACATTGCTACACAGGTAGAATTGAACAGTACGGGCACTCACTCTCTGGCTTAGCTAACCTGGACCTTTTTAAGTCCTTAAGAGAATGGGTCCATAATTCTCTACAGTGAAGACACTCACTGGGGAACTCCACTTAATGCCAAACAGAGGTAAGAGGAGGCTTCCTAGGGAGTAGCCAGTACACGTGAGCTGAGCCATATGTGGGCATGGCAGGGAAAAGCCAGTGTTATCTCCTGCCATAGCCTGTATTAGCAGCTGCACTGGAACTCTCCACTCCACTAATATCTGCTAAATATCCCAGTTTAAAATATATTTAAGTGAGCATTACAGAAAGYACAGAAGTTGTCTTTAGATCTGTATTTTAGGGATGAACCCCCTATAATATTAATCCAGGGTGGGTTTTTCAATAGTGTGGCTTGACATTTCATAGGGCTGTTTGACCACCTTCCATAAGAAAAGTAACAATAACATATAGAAAGAAGTGATTTTCCCCAAGCTACCATGATCAAATAGGAAAGAAAACACAAAATCCAGATGCAGAATAACTGCCTGGCCCGTTTCCTGGCCTAAATTGCAACACTCCTCACACCTAGCATTCTAGATGTAGAAGACAGTTGAGGGACAGAAATGATGATCATAAAATCAAATACTGAAATGACTATTCAATTCCTATTCTCAGACAGAAATAGTGATGTTGGTTATTACCGGCCTTTCATGCTTCAGCGAATGTCTTTAAAATACCTCCTGTGACTTGACTGATGGGCTTTTGAAGTAGTTTCTCAAATCATAATACTTTCRCTCTCAGTGCACTGTAGACTTCACTTTGGAGTTCCTGGATTTTATATTAACAAGTTTTCTTTCTTAATGTTCTAGTCTCTCCTGTGGTTAATGTTTAAAAATGCTACTCTGAATGCAAGGGCACAAGGTTCCGTATGTATTCTCCCTCAGTGATTTTATTCAAAGTCCTTTAATTTGGGAGAAAAGCAAATAGTGGGATTTACAAATTCTCATAAGCAACTTACTTCCAATGTGAGAAACTATGTTTCTTCCTCTATTTCTTTTGTTAATTCTACTAATAATGGTTATTGTCATCTACCTGTAGATTATTTAAAGAGTAACTATGTTGACAATACACTTTGCAGAATAAAATTGATCTTCCTGTTTCCTTACTATGATGGCATTGCAGTCCTTTCACAGTGCCTGCACTGCAAGGCAGACAACCCACTTAGCTATTGTAGCAACAGATGACTGATTCCAGAGGACAAAAAGAAAAGAATCCACTCTGTTTAACATCTAGGCTCCTTCTGAGGTGTCCAGACCATATTATCTTCCACATACACTCGGCTTTTCATCCAGGGCAATCATCAAGGGTTTCCTAGCAAATTAGCCAACTGAACTCTCCAAATTTCTTAGGTCTTTCCATACGTGGGATTATGGAGCATTATYTATCTACTGCCAGGTTAAGCTCTGTGAGCTGCTGCGATCCACATGGCACCGCCTTACCAACTGCTGTTTCTAATTGGTTGACTTAGAGGCTAGGCTTGACTCCAAAACAAACTTTTGCCTCCTGGAACAAAGGTTTGACACATCCTCACAGATCTC
>NW_028186701.1:1925234-2020901 GCF_003343005.1 Rhea americana
AAAAAAAAAGAAAAACACTCTGAACCCTAGCATAGTTTTTTACTCTTTAGAAGGGGAACAAAATGTGAATGCATGTTTAAATATCAGTGCAAACAAAGGAAATTTGCACACGAGGCTATATATTGTTGCATGTTTAGCATCACATCTGTATGCAAGTCTACTACATCCAACCATGCTACAGCCACCTCTGATGCCTTCTCCTGGGCATGAAGTGTTTAAGGCTCAGAGAATACGCTACTTTGGTGACATTACTTCTCCCTGATGTTCCTTGCTCTGCCCATAGCTGTGCCACGCAAACACTCCCTAACCTGTTTGAGGCAAAATCAGACAGTTTATTTTAAGGGGTTTGAACTGGCCATCTGAGTTGGCTTGGCTGATTTTGCATGTTGCAGGCTACAGAGCAATCTTGCTAGCCACTCCACCAGCGCAACCGCAGGGACAGCACTTCCAGCTGGCAAGGGGTGATGAGGTGAGAAAGCAGGAACGGTTTCAGCTAGCACAGCTGGATGCAGAACATGTCATCCCTCTGTAACTGCAAAACTTCTCTTTAAACATCTAGTAAATGTGAAAAAGACCAGYCCCAAATGACATAGATAGGACAGGGAAAGGCTCTGTAAATAGTGGCAAAAAAGTTACAGTATGTTCCATTTGGTGGCTTGATAAAAACTATACTTACAAAAAAAGCTTGCCAGACAGTAAATCAGCAAACTCTTTTAATCATTGAGAGTAAAAATATCTCATCTCTAATCCTCAAATAAACAAACCACACTTTTTCATGGTGTAACTGTACCACCTCTTAGGCTTTTTCCTAGCTTTTGGCTTAAAAAAAAGAAAAGAGTAAAATCCTCAAAYATCAGCATCTAAGTCTATCCCTAAATGTTGGTTTTGCACTGACGAAAGTTTTTAGCATAGATTTGGTTCATCAAAAGCAACATTCCTAGTGCTGAAGGATAAGTATGTTTATGTACAGTTTATAAGCTAAAGCCTCAAGCAAATAGCACATCCTGAAACCCAACAGTAGCGCCATGGACCTTTTTTTCTGGCAGCACAGCTAACAGAAGCAGTTCCCTTCCCTCTGATGCATGCTTAGCTGTACTGATGCRATGATCTGGATTTGCAAACCAGATGGGCAAATCGCTCTGCCTTAAGAAGAACTTTGAGAAAGAAAGCAGARAGACTGGTAATTTTTAAGGGCTACCAACCCAGTTTGTGGTCAGCCTTACAAAGAACTATACCAGCACAAYGGGAAGAAATGAGGCAGAGGTAAGAGTGAGGTTGTCAGCAGGGTAGAGAACTAGGGAACAACTTAAGGCTGACTTTGCCACCAAGAAAAATACCCATGGCAGTCTAAACTGGTGTTAAGCACGAGTTTTGCACCCTAATCAAAATTATAAACTAGCATTTATTAGTTTACATTACTACTAATACAAACATATTAAATAATATAACATATCAAAACATATTGCATAAATACTAATATCATAAGCCTTGATTTAATAGTCTTTTAAAATGGCAAACTAATAAAACTAGTATTTATGTATTTATAATGTATTTATAGTTTAGCACCTTTAAAGAGCTTCACGTACACATTTCATAATACACTAGGAACTCTTAGGCAGGAAAGCAGGTCCTGGGAATTCAGTGTGCTGAGTCTGTTGCATTGGGAAGGAGTGGWGGGATGGAACCATGAATATGGATATTTCTTCCATGCTGTCAGATACACAATACAGCTTTCAGCATAATGCTAAATGTCATAACAAAAACTCCGCAGAAAGCAAAAACCCATCTGAAAATGCACAGCAGTCTACTTTCTAAGGCCTACCCCATGGTAGCAGACCCAACCCCCAGCACAGAAATCGCACTTATCTTACAAATACTGTAAACAGCAGCTGCCAAAACATACATTCAATGAAGACAACGGAGCAGAGTGCTGGAGAATATCAGCTAGCAAACTTCCCAGAATTACTCATGCAAGACATCGTCCTTTTGTGTAAATACACACCCCCATTGCCTGCCAAAAGCCATCTTAATCTAATACTGAATTAAAAGCAATTTTCACTTACGAATTTCATATTTGCAGCTGAAGGTGGCTCTGTGCCCTCTTGGTGCTATGCCAGAGCTCCGAACGGAGCATTAGACTGGGAACTCCTAGATTTTTCTAGGTTGCAYCTAGACTGGATTTGTACTTCTGAAGTGTTTGGTGCCACTTCTGAGATTATACGTGGCATATTGGGACATAAATGTCAGGAGAAGAACTGAAGAAGACTACCCCAAGGGGGAGCTCCCCCAAAGGCAGCCAAGAGGATGTTTTAAAGGACGGTCGGTCTCACCATTAGCAAACTGGGCTTTATGTTGGGATAAACTTAACTTCTGCTGAGTCCCCCGCAGCGCCGCCCCAGGCTCGGGCCGCAGTTGGTGCATAGTCGGCGGCTGCCGAGCTGTGCAGAATTCAGGCAGCCTGCGGTAACCGGAGCCAAGGCCACCAGCCTCCGCTGGGCGCCAGCAAGGCACGCAAATGAGGTAGTGAGCGTAGCTGTGAGACTTTAAATGTGATTGCTTAAAGACACCCAAGTCGGACCTAAAGAAGGACTTACATGTTTGAATACTCCTCTGCTTCTCTCAACTATTTTGGCCAGCGCAATAAAACACAACGTCCCTCCCTTTCAAACCCACCTCTGTCAACTGAGGTGCCTTTAAAATAAAGAGCAGCAGTCTGGAGCCGAGAAACAGCTTTTCACACATACAAATGAAAAAATACACACAAACTAATCCAAACCATGGTATTATACATGCCTTCCAGCAGAAGAGAATATGTCAAAATTTATAAATTGTAATTAAAGATGCACTTAACATTTTCTAGAGAGGGGAAAAAAAAAAAGCTAAGTGGTTGTATTTAATTCTTTAAGCAATGCTGTAGGACCGGATCTTTAGATCTTAATTCTTGTCAGGGAAACCTTAAATTCTGCAAGGTTTAAAAGCTATATGAAGTTGCTGTTGCATTGTACAACTACTGATCTGTCTTTACTTTAAAAAAAGTGATTGGGAGTACAGGAGCAACAGACTGAAATACTGGCTTTTACCATCCAGTGGACAGTACTGAAGAATAGTACAGCAAAAGGGATAGTGTACCTGTCAACTGCAGAATAGCTGTTGTATTCATTTTATAGATTAATAAAACATTTGGACAATATTTTAACAACAGAAGCAATAACTGAAATAGTAGCAAGCATTAATTAGCTTTTATTTTATAAAATGTATATAAAATTTAGCTTTTATTTTATTAGCCTTAATAATTTAACAAAGAAGTTTTGCTGTTTGTCATTCAAATCCCCCTGTATTTAGTGACAAACGCAGCTCTGGAAGATATCTCTTATTATCCTTCTGGACTCCGACTTCCCCTGCAGAATGATTGTATTGAGGTTTTAATAGTAAATCGTTTACTCACAGCACTTTCATTCAGCCTSACATGCTAGTTTTCCTCCTTCATAAAAAGGTGGATTTTGAGACATGGCTGAAGAGCCAATCCACAGAGCTGTCCTCCGAACACAGCGGCTGAACACAACCCACAGTCACAGCTTATTCTTCCYGGTATACTCACAGGAGCGACTCGGCGACACGCGGCACATTGCTCTGAGCATAACGGGAAATGCCACCCCAGCTAGCAAGGGTGGAAAAACCTTTTTGCTGATTGGCTGCTCATCCCAAACTGCCTGGCAAAGGTTTGAAATATGCAATGCGGGGAAGCGATATTCTGTGGCATTCATTCAATTTACCTGCACTACACTCCAGGGAGCCATGCTATTAAACAACAGCTCCAGTGGGTCAATAAAGTTAACTTAATTAAATTGCTTTCCCTCCCACTCCTCCAACTAGCAAGATTTAGGGCACAGGGACACGGCACTGCTTGTAAATAAAAGGATGATTTTGTAAATAAAAGGATGATTTAGCTAATCATTTGATGAAGAAAGACATTTTTATCAAAAATTCTGCACACAAGGCAAAGAGCTAGTTTAAATTAAAACAATCATGTAGGATAAGGGAACAGACAATACCTACTAATGAATAGCCATTAATATTTTTCAAGCACTGTCAATTAAATCCTCTACTTAAAAGCTATATCTTAGAGATTGCACTTTTTGCTCCATAAAACTGAAATTACAATTGCTTAAGTGCAATGTTATAAAACATACTATCATTATTACAAGCATAATGAATACACATTCTTAATTTGCTGGGGAGTGAATATAGTCCCTTTCTGGTCATTTAGGTATATCCACTCTCACTGCCTCACATAAGTCACTTTCCAGGCATCTCCATTCTGTTCTTTCTCTTCTATGGCAATACCTGAGAAATATTACCAATAACTAAGGCTAACAAACACTACAATTAAGRAAACATTTACAGATCTTTTGCAATGTTATCATACTTTCAACATCTCAGTCTGAAACCTCTGAAGCTGCTTGCCTATCTGATGCTGGATGTTTTGAAAAGCTACAAGCAAATGGGTGAAGCTGTTTCCCAAAATGATATTTAGGTATTCATAGCCATGTTTCTTAGGAACTCCCCTACTTCTGAAGCAGTACTATTCATCTGGAATACAGATCTGAGTTCTGGCAGGCATTGCCCTTATGTATGCCCCGTGCTCTGTCTCTTAGATGTTTCCAGGTTTTCCCCAAATCTCACTTTACACATGCTGAGCAGAAGCATACCAGGCATCAGCAGCCAGATTCTTTAAGATTTCATTTGCACTCTTTATATTGTATTTCCTCAGAAGGCAATGGGGTTCTTTGCTCATTTTCTTCAAATACCTTCACTGTTACCCTACAACTATCAAGATCTTGCAGCTGGTCTGAGTTCTTATAAGGCAAGCAAAGAAAGACTGATGTTTGTAAAGATACGCAAGCACAGCTTAATTTAGGAAGTATGAAAACACCTACTTCATGGCAGAAAATCATCYCTTTACTCCTCACAGAAAGTTCTCACACTACAGGCAGGCTCTCAACAAACCCATCAGCCTGGGGTCTAATACTGTCCTTTCCTCTCCTACAGCTCAAATCCTCCTCCAGTTTTTGCTTTCCTATTCTTTGTTCTGCTCAGAATCTACATATCTAGGAGGAAGGAGGAAGGTCCCAAACCAGTGAATTCACCATGTTGTATTGTCCTGGGATCAAGCCCCTTTTCTCTTTTCATGCMAGTTATTTTGTCTCATAATGATTTACAGGCCAAGATGGAGCAGCAACAGCCTTCCTGTACATCCTTTCCCAGGTCCATGGGAAGAGGACCTGGCACAGGGCCAGTGCCACTCAGGCAGATTTGAATCTCACTCTGCAAGAACTCCCAGTGCATCCCCTAAGACAAAACTGTGATTAAATGTGTTATTAACTGTGATTATGGGTATCAAAATTCAGTCTGAATGAACATCCATTTGACTGCTTCATATTCCAGGGCATGCTACTTCATCGATGTCTTGTCAAAGCCAGCACCCACAGTGAGAAATACATATACAAATACACACTAAATAACCAGGCTGAGGAATTAAATAAAACCGAAAACCATCTGTCTAGAGGAAACTACCTGTCACATGAAGACTGAAYGCATTTAGATTACCATTACAGTGCAATGCAAAAGCTGGCCAGGATGCCAGGCAGTGTACAGTGAGAGCCACCGGGGTTGGTGTCATCACCCTTCCCTCTCCTGGCAGGGCTGGGGCAGCACCTCGAGGAGGGGACGTGATGTGCACTGTGCAGAGCTGCGTTTTCCCATCAGACAGGTCTCAGTCTCAAAAAGACAGCTTTCCCCACACCATGTAGAGGTGTCAGTCCAGAGAGGGAGGGCTCCCTACCACAGTGACCTTTCCACTACAACCGAACACCATCAATGAGACCTTTGCAGGGTAGGAGGGAGAAGAAGAGGCAAGTTTCTATTATAAAACAAGTAACATTCAAATTGAAATTTGCTCTTTTTTTTTTTTTTAACCAATATAGCTCCCTATAGAAGCACAGAATAATTCAATATTGTAGTCATTATATTTACATTTTTTTCCCTCAATTCCCTGAGCCTGATGAAGAGGATAAGTCAGGAGGCAGATGCTCTGCACTTTTACTGCTCAGCAAATAGGAGGAAAAGTATGGAGATCAGCAAATTAAAAAAAAAAAAAAAGTAAAACAAAAAATTAAGGGGGAGAATTTTCTTAGGGTAGTTAAATGGCTCAGTTCTTTCCTAACAAATTGTACTTCTGGCGCGTTGCCTGTTCATACCTGGCCAGGACAGGCAAAGAATGTGTTTGTATATATTAAGGTTATCTTTTAAGTAGTTAAGAATTTTATCCTTATTACTAATCCAACAACATAATATTATTAACGTTGATCTGAGCTACGGAAGGCTGTCTTTAGCCAAATCTGCTGTTCAGCTGGACTACATATGCCATGTCTTATCTGAGTGAKAGAGTTACACTTTGGAAGCGACACTCCTCCCTAAAAGGATGCCGACCGAGTGTCCCAAATTCCTTGGGTTCTCAGGAATTTGCAGCCGTTTGCTAGAGCCATTGGAGGGAGCTGCTGGAAGGCTTGCTGAAGCGCCTGGGGACTGTGCACAGCTCCCTCTGCACGCTGTTGCTCTTTCTCTTCATTAACTGGAAGAAGTGTTTGAGGTGGCTCAAGGCCAGAAGTTAGAAAGAACTGRGCACATGAGATCTCCAAACATCAAGAGGAGAGAAAGAGGCTGTAAGGATGGCAACAACAGTGCCCACCAGCACAGCAGGGCCTGCCCGCCCGTCCCCGAGCGCCCTAGGCAAAGCGTCTGCCGGCACCGCGGTGCCTGGGCTTCCACCTGACCTGATGGTCCCTAAAACTGCCTCTCTTGTTCATCTGTCTCCTCCGACGTTCTCCCAACCATACCCCTTCATTTTTATTCATGCCTTCACCTGCAAAACTTGTGGGCAAACAAATCCCTGCCAATATCAACAGAATATCTATGTATTCAGCAATGTCCTATCCTGAGCAACTGTCATGCTGTGGAGAAAGAAGAATCAACCCCATCCGTCTGCATAATTGCACTTGTTACCGTATGAGTGTTGCATCAGAGGCTAATGTTTCTAGTCCTTCTACATTCCTATATTTTCTGCATTCCTCTAAATTTTCCTGTGCCTTTGCCTGTAACAAAGATTAAGAGGCCTTTTGGGTCCATACTGCAGAAAGGCAACTAGACATCTCCAAAAACTATCTGAATATAAGTCCATTACACTCGACTGAACAGACTGTTGAATTAAGGAGCCGGAGAGACAGCTCACATTTGAAATGTATTTCTAGGAAAAAGAGAGACCAAACATATTTAGCTTCTTTTTTCTTCATATTGTGTAACTTTTTATTTGTAGGAAAATGCACTTAATTCTGCTATGATATGCATGGGATATATTATATATGTTTATATATATATAAAAAATATATATGAATACAAAAATCTATATGGTTTCAAGGTTATCTTTGAAACTCTCAATTAGCCCTATCAAATCTAACTCCAGTGTAGTTGCCTGGATGATACTTTGTCTTTAAAAACGGAAACAAAAATAAGAAAACCCTTCTTATATTGCAGTGTCCATATAGTTTGATTCTGTAATTCCTCCAACAGAAATAAAATATTTTTTTTYCTTTCTGATAAGAATTCTGTTTGTTTTCACAAAGGTAGTATACAGCATTTTGCTTTATAAAAGTAAACAAAACAACATGCATGTGTAACACACTTGTTGCCTTAGGCAAGTCACTATTTCCATTCTTTAATGCCTCAAGGGTTTACAAATGGTAATACAAAGTGGAGCTATTTGCTTTAATTTCTCTTCTGTTGTCTTGCAGGCAGCCTGGATAGAAACCAACGCACTGCTTTTTACTACAAGCATAGATTTTGCTCAAATTGTTTTTTTATTATTAAATTATATATATTTTGTCAGACTACATATATATTTTTTACTTTAAAGTAGAATTATTTAAAATAAAGCATGAAATTACAACTTACTTATAATAATAAATTATTCTGCCAAACTTCTTAAATTTCATAATTTGATTTACATTAAATAACAGGTAGTATTTAAGTATTACATATCTACTGGTACCGTTTTACTGAACATCAAACCACTGACTTGGGAAAGTGTAAGTAACTGGATAAAATGGCCTCTGACAAAATGTTAAGTCCAAGTTTGACGGCCACAGCTTCCTCTGCAGGTGYACAAAAGATATTTCCTTCGCTTTATTCAGGTTAGCTCTGCTCAATATCTAGTTCATGCAAAGCTATCTCTTGAGAGCTAATAAAGGCAGAAAACCTTATTTTCTACTGYAGGTTAAAGATACTCGACAGAGGCTGAAATCTGCTAACTTGAAATCTGTCAGGACGCCATCAACAGAAACACGTTACCTTTAGGCACTACAAAGAATGGTTGTTTTCCTTGATATCTTAATTTTGTAAGTGAAATTTAAATACTTTCCATATGTATCTCCTGTATCTAATGTAATTTTAATCAACTTTCAGTTCCCAACCAGAGCAGGCTTGGTGTAAGTAATAAATAAAACAAATAAGCATCTAGTAAAGGTGAATGTCATTCACTAGTTTCTAACATAACAAAAARTAAAAACCAGGAACCTGAATAGATAAATTATGAGCTTTTATAYAATCGCTTAAATGCAACTTAATATAGCTCCAGCTTAACAAACAGAAGTACCTAATTTAAGTAGCAGTCAAAATAATCTAGTATATGATGTTCTTGTTGCAGTGGAACAGGACAAATGATAGCAATCCAGGATTTTTTCCTCCATCACCATTTTGAGCATGAGAATTATGCTGCCAATCAATACTGTAAGCAAGAAGAATATAAAGGAAAAGAAAATTACCCACACTTATTTGGGTAATAATGCACTTGCCAGCCTAGATTACAAAAAAGTGAGCTCACCTGCTTTATTATTTACTGCTATACTGYGGCAGAAAACCAAAATACTTTAATTATACCAACTGAGAAGAACCAACCCTTTTTCAGGAAACTAATTAAAAAGTAAATATACAAAAGAAAGACAGAGCAATGATTTCAATTACGTTTTTTGCTTGTTTTCCCCCATGGTAAGGGCCATCAAATCATCTCTCAGCTTCTTTTTAGAATGCTTAGACTGAGCTCTTCAAATATGTTACAGACACACTCTTCGGCGTACTAGTAACTTCTGTGGCTCCCTCCCAAGCCTCTCAAAATTTTCAACATCCTTGCTTAAGGCAGGGGCACCAAAACATGGTATTCTGGAAACAGTCTCACCAAAGCCAAACTTATCACCAAAGTAACAACTCTCATTCTTTGTAATTGATTGCCCCACTAGAGCTGCTCATCTTCGGTGATGCCTGACTTTCCCTCACAGGTTAGGGCTTTTTAGAACAGATTTCCTATTCCTCTTAATGCAGCTTACACTCTTTAGCCTTAAATTTAATATTTATCTTTACCTAGACGGGCTGAGATTACCAAGCAACCCAGGTTGCCTATTAGAGCAACTGGCCRGGCTCTTCAGATCATCTGCAAATTGTATTGTCAGCAATATTCTGTCAGGTTCCAGATTGTCTGAAAAATGATGAAAATTTATGCTTAACTGCAACACTTGAAACCTGGTCGAAACCCACTACAAACACCCTCGCTCAATTCTCACTCTGCATGCAGCACCTTTTGTGACCTACCCGTTTCCTATGGGTCTTCTATGGACATTGCATACTGSTAATTTTTTAATGAGAATGTTATACAGATGAAAGTAAACTCTAAGAAATAATCTGCTTGCGAGTATTGTAGAGTCAAGGTAGTTAAAAGGTTCCATAAGTGATTTGGGTTCAAATATGACTAAGCAGAGGAGGGAACGGACCCTGGACCAAACAGATCTTTCCTAGGTGATCACTACRGCTCGGGGCTGCAAAGCAAAAGCAGCTATGACCACCACTGCTTCTACCTATGCTGCGAATCTGCCTGCCCTTCTCCTTTACCTTTACACGTCTGTCTCAAAACAAAATCTTCTGTGTTGGTTAAAATCAATCAATCAGTTTCATCTTTTCCCTCCCCTTTCAAAAAGAAAATCTCCTTTTCCTCTGTCCAGATTGACTCAGTGTTTATTTTATTCCTGGGTTGACAGTGAAAGTGAAAAAATAGTTTTGTGCAGAGTCTTGATATGTTTAATGCCACACAGAGATTCAGGATTTAGGCCTGGGATCATGATGAGGCAGTCAGCCTCGGCTTCCTAAAGGTCTGCCTTTCAGGAAGAAGAGGGCAGCTCTTTAAGTCCGCATCTTAGAGACAAATCCAAGCAGAGTTTGAGGATCTTTTTATCACACACACGTCTGACACATTATGGTCCAGATAGGAAAGTGAATTACACCAAAGCACAGAAAATCAGGAGACAGAGTGCTCAGTAAAATGTGGTGTATATGGTCCCTGTGCTTCCTGGGAAGCCAGAAATGATAGTCATGACCCTGTCTCACCTGCCAAGTAAAGGCTCACACGTCTGGCTATGTGATTAGAGCCAAAATGCCTGGCGAGCAGGCAAGCAAATAAGAAAGAAGGAAACTGTTTTTGTACTTTCAAATACAACAAAACAAGAGCAAAAATTTCATGGGCTTATGTAGAATGTGAAATCTCAGATGTTCAGTCTATAGTTTCTATTAGAACTATGTTCTAAGTAATATAAATAATACAAACCCCATGTTTTTTATTCCAGTATTTTCAATATTCTGTGTGGGAAGGTATTGAATGGCATGTATTCTTTATATAATTTTTTCTTATATTTGAAAACATGCATTATGAATATTATATATTCATATTATAAATGATTCATGCCATATTCTAGAGACAAGTAGCTAAACTTGCTTAATTATGATATACAAAGTAATGAAACATTAGACAATATATGACTTAAATTCAATGTATCCTATTTATCTTATCTCAGAAATATACAGTGGCAAAAAATGATTATGTCCTAAAATTTCATCACTTATCAGCACAGGATGATCAAATATGATTGTCAAAGTGAAGCCAGCCTGTAACCAGGGACTGAGTTTCATAAAATCCTTGGGGTGCACTGAAGGGAAATATATTCCAACAAGAAGCAAATAACAATTTTTGCGGTAGTTAGGTGAAATCCCACTGAGAGATGAAGGTGTGTGGTAATAATATGAGAATTCTTCACTGCTGTTTTGGTGCAGCAGGCTGTGGGAATGGATTTTTAGTTTTTCGGGTTTTTTTCAATATAATATTCCTCACTTGGGAAGTTAGGATGAGTGGACTCCATTGCTCGGAAATGATTTTGTTTTTAAAATGTCGTTTCATATAAACCTTAACAAGAGGAAAACTTAAAGAAGCTCTGAGGGACAAATGCTGAAAAGATGGGAGCTTTGCCTTCTGTTCATCTTCATAAACAGCAAGGATCTTCTTCCTCCTCCTTTCAGTACTTGTTCTTTTTCCTCGTCCCTTTTTCCTGATCCTATCATCCCTTTTAATACTAAATACTCTTTCTTCTAATCTTGGAGCCTATCCTAACTAATCCTGTAATACTGACAGGTTTCAGCCTAGCTGGGAAATGAGAAATTAAGAACACTATTATACTATCCAGTTTGCACTTGTTCCATTCACCTGGCCAGGAAGATAAATATGGCAATACGTACAGTAAATACAGGGAGGAAATAAAAGTCATGAACACAGGGAAGAAAGCAACACGGAAGAAGAAAAACTTACTTGTGAGAGGATCGGTAATATTTTTAAAAACTATCCTGCTGTCAGTCAGTTTTTGGAGTCAGGCTGTGGTTTCAGGCTAGAAATCTAAAGATGTTGAGTATGCCCTGAAAATAAGAAAAATCAAGGACTTAGTAATTATATCAGCTATCAAATATGCAACAAAACTTGTCTAGAATTCCCTCTTTTTTATGGTGTTACTCAGCAATAAAAGAATATTTGAGTCCACCACTAAACCTGCAGAGGGTTTACAGACTTCTACAACACTGTCTGTTCAGATCAGGCTTCCTGGAGTGCACCAGGTAAGATGCATGAAGGAGATCTGAGCAATCAGAAGAAAATTTAATTCATTTTCTTACACACTCACATTTCTAACCTGTTCCAGGCCGTGAGAGAGCAATGAAAAGGAAAGAGGTCCAGCTCCTTCCTGGTTCCATAAGCCTACTCTCCAAAGCAGGCACAAAAAATTACATCCTCTAAATGCCTTTCAAACAATTGACAAGGACTTGGCAATCTTTTGGACTTGTTTCCATACTCAGCCTCCTTACTTGTGACCTAATAGCCAAGGCTGTCCCTTATGTTCTCACTTATTTCAAGTGGTCGTTGATTTAAGGAGCCTCATCTCACCTGCAGTGAAACGGAGAGCCTGGGAGATGATCAATGCTTCCACCTACCCAGCTCGACAAGACAGGGACACACTGCTGTAGGGCCATGGAATGCTTGCTCTCCTTTAAAAGAGCAACACTAATTACAATTGGCAGAAAACAGGGGTAAGCTCTAGGCACGTTGGGGGACCATTCTTACAGTAGTTGCCTCAAAGGAAAATGAAATTCAGGACAGGGGACATCTGGAAACTCAGTATATTTCTTCCATTTTCATTCATTGAAATCATTACCCTTTGCAATAAAACAGTATTTCCATCTCTTATCCTCCACATGCTAGCAGGACTGAGATTAGAAAGGAAATAAAAGTCCAAAGAAAACTCTACCTAGAATACATAAGAATATACAGTGAAAATTAGTAAGGAACAGAACACTTTCTGAGAGAAAACTGGCACAGGAGAGAAACTATGTTAACAGGAAACCTTCAAAAAAAAACAAAACAAAAAACAAACAAAAAAACCCACTGAGGTTCTGTACTGTATTGCTGCCACAGATTCAAAACCAAGATCTTACACTAACAAGAAAAAAGTCAAATGACCTCATTAGTACACCCTATGAAAAGAAAGTACTGAAAATGTAATTCAAAAAAAAATCCTTCGCTTGCGATATGATACTGAGTTCTCTTTGGCCCATAAAGGAATTTTCAAGAATAATATATTGAAATATACGATAATGAGTGTTTTAAAGTCAGAGATTAGAATGGTCCACTTACAGTATTATATTTATTCTGTCAGTACTTCTTTYAGAAACAACTATTTTACGTTCTTTCACAGCTAGGTTTTAACAATCCTGAAGTGATTTATTTAAACCCAGATTTCATTAAGCTCCCAAACTCCACTTGGCAACCACTATGATAGTAACCCCCCACCCCCACCCCACCAAAAAAAAGAAGGGCTATGCTTCTTTACTTGGTATTGAAGACTATAGGATGAAATCTCCATCAAGTTAACACAGTGAGGATTATGCATTTGTTTGGATTGCTTTGTTTCGGATCACAAGATCCCTTATGATGGCAAAATTGGCAAAATTCCCTCAAAACTCCCTGATAAAACTCAGTGAATGAATTCTTTCTTGTATGATTTTCTTATTACAATTAATGTTCTGTTAAAATTATCACCAATCCACTAAAAAGATGGGGTCTGTGGGAACATTCCCACTGCCTCACATACAGCAATGTCAGAAGTCTCTGGTATAACAAAACACAGAAAAATACACAATTGACAGTAATACTGAGCAAATATTAAACTCTACTAATAATCATCATGTTTATCATCTAAAATACTCCTGCAATTTAGCCTTGTTTTCATGGCTAAATAGCTAAGGTCTCATGCCTGTACCCTGGGAAATCTATAAACACACAGTGAAATTAACTGTTGCTTGGGAAAGAGATCTTGGAAACAGCTTGATGAAAATGTTATCTAAATCCTTAACAACTGTCAAAAAGAAAAAGATATATGAGGAAATATTAGCAAAAGAACAGAGAACATAGCAGATAAAAACCCCATCATACTGTCCTATAAATCCCTTGCCCACCTAACGTCTTAGGATGCCCACCTAACATCTGGAATATGGTTCCAGTCATTCATCCCCCAAAAGGGCAGAGTAGCAATAGAAGGATAAAGAAAAGGGTGACAGGATGATCAAAAGTATGTAATGGTTGCTGCAGGAGGAAAGGAAAACATAGGACTTTCCTATTGGAAAAGGGACAACTGAGGGAATGGACTGTGACAGAGCCCTGTGAAATCACGAGCAGTACTGAGCACGTGAGTAAGGAATGCTTTTTCACTAGCTTTCATTACATAGGAGATGGGGGGTTCCCAACGAAACGAGCAGTTAGCAAGCTTAAAACAAAACAAAAAAACTCTACCTTCCCCTCTCCAAAAGAAAAAAAAAAGAAAGAAAGAAAGGATGTTTTCCTCAAAGATCATAATGAAACTGTGGAACTCGCTGCCACAGGCTGCAGTGGATGGCACAGGCATGGATGGGGTTCAAAAAGCAATCCACCAAGCGGCACGAGGAATGTCCACCAACAATTTAAGAAACACTACAAAATGCGAGATGATATTGAGAGAAATTATCTTTTGGTGTGACTCAAATACAGCTGTTACCATGTTCTTACTCACTATGCCTTTTAGGACATTCTTGATGATCTCTTGCAACATGCAGATTTTAGAGAGTACATTAGCAAGCGCACAAGGAAGCTTTTGAGGGCAGAAAATTCCTAGTTTTCCTGGTCCCTCTTCCTCTGCAGCTTCACATGTCAGGGTAGTGAGAATAAACCAAGAGCTGCTGTTTATTTTGGGGAACCTTATGAGCCCATACATAGTTTTGGAAACAAAAAAATGAAGAAAATAATAATGTACAGCTCTCTGTGCTGGCCTGTGATCATATTTTAGAGTTTTGGTACCTTCCACAAATTAGTAAATACAAATGGCTATAAGAGGTCAGACAGAAGTACCATATAAGCCAGTATGCCATCTACAACAGTGGCTAAAACACAAAGTCAGCTTTGACAAACATGACATTTCCAGAAAATATTTACTTGAGAAAGCCATGCAAACATTTTTCCACCTGAACAGAGACTAGGCAAATACTTGGAAGGAAAACGTCCTAGCAACGTGGAACAGAAAATCCTTCTCAGGCCTAAGTCTAGATGAACACCCAAGCCATTGGGATGACACCAGGCTACACCCCTTCCCCTTTCTCATATGCCTCTTTGCATTGGAAAACACCATGTGCAAGTGGCAGGAGGGAACAGTGATGAATGGTTGGGTGATCTGGGCATCCAGTGAACAAAGACTCTGGCGAACTAAAGACTGCCCCTCAACTTTGGTTCAACCTGCACGATCAGAGGTCTAGTTGGCCAAAACCAGTCAGGATGTTTCCATCACACTATTAAGAAAGCATTGCCTCAACATAGCCTTTAATGTCATAGGGAGCATCAGCTGTCACACACAAGCCCTTCACTTGCAGCATGACGGCCATTAGGGTAAAGACATTTATGAAACTGCATCAAACGAACCCAAAACTCATGCAGAGTTTAAGCATCCTTGCTTATTCACTAAGAAATAGTCTCGTTCTATTACCATGATAAACTGGAAGTGACAGTTCCACATATCACATGCCTATGGATTTGTCTGGAAAACCTCTCTCTCTTCCTCCTTCATTAATAAGATTAAGCAGCTGAAGATCACTGACTACAGAAGTGCGGTTTGTCCATAAGACATAGCAGTTTTGTTTATTGATCTTTTTAATTTTCGGTAGGAGTTGCAAGCCAAACCTGAGGCTCCTCAAAAAACTCTAGCCTAAAGCCTGTCTGTCTGAATAGCCTGCACTATCTGAACTTAAAATGGTATGTAAGCCCCTCTGCATATATTTCTATGTCAATCTGAAATTGCGTATTTGGGCTAAATCTAAGCTAGTTCTTAAGGGCCTTGTCCAAAAAGGGAAACTGAGCAGAAGAGATATTGCAGAATATGGTGTTTCTAAATAGCTACATTGGAACAGTTACTACTCTTTAAACTTACAGTCTGCTGAAATACTGAAATAACCGCCATATAGAAAAATGGCAACCATTCAAAACTGAAACAAATGAGGCATGTCTGCATCACTTTCATCACCAGTATGCCAAATTAACATGAAATCATTATTCTGGCCAAATGAAAAACCTTTCTTATCCACGCATATACTTATCCCAGTGCCTCTCTCTCTTGTAAGTTCATTTAGTGTAACCATATAAATTAGAAGAATACATTCTGCTGGTACAGAACCATGCTGTTACCAGCCCAGGAATAAGCCTGTTATTATGTTTATGCTGGTATTTCTGCTAGCGGAGTTGTGCTGCTTTAGGGTAAACTATTTTATCTCGACTGACTGACAAATGCTCCAGGAAAAATGTAATTTTACTTGTGAGGACAGGAAACTACAAAACCCTTTTCATATTATTGCTCTTCAGGGTGGTTTTACTTTCCTGATACAAGGTGGAACAGTTGGTTTAATTGAAGTCCAACCTGGAAAATGCTTTGCTAGTATAACATAGTATATCCATACTCCTGAGTCAGTAGGGAAAGCACTTCTACTTTAGATGTGGTTACAACAGACCAAACTGGTTTGATTGCTTTCCTAGAAGTTCACTGCCTCATCTCCCAGAGCACATCTAAAGAATTCAACTCTGCAGTGCAGAAAGATCCCAAGTCCCCTGGATCCTTGAAGACAAAATAAGCCAGCTTATGGGCACCTGCAAATTAAAGCTTAGTCTATCGACCATGCCAGTCCACTTCTGCTGGTCTCACCCACACAGCTACACTTAATTTTGGCAAAAAATCACCTTTTTGTTTTAGTTGTTACCAGGCTCCGAAATGAAATGAACCATACTGTGGTTATAGGGTTTCCACCTATCTTAACTCTTCTGCTGGCACTGTTCTACTGGCACAAAAGCACTGCAATAAATGCACTTCAAATGACACTGATGTGCCTACAGCTTCTGGCACAGTCCTGGCCTTATTTTTTGATGGCTCAGTCTCTTAAAGGTGAGCAAATACTGGCTAAGAGACACTTAGGAAAATAAAACTAATCAAAGAAAATGTGAAATTAATTGGAATAAATTAAAGGGCAGAAAAAAGATACAATTTGCTGTAGCTTAATGCTCCTTGGAGCAAGCAAAACATTTATGCTACTTTACTTTCAGTGAAAGCATCTATACTGGGTTTGGTGTACCTCAGTTATGTAAATGAATTTCATTCCTTCAGTTAGCTTAATTTGAACTGCCTTGAGCAGTCCATACAGACAAGGACTGATTTTGTTCCCAGTGAACATGAAGATATAATCCTACATTCGTACTACATCCACTGCAGTTAGTTTGCAAATACATTATTCAGCCCTATTCCCTGCTTGCAAATTGTCGATGAGCAGATTTCTGCTAATGTATCTGTTAATTATGCACAGAATTATTTGGACAAAGTATTTTTAGCCTGTGGGTTGTTTGTGAGCTGTTTACTATTGGCTATGCATTGTTAATAATTGTTTTGACTTCTGCATTATGTACTTTATGGTGTAGGAAGAATAATGATATTGTTCATGAATGGTCACCTTATAGGTGGTAATAATGCTTCTGCTTACTGAACAGCTGAAAACAGCTTTTGAAAAAGACACAGGAGAATAAGCATTGACTGAATAATAAATAGTGACCAGCATTAGCTTGCACCTGGATATTCTTGTTTGCATGCAAGAGAGCAAAGAAGTGCTTCCTCACACCTTTAAGTAAAGTATTTCTGAATACTCCTTGAAAGGAGCAGAAATGTCATCAAGCCAAATAGCTGTTTCGATCTGAAAAGACATTTTTGCCAAATTTTACAGCAGCAGTGAATTAGTTTAATCTGTAAGGAAAAAGGTTTGCTGTGACCATCATGCAATCTTTAACACAAAATGTCATATTACTGAAGGATTTTGAGCAAAAGAGGTATGAAGAACCAGTTTGAATTACTTAATTTGATTTAAGTTAGACAACGTATTGGAATTATTGCATTTGTTTTCAGCTTGGTCAATATAAGCATGGTTTTGGCTTCTGATTTTCCTTAAAACCTCTGTGCCATCTGGAATGATCCTATCTGGTAGGCTCAGTGCTTTTTTACTGCCTTTTCAATACCACACACACAACATTTTTTAAGTTCCAAAGACCTCTGGTACTGCATTACAATGGACCCACCACCTCTAATACGTTGAGAAGGAAGGAAAGCAGACTCCCCAAGACAAGCTGCCCCAAGGCTTTCCTACTGCTATTGCATTTAGCAACAAGAGAGAAGATTTCAAGTCCCCCAAGCTCTCTTCCCTATTTCAATACTTGAACATTCAGCTGGGCCCAACTGTCAAACATGGAGATTTTTCAAGGCTGCTAAGCATAATTATCAGACACCGTGCTACTTCACCAAGAGCAAAATGGATTTCTGTTGAAGATTATTCTGGAGGAACAGGAAGCAACATTCCTACTCTACTAATTGCCTCAGCCTAGCTTCATAAGGACATGTGCAACACAAAGATATATGTGAAGAACATTGCATAGTTAAGAAGGAAAAACTTGATGGGAGGGTGGCAAAAGAGTGTGGTAGTCAGCATAGCATCCTCGTTGGACAAGCTTGGCTCATGCCTAGGGAGAACTGTGCAGACAGCAAGGAACAAGGGTTGCCTCTCTGACTCACTGGGACAGAAATAACCTCTTTTTTATGCGGCAGACATTGATCAGTAAAGGCTAGGAACAGGGACACTCTGAGAGATTGAGTCTGGTTAATATGCCATCTCAACTTACAAAATACCAGTGTATTTATTTTGCTGCATTGCTCAGTAGTAAATATTAAGCACTTCCATACGTATTACTCTCTTCAACAGTAGACCTCAAAATACTTTACTCACTGAAAAGCAGTACTACCTGAGTTGTAGAGTAAGAGCAGAGGTACGGAGAGGTTGAATCACCTGCCCCAGGCCTTGCAATGATAGTGGTAAAACTAGAAATAAAATTCACAGCAGCTATCCTAGGTGCTATGTGACTTCCATCACTGCAGAGAGACTTAGACCAATGGCACGTATCTACCGGGGAAGGGCACACGCAGAGGAAAACTGTGCCACATAGGTGAGCAGGGAATGAAACTCAACATCTCAAGAACTAGCTTAGCTTAACATTTGGGATTCTGCATTATCTGCTAAACCACTCTACCTCTGGAGCTAGTTAAGGTTAGTCAAACAGTAATGCTATGAAAAGACAACTCAGAGAAAAAGTCTCAGTGCAGCAAGTTGTTGCTCACATCACAAAAATGAGACTCACTAAAGGACATAGCCACAATAGAGCCAAGTACTACTCTCCACGAAAGAGAAACCAAACAATTTTAACATAAATAATTTGCACAGAGGACTAACTATACTGTAGATATATATTTACTGAAAGGAAAAATTATTATCATACTACCAATTTATTATTTTTTGTATTCCTGGAAAACAATGAATAAATGCATACCATATGATCTGAATCTGTGAGCACAATCTTGCCACTTATATAAGAAACCAATGGACTTGTGTTGGAAAAGAATCTCATTCTGAGACTTCCGTAAAACTATTCACATAAACAAGATATCTAGGATTTCACTTAATATAGTTAGCTGATATCCCTGATGTATAGCATAGATTACCAGCTATATTGTAATGTTATCCTTACTCAGTGCTGCAATAACATTTATTTCATTCATTCAAGCATCAATATTGATCTCTAGCTACATTAAGTGTTTTCAGTAAGACAGTGTGAAAAATCCCACCTTTTCAGCTGCTGAATAACTCAGCTGAAAAATAAAAGAATAATTCTTATTTAGTTTCTTCACTCCACATATGAGAATGACTGGCAGTAATCTACTTCATTCAAGCAGTGATCTCCCATAGTTTTCCAACAAGATAACAAAGAAACAATAATTTTGATCAATCTACAGTTTATACAAACCATAGCATATTGTAAGTGGTAAGCAAATCTGCAGGGGTACAGTTTATAGCAGCAGGTCATTTACTAGTAGTGCAATCTAGATTTCAGTTTTCTCGTATCTGCTTAGCAATTTTACCTTTTGTGTCTCCCTACACTGTGGTGTAGCCTTTTGTCACAGGCAATTTGGCTATGCAGAAGCACACGGGTGTTTCCAGAATTTAACTCACACACAGAGGTTTAGCTTACTGTTCCTTAAGCCAAGAGGAAAGCCGCAATGGTTTATACTGCCCCACAAATCATGACCTTCTGATCCAAAGATCAGTGGGTCCTCTGTGATCGTTAAGTGTGACCACAGGATACAGGCTGCAGAATCCCATCTGGCTTTTAAGTCTCTCTCTGTGTGAGCCTAAGCTACCCGCTTCCCATCATTAGCCCACCTTTCAACAGTGAAGCTGCTGTTTGGTGCAAGAGATGTAAAAACGGAATTCCTCTTACGAATCAGGCTCATCTCGCTTTCCATACCTGTTTCTATCTGCTCTTAATAGGAGACAGACAAAACAAGAAAGGAGATAGAAAAATGGGAAAGAGGGCAAGGCCAGGGGGAAGGTGGAATTGCAGCTGGCCAGCTTCCTGTGGTTCAGCTCCAGGGTGAAGTTGTCTCTGGGAAAGCACGGTCTGTCCATCACTGCTGGCTCACCACTGAAAACATTGAATTTGAAAGGGAGAGAGAGGGCAGAGTCTGTGGATTGAGAAATGCTGAAGTTTTAAGAGCACCTATTGCAGTAAAAGTGAAACTCTTTAAAAACATAAAAGTTATCTGAATCACTACAGCACTTACAATTAAAAAGAAAAGTAAGTCACTATAAATATTTAAGTGTCTTAAATAAAGATTAATTAAGAATGAGGCAGGAAGCTGCCTTTTCTTTTTAAGCAATAAATTTTTAATTACAAAGTATCCGTTAGTAACAAATTGGTGGAGGTATAAAAGGAGAAATCTGAAGGTCAGGGATAATGATCAGATACCTGCATATGTGTCTGCATTTAGAACACTGTGTTATATCTGAGCCAATATTGCAAACATTATTAATAGGTATTCATCTGAATAAAATGCTAAGTAAGTTCTGTTGATATTTATCGTCCTTTTATTTGCTTTCATGCATAATTTGCATGAGTGCATGCCCATATGCAAGAGTATCTCTTAAAAGAATACAACTTACAAATACCTACTTTCGAAAATTTTTGTGTCAACAACAGGCTATTGATTAGGAAAGCAGAAAACAAACACAAAGATTCTCCTTGGAAGAGACTAAAAACGTCTCAACTGGAGAAGCTACATCTCTGGGAGCACGAACACAAGCAAAGAGGTTCAGTTTTCCAGTAATCAGGTAACAAATAATGTTGTTAGCCAGCTGATGATACATTCAGGCACGCTCTGCTAAGAGGATCCTAACGCTGAATCCTATTTCAAGGTGTTTTGTGCCTCTTTGAGAAGAAAGGCAATTCTTCTCTGGTCTTTTAAGAAAAACTAACCTCCAAAAGCCACAAGTTCAGTTACTTTCAGCTGCTCAGAGACCTTGGAAAAACTGCCTTCCAAAGGCATGGCAAAACAGATGGAATAGCTTCACTTTGCTTCAGCTTTGGTTTGGTTTGCGGATTCATATCTCCCTTGTTCAGTGAGCTAATGTTATTTATTTATATAATTGTACATACAGACTTTTCCACAAAAAGGAGGATATTGCTATCCATCTAAGTTCAAAGAGCTCAATCTCTGGTACTGAAAAACGAGCTAAAGAAATAGCATTTAATAGACATTGTGCATCAAATGAAAGTTAATACCTCCAACGTTAGTTACATAAAGGCAATTATGAAATGTAGCTGTGTAATTTGATGTGCAGAACTGAAAGAAAAGAATCAAACTGCAATAAGGATCTTACCTGGACTGGAATCTGGTTCTTGATATAGAAGCCATGGTCAGGCTGCAACCATGCTGTCTCCCACCATACAAGTGTGGCCTCCTGACACACTCATAGAAGCTCTCTTGCCTAGCCTCTTTCTTGCATTTTTTGTGCATTTACAGCTAAGAACACAAGAACTATAAAAATAAGGGGCCAGAGAAAACATGACGGAGTTTTCCCCCATTATTCTCTTTGTGGGATATTTTGACAGAAGAGCAGTCAGTCTTTTCTATACGGTTTGATTTTACCAGGTGCAATCTTCCAAATGTATCTCAGGCCACCTGCAGCAAGACATTGTTATGATTTCCAGGTACTGCCCCAGATCCTATTTTTTATGCCATATGAGAGTGGAGCTTTGTGTACTCCCCTTCTAGCCACCTGCTGGCGAGTAGAAACTGAGAAACGGAACACCAGCATCAGCGAGTGGCTTTACTTTTGGAAAACTCTTCAGAGCCCCACTTGAAATGGAAAGGTTTTGTCGATTTATCTCAGAAATGAAGTTTGCAAGCAGAAACATGGAGACTGCAGAGAGTGTATCTTCTTTCTTTGGTACTAGCATAGCAGATACCTTTATAGCTTGTATGAACTGTTAGCCTCAGACACTGCAATTCTAGTTTCTTTTCCTGGTATTTAAACACTGGCACTTCTTATGCTAATAATAAAGTATTAGGAAGATCCTCTACATCCCACTGTCCCACAGCAGACACAGCAACTAACCAACTTCTCCACAAATATATAAAAAAAGTAGTGAACCTCAAAGCCGAGTGATGCACTGAAGTGAGGAGTCAAAAATGGAAAAATTGGGCAATTAAATACAAGATACTTTGATGTCACACCTTCAATTGGTATTAATAAGCTTAAGTCTATTAATCTCAGAGCCACAGTGGTTCTCCCCAGCTAATGATGTAGCACAAGGCAAGAAGAATCTTGTGTCAGGCTCCCACTCTGCAAAGTTTTAAGGCAAGTTGAAAAACAACCATAAGGAGTTACTAGCATTTTACTGGACATCTTATTAGATAACCTGAGAAACTCAGTTGCCACATAGCCAGGGAGCTGTTTTGCCTTTCCACCGAGAGGCCGTGCACACAGGTAGGACAAGCGTGGTAGCTTCTGCAGTGTCCTTGTCGTTGTACATATGCTGTGGCTCAGAAGGCACCTTCGGCCTTCAGAGTACTTTCCTGAACTCCAAGGAACACTATTCTCTGAGAAAAGCCTAAAATTTTCAAAAAAAAAGCATAAAAAAACAACTGGAAGAATAAGAATATTCTTTCAACAATTTTGAACACTGATTTTCCTAGTGGGTATAATGAGTGTAAGATCTTGTTTTGAATACTTTCTCAAATGATTCTCCAGTTGTAATATCTTTTCTTTACAACTCCTCTATTTAAAATGTTCATTCTCTGTGACAGGGAATATTTCTCACTGCCTATAAATTTACTTTACCTAGGTACAACATAAGCATTGATCTTGGCTGGACAAGTAAAAAACAAATAAAAGCAAATGAGACATCATCTGTAAGACAGAATTCTATTTTATTATAATAATTTTACTCCATACACTGATATTTTTTTACTCTCCTAACAAACAGTTAAAGAAGCCAAGATCCCCCTGGCTTTCCTCAATATTTTGTAAGCTTTTGTTAAAAATTACATGTTAGGGATGTTTAATACAATAGAAATTAATATTAATAGCACTGATAACTGCATGAATAAATCTACTGGCTACAATAAGAATTCATTTTATTTAGTTTTGCCAGATTTACAAGATCAGAAAGAGATGATCAGAAATGCATCTATATCAAACTACAAATAAATGCCAATGCTGGCAAATTAAAACACATTGCCTTTAAATATTTTTCCCAAAAGTTGATTTGGTTGCCTTGTAAAATGATTTTTTACCAATATAACTCCATTTATTTCAAAAGAGCCATAAATTCTGGGCTTATCCCTTCAYGGAGGAACACGTGTTTGCTGCTGAGTAATTGCTGCCGAAGCCCGTAATTAGGTGGTGCCACTGCAGTCTAGCCACGTGTTTTGCTCACCACAAACCTGGTCCTCCACAGCTCCGCACAGCTCCTAGTCACTGACAGCATTCCTAGGGACTTCAACTAATGACCAAATCTAGCTGGCAGAAACCCAGACACGGAGGTTCTCTTCTAAGTCTACTCGTACTTCATCTCCAGCACAAATGAAGCAAGTATGTCCCTTGCCATTGATTCTTTTCTATCATTTGAGCAATGAATTGGTTGAAGTGTTGCTGTAAACAGGGTGGGAACACTGCTGCTGGGCATTGGGAGGAAACCAAATAAGACAAGACAGTGAAAAAAGATGCTTTCCTGCTGAAAYAGACCAAATCACAGCATGGAACAGTATTACAGAACCTGACAGCAGAGCACTAATTCRTTTCTTTGCATGATGCAGATTCAATCAATAAATCTTGAGCTATCAGAGTAAATCCTTCAGGCTGATAAACCAAACTAGAAAATCAGAATTTACTCTCCTTTCCACAGAACATTTGAAACATTTAACTTTTTCTCTGCTGTACTTTGCTCCTAAGGTACTGAGTCTATACTAACACAGTTCTTTATTTTCATCAGATAAGCACAGCAAACCTACCATGCTCCCATTCCTGAAAATAGTGCTTTAACAAATTTAAAAGACAACAAAGACTTCTCAGGCTATAGACACATAAACATTTGAGAGGAGAGCCTCACATATGAGAGGAAATTACAACACAGCAGCTATACAAGCACGCRGACTGCACGTTAAAATACAGCCTTTGAGGACATAGCTGATTTAGCCCTGGTTCTTGCAGTTGCAACTGCTGGAGCAGAGCTAGGTTTACAGGAGCTGTTCCATGAATCCAGAGC
This sequence comes from Rhea americana, assembly GCF_003343005.1. Classification (NCBI taxonomy): domain Eukaryota; kingdom Metazoa; phylum Chordata; class Aves; order Rheiformes; family Rheidae; genus Rhea; species Rhea americana. Next base: position 1,949,908 of record NW_028186701.1, read on the forward strand.
TTTTCAAAACTGGGACACTTTAATTAGCTAAAGATCAGTCCATTCATAAATTCACAACTGTAAAATGGGCTTAAAAATCCCAGCCGATACTGGCCACCAGCTCCGGCTTCAGTGAGATACCGCTGCACAGCTCTGATTCTGCCAGACTCACTGCAGTCTGTGCCTGCCTCACTGAAATGAACCTAAAATTAGGTTCAGAGCTATGCCAAACTAGAGATTAAAACCTATACCCTGTATCCATAGCTCTATATACTCCATGGCTTGTTTAGTACATGTTTTGTGAGGTCCCTTATTTTACTGGGACAGAATTGCAGCCATGTTGTACTCGCTGACACTTTATCAGCTGAAGGTAACCACAGGTAATTATATAAACAAAAAAAGGAACGTCACCAGCAAGAGTCTTCTGTCTTTTGAGATTGAACTTAAGTCTAATTTTTGGCATGTTTTTCAACATAGTCATTCTCTTCATTTGCAGCACGCCTTGTATTTTTGTATTGTCATGATAATGACATACTCGCAGATGGTGGTGTTGAAGGAAGAGACAGGCTAATGGCAGGGTTACTACCAGACCAAGCAGCGTAAAAATCTTGGAAAAGGTGGCTAGTAATTCTGATACTTGGCATAATAACTGGAGAAAAGCAGAGTGCAGCAGAAGGATCTATATAGCTTTCTACAGGGCTCCTTCCAGCCCTGTTTTTTTTATGATTTTCTTTCCTTATGGTGAAGACAGAGACTGACTGAAATTTGGGACTAAGTGGAAAATCTGGTCCCTTGTAAGTCCTTAAATGAGTAAGAATAACAGGAAGAGAAGATGAGAATTTTGAGTTTTATCTCTTTTCTATTTGAGAAATTCACAAGATCTTTATGAAGTGAAGGAGAAGAAGGGAAAGAAAGGATGGGAGAGTGGTGTAGGCTTTATGGAAAGAGCTCAAGGGAGCTAGAAGAACTTTCAGGAGCAGCAGTTAATCAAAGCTAAGCTGCAACCCTATCTGGCCAAGAGCACAACAGAACAGAAGGGAGAGAGAACACCTGAGGAGAAGAAATGGGATCCCAGTAATGGCACTGGGCCAATAYCCACAGAGTAGGGATAATTATAGCTAAACGAAGATTCCTTATGCACAAAGGTACGTGATTATCRTTAATACAATAAAAATAGTGCAGCTACAAATAGAGTATACACTAAGAAAACTAATTAAAATAGATAAGGTTGGCAATTTCAAAGTAGTTATTTATAATCTTAATTCACATAAGTGTATCTATCTCTTAAGTATGTTCTTAATATTATCTCAGTTCCGAGAGTGTTAGGACTTCAAATTAAATCATGAAGAAAAGCCAGTTTCTAACTGGAAACTTTCTGGATGCACCTGGATCTCACTCCAGATACAATGTTTATTGGCCAGAGACAAGACTCAAATTCAGGAGCACCGGAGCTTGAAGGAGGATGACACTCTTGGCTAAGGAGAGGGTTAAAAGATACCATTGCACCATTGTACTTCCTGCACATGCTGGTTGATTAACAGGGAGCCAGTAACAGCTRCAGCTTTCTACCTGGAGAAAGGGTAAGGGACTGGGTGACAGAAAGAAGGAACGACAACCTCTGCAAAGGAGAACTCTGCAGCTGTATCAAGGGGAAATGGCTGTATCAAGGGGAAATGACAGGGTCACTCTCTGACCTTGCAGACAGTACATGTGATGTTGGGTAGATAGATGACATTAAGAAAAGGAACCAAATAATAAGTACAAAACTGAAACACAGCAGTCTACACACTGAAGTGTGTACACTAGAGTGAAACACTTCACTCTAGTGTGAAGGAGTACCCCTGTAACTCCTAAGGAGACTCACGTGCAGCTTTCCCAATTACCTGTAACTTCTGAAGCTCTTACTCTACATATCACCTTCTGAATTGCTAATTGTGGTTACGAGGCTGTAAAGTCTCTCTGTTCAGACCAAAAGAAATTAATTCGCTGCAAAGTTAGAAATGGTTAAGTAATAAGTATTGGTTTTAAAAAATCACCCTTTTTTCTCCAAAGGTATCATTACAATTACACACTACTAAATCCTAATTTTTCAAGGAAAAAATACTTTAAAGACTGCAAATTCTATTAACCTTCAAGTAATGTATTTGGAAAAGAAGCACTTGCATCCATCCAAAATGTGAATGAAGCAGACTGYAGAATGCTTACAGGAATGCAGAGTCTTATATACCCACTGCTTGAATATTCAGCCATGCATCTATGTGCTTTCTCCAGCCCTCGCTTCATGCTGAAGATGAATTTCACATAAACACTTCAAAGTTACCCAATTATCCACCTTAAAATCCTATCTTAAAATTCTTCTTTTCCATGATGCTTTAAATACACGATAATCACTGAATCAGTGCACAAAGGAGATGGAAGGGATGCCAGAATCAAATTATTCCTGATGACTACCTCAGCCTCCACAAATGCAGTTTCCACAGTTGACAGAAAGTCTGCTTGGATCCAAGTGATCTATTCTGCTACTTTCTGAAACYGTTTTGTTGTCTTTCACTCCCTTCCTTTAAGAAAGGAGCCAAAATGATGACTTTTACTCCCAATCCACTATGGAAATGGAGAACATCATTTCCTTCCTCTACTAATGAAGCTACTGGAAAGCTAGATCAGGACCAATGCTGACATAAGTCTCACATAAGACTCATTACTTCTTCCTCCCTTGCCTGTTTCTTTAYGTTTTACTTATCCAGTAAACACCTAATTCTGGGGACCATCTTTCTGTTCTGTGTGTACCAGAAATTCAGATTAGGATTTCTTTGGTAGCATCCTAATACAAATTAATAATAAGGAAATGAAAAGTAACTGAAAAGATTACAGTTGTTTACCTTAAAGATGAGAAAACTGTGAACGTCATTAATTACTTCACAGAATTCCAAAAATAATGGAGGGGGCTTAAGAGATGATTAGCAGTCAGCTTGGATTTGCCACGAACATTGTCWAATCAATCTAATTTCCTTTTACAACAAGATAACAGGCTTTTTAAAAGAACAGGGTTAGCTGCCGTATATATCAAGACTTYAGCAAGGGTTTTGACACTGTCTTATATGACATTCTTATAAGCAACATAAGGAAAATCAACTCTGAATGAAGTGTTTGTAGGACAGATACAAACATAAATGGAGTTATCAGGTTAGTTAGTGAAGCAGTAGGTTTACTGCAAAATCAAGGGGTGGAATACACAGGGTTATATAAAGATTTTTCCTGTAGTATTGCTCAATGTTCTCATTATTTATCTCAATGATAGAACAGAAATTGTGCTTGCCAGGTTTGCAGACCACAGCAGATTATGAAGGATGCTGGCACACTGAAAAATAAGGTAATAACTGAAAAGAATCTCAGTCATTTACAGAAATGATTTGGAAACAAACCCTCAAAAGAGTAGGGAAAAGAGAGAGGTATACTATGCTCAGGTAGGAAAAATCAACTGCAAAGTATAATGTGGCAAGTGCTATGAGACTACTAAGTTATGAGTCCGTTACACATAAGAAAATCAAGTTTGTTCTTCAGTTATAGCAGATGGGTATCAGGGCTGTGTCTGTATGCACACCCAGAGCACTGAAGTCATCAGTCCCTTAGGCAATGCAGGAACTCCACAGCCAGCCACCCACTCAGATGAGAAAATGGACTCGTGTGAGCCCAGGGACCAACCTGAAACTAGGTGAYGGCCTGAAAGTTCACAATGAAGCATTCAACTGTTTCTCATAGGAGTCCTCCAAGTGGGAATTTTGGACAGTGTTAGAAATTACTCCCCTGCTCTCAAGTCATGCTGCATGTAGTCCAATCTGTATGCTTAGAGGTGTTGTGTTGATTAACACCTTGGGCAACTCTCAGTGGTTCCTGCTGCAGAAGTAATCAAATAGTACCTAGATAAGACATTTGTAAACAGTCARCAGAACCTCTTCCTGCAGAAATGGTCACATAGGACAGTCTTTTGTTAAGATATTTAAGAGAAGCAACATACATATGTAGGTATTGGGTTGTCATTTAGCACTGTGGCCAGCCAGACTGTAAAAAGGAAGTGGAACAGTGGTTCAAGGAGTCTCACCCAATCCAGCTGAAGATGCCGCTGCAACACTTGCAACACTTGCAATGGAGAATCCTGTCACCACTAGAGACTGACCATCTCTTTGGCAGATTCAATTCTGCATATGAGTGTTATGCTATGCCAAGATGCCCCCAAATTAGTTTTTTCTTTTAAGAAGCACTTTGAGTGTCTGTACAACAACATCATGAAAAACAACTATCTACATAAGAGTTCTATGGAAAAATGATTTAAGAATCATCGAGGATCACTGGTGAGTTTCATACCATCATAAGAAAGTCAAATTCCCCACAGGAATACCTAATAGAAACRTAACCTGCAAGAGAAATGAAATAGTCCTTCCACTGCACTCAGTACGAGAAAATTCGGCTGAAGGTCGACAATTAGATCTGTCCATCATGTGCATCATAATGGATAGGAGAGGAAATAATGAAAAATAATGAACTTAAACTGCAGCAAGAAAGATCCAGGTTAGAAACAATGAGAAACTTTCTGGGAGGAACAGATTCCCTGGAGTAGTGGTGGGGGCCTCTCTACCACTGTCCAAGCTGCTCTTAAAAGCTTTCAAAAAACTGTTAAAGATGAGCTTGCCACAGCACAAGGAATCTGTCCAAATGACTTCTTGCAGTCCTTTCCAGGTCTATAATTCTAATATAATGCACTAAGTGAAGGAAAAACCAATGTTCATTTGATACAATCCGTCCTAAAGTGTCTAGAATGGATAAATTCAGAATAGTGTCCTGGTCTATCAGAAATGTAGTCAAATAACCTGCAACAACCATGTGCTTCCTGACCATTTGGGCACCTTATCTCTGTACTCAGTTAAACTCTCTGCAGTTTTACTAACAATGAATCCCATGACATGTAAAGTGAAAGAGGTTAAAAAAGATTTTTCTATATTAATCAGTAAAACCTGTAAGGCCATTAAGGTAAGTTCACTGTGACTGAAATCCGCAGTTTTAGGAGCTTTAATGCTTCAAGACGTCATCTAAGTAAACAAGCATTTTTACTCCTAGACACATTAGCAGATGAATAACTGAGCTCATAAATGAATAATGCATTCATAGCTCATTTCAATCCCTGGAGGTAACACAGACTAGATACCAAAATTTTCCACTGAAGGAGTCTCCACTTCAAGGATAACCCTAGGAATTTCCTGTAGTGTGGATCTGTACTGTCCCCATGTGCCTCCTTTTACTATTTACTATTTACGCCTATTTACAGCAGGAAAATCCATTTGGTTGAAACTGCCTAGGAGCGCTGCCAAATATCTCACCTCTGCCACAATGCTCAGACACTTGGCAGCAGTGGCAGTGTCTCCCGTGGCCTGACTACATCAAGGAAGCTGTAGGAATTTCCTGCTCTCCTCAGGGACAGAATGATCCCTCGAGTTCCTCCTCCTCCATCGAGTTATTCTCAGTAGGGTCATCACCATCTCTGATAGCACCTTCCATTTCGCCTGCACCACCTATGCCACTATTTCCAATATTTCTCTCCTTCAGATCTTTCCAGACTTTTTTCTGAATTTACATGAACTCCACTTAAATTCCTTCTCAGAGAAAAGCACCTGCCTTCCCATAACTGCTTCCCACACTGTTCAGAGGAACGTAGCAAGCAACTTACTGTTATAAATGCAGATTCAACTACTGTTTTTTTATTGCACATTTATCACTAAAATATATCACCTGTAGAAAGCTACATGAGAAAAAACAAATAAATCCTGTAAGACTCCAAAAATTTTGTACAGCTTCATGCGCTCATCTGCTCATGAGAAGTGGCCTAATGCCTTTTATTAGCAAGTACATTTAAACCAAGAAGTGTGATAAATAAACAATGTATTAGACTTAACACGTGCATAACTGTCAGGTGTCAGAAAAATTATAGGATTCATTAAGGCAAAAGAGAACTACATGTTTAAGCACTGTGATTAATTAGTTCTAATGTAACTTCAGAAACCTTTCAATAAGAGCCAACATATTTTTCCCATGACTTAAATACTTTTGCAAACGAGGCACACTGCACTTAAGACAGTATTTTGGGGGGCTTTTGAGGGGGTGAGATTGTTTGTTTGTTTGTTACTTCCCAGTCCTGATGTGTTCTCCTCTAACTCAAAGGAAATCCATTTCCCCAATGCCGGCTTTTTTCGGGAAAAGCCTGCACCGTGCTCGGCTGTCCGTTCCTGTAGGGACTGCTAGCACCCACTGTTCCTCATTCTTCAGCACTCGGTTAACATCAGGCTCAAATTCTGCAAGCTCATTTTCCTATCAAACAATCCTCCCTCTTCAGGAGAAAAATATGTCTCTAGTGTAACTCCTACTTCTGKTGCTTCTTCTTATTACATACTGATGACAAAACACAGCCGTTGAGACTGTACGGTGTAATTTGACTGAGCTACATTTCAATAAATATCAAATCCTAAATGTTTTAAATATGTTATTTTCAAGTTTCATTTCACCTATAAACTGAATTTTTTATCAAGTCTCCCCACAGATGAGTAAGGATTCATTTAATAATCTCTGTAGTTAGGCAGCAGTGGCTTTCTGTGTTTATTTACAGTATATTACATGTTTGAGTTGAACGTTGCCTAGCAACTGCAACACATATCCCCCTTTTACTCTTATACCTAATCTCAGAAAGACTAATGCACACATACGATTTGCTTCCTAGAAGTAGATCCAGTTGAAGGGGATGAAGTTACTTGTGTTTAGCATTTTTACAGGCCCATGAGAATGAAACACATCAAATAGAATAGAGATACACTATTTCTAATCTGTATAATAATAAAATATTTTTGCAGTACATCTGTCTTATTGAAGTGCTTTTAAAGATATCCAATGAAATTTCATCCAGCTGGAGTAAGGAAAGTTCATTCCACCATACACTACATCTTAGGCACAAATAAATTACTATTATGCAGCAGTTATTTTGTGTATAGGATGCACATAAATTCACATGTACATGTGAACAAGGACAATATTAATAACAACTCTAACCTATTCAATTAGAATTTTCTTAATTCAATGATCTTTAGAAATAACATGCTAGAAAGGTTGTAACASTTTACTAGCTAAAGGGACATTGCTGGCTCAATGTTTCTATCGATCTACCTTTAAAATACTTGTAAGTATTCCTGCCATTGCAATATTACTAAAATATCTTACTCTGTAGTAAGAGGGAAACCTGGAGGAAAAAAACACCTTAGAGGTTGGGCTTTTCTCTTGATAAAGCATACATACTAAAAGCTCCTCCTTTAGAGGAGCTGAGGATTTTAGAAATTTTCAGTACCTTTGCCAATTTACAAGGACACTGGAAAACATAAAAATAGAGATGACACTGAGTGCATGTCTTGGCTGCAAACCAAGCCAAAGCTGGCTGATTTGATTTGAAGCSTACGAGATCTGACAGCATCTTGTCCATGTGACTAGAGAGTACACTGCAGTGAAGGTGCTCTCAGTGCAGAGAGACCACTGTGTGCAAGTCTTGGATTATAGGCTCGTGGGGCTAACACACTGCAAGAGGCATTTTCCAACTCTCTCGGCATCCTGAATCATGCTTTTGGCCATTAATTTCCTCACGGTCATTGTAAACGTTAAAGCTTACAGAAAACAAGACCACTAATGTAATGAAGAACAATGTTGTTCTTCACCATTACTTTTTTTTTAAWTTAGCACATCTTTATAATTTGTTAAGTCAGATTCTTTTCTTGAGCTCTATCGTATAATGACATATTGATCTTCTTTCTTCTATCTGAAATTAATTATTACATAGCTTTACCATAACCCTACTTCCATAAAAATATCATATGATACTATTAGTGTTGATACCTTTTTTTTTAAACCTGGGTCTGATCTTATTTTCATACCATTCACTGACAAAATTCCTACTGATGTAAAGAGATGCAGTTCTGAATTTACAGCATATTGATCAAAAAAATAGATGCTGCTATCTCTGCTGGCAAACAAATAAGAAAATCCCTATCTGCTCAATAGTGTTTACTCTTTCTCAGAATCTGAGCACCCAAAAAGTTATTTCAGAGAAGATTCATCTGTTGGCATCAATCAAGATGAGAAAGCAAAATCAGAAGATAAAATTGCTATTGTACTATTTATATATATCACTCAAGGTAGCTGAGAAACATGTTCCCTGGAGAACTAGAATTACATGCAAAAAATTACTTGTCTTCCAACAGGCTGTAGGGTATCTGGAAAACAAAACAGCCATTTTCCTGAAATAGGGAAGGCACACTACCAACAAACACAGCTTTTTTTTAAAGGCTCCCTTAGAAGTTCATAGAGTGAAAAATATGGCTATTATCTGCTGATGCGGGATGGAGAGGTCTGGCTGCAGAAAGCAGACTGCTGAGACCAATGTGCAGTCCTGGTTTGCTACTGCAGCACGGACAAGCAATATGAAGGGTGATCAAGAAAAGCAGGAAAAATATAAATTTTTTAAAATGGTTTTGATTTTCAATTTCTGTTTTATCTGTATTACTTTCAATCTTGACTATAGGAGTTAAGCCAAAAGAAACTCCTTTGTTTCTAAATTTTGGAAACAACTGCATTGGTTGCTACTCAAAATGGTGGATAGAATTCCAAACTGAACTCAGCTTAATTCAACTTAATTCAAATAACTCTAAATGGCAATTTTTTAAAGACTCTTTCAGGACCAAACATCATCTTTTCTGTCAGACATCTGTCAAAGGAATGATGAATGCCTCAAAAACAGCTTCCCACAAGTGGTATTAAATTCAAAACAATCATTCTCTTTCATTCCTTATGGAAATATTAACTTTACAACAACAAAACCAGAAGATACCATTACAAYTGCATCCCTTATGTATGCCACACAAGTCAGTTGAAAAGTGTGTTCCCTGAAGAACAAGAACTGCTCGCAAAAAATTGCTTGAATGGCTCACTTATCAGTTCTTCCAAACAGTTGCTCATTTTATTGTCATTAACTGATCCTAGCAAAATGGTGAGTTAAAATCAGGTTTGGGGGCTTAAGTCCATATAATAATGTAGTCTGGACAGACTCTTATTACTCCAACAAGCACGGCAGTTTATCACGCATACAAGAAAAGCTCACTGTCTCGTTCAGCTCTGTTTACAGGGAGTGCTCGCCACTGCTAAAGACACTAATTAATCACCTCTCGTCTTGAAGATCTATACTTCGACTTCCAGAATATTCTTCTTAAAGAAATCCTCATGTCCGCATGGCAAAAGAAAGCTAACTTGAGTATTCGGAGCGCTCGGCTGCCCTTTTTGGAGCTCCTGCCGTGCTCTGCCGGTCCGTGTCCTCTGGCCACACAGGCCAAGATCCACTCTTCGCCCAGCCTTGCCTTCTGCCCTGCCTTTGACAAGCTGCAATGGCAGTATTCATCCTGCCCGCCCTGCCAGCGCAATCCAATTTGTAACCTAACTGCTCAGCTGTCAGCTTCGCTGCGGGCCACGTTTTATTTTAATAAAGCCCTTGGGAGTGAGACAGCTTCTTTGGAAAGTGCAGCGAAGGCCTTGAGCTTGCCTAGCTGWAGCCATTAAGCTTTTCTTATTAACTGATCTTTAAGATCTATTTAAGTATGAAGCATTAGTGATCCAACACAACACCGACAATAAATTTAATTAATTTTTGTTATTATTTCCTTTTCAGGGTCAGAAAGACCAAGTGGTGTTAACACTGTACTACCAGAGAAGACCTGAGACCCATTAGGGACTGCCAAGGAGAATACAGACCTACCATATGCTTAGAATTAACCTCAAGCCACGTAGGACATCAGCACTTCTTACTAGATGTAAAAGATGATAAGCATTTTATTCAATCAGGTGAAATATAAGGAGGAACAGGAGATGGGAGTGCTTAATACACAGTTAAACATGCAGGAGTTATTATTTTTTAAACCTCAAAACAACTTGTGTAAAAAGTATAAAATATAACTAAATCTATAAAATACAGCTGAAATTAGATTCCCAAGCCAGTGATATTACTGATTCTGACAAGACACATTTATTTAAGCTTTTATTAACAGGGTGTCCAAGTTATCCTAGAACAAGCTTGTATTTTGTTTTGTCTTTTCAATTTTATAACATTTCATAGAGTGYAGCACTATTAGCAAAGAGGCTGTTATTTTTTAAAAATGACTTTGACAAGCTCAGGACTTAAAAGAGAAACACAGTTATGATTCTGTGGCACAGAAGTTTCAAGCTTCATTATCATTAAGGTTATCTTTACTTGAACACAATCTAGAGGTTAAAGTAAACTACAGTGCAAAATATCCTGGAGAATTTTTTGCACTGTTTTATGCCCTATTTCACTCCACTGACATGATCAGATTGCAAAGAGTAAGAATGAAGCTGAAACTCTTTCTATTACAGAAAAAAGCTCATAAATTCAGGATTTTTTTGTAACTCTTGTTAAGTTCCATAGAYGTTTCCAGGGGAAAATTTGTTCTCATTGACAACGTTCTATTGACTTGTATAAAGCTGAGATATCATTGCCTGTCTCCTGCTTGTAGCAGGACATATACGCAGGATGTTATTAATTTTATCTAGCTGCAAAAATTTTGAAAACTTTTCATGTAGCAGTTTTTAAAAGGTAAAAAGTGAACTAGAGGTCTGATGCTGCAGCCCTTATTTTGTGTCCCACTGACTTTGATACAGATAGGATATTACAAATACTGCAAGACGTTATACAGTCACTAGCTGCCTTCAAAAAAGTGCTGCTTTTCAACATAATCTCAAAAATTACATAGAGATCAATAACAAAAGAGGAGTTGCTCAACTTAAAATTCATTTCATTTGCTTGAACTTCCACAATAAACAAACACAAAGCAAAACTGAGGTAAACAGGATTCAAACCTCTCTAGGGAGCAGCAGATTTACCRGAAGGTCTGCTTTCTGCGTCCTGCACTGCCCCTTGCTGGAGTATCTCATAAACGTGACAGCGTGGATTCTAATATAAAAGCACTAGTGAGAACACATATCAGGCTCTGAATCAAAACTTAATCTTAAAATATAAGTATTATACAATTTCACAATCAGAGTTAATCAACAGCTCATTATCACATGCCTGGGCTTCTTTTCTATGAAACTATTGACCATTCCCATTTTTAAGGACTAATTTTAAACTATAAAGTGTCGATGAACACTGTCAGCTTTTTTCCTTATTGCTTCTTCATAAGAGGTTACAATTAAAAGAAAAAAATTTACAAAATTTAAATCCCAGAAATCCTACTACTTTACTGCTAATGAACAGCATCAAAGAAACCAAAGCAAAAAGATGTTTTCCTAAAAAATGAGACTAGGATGTAAGGTAAATATGAATGTGGTCCTTGTATAGAAATAAGAACACGAAAAAAAATGCACACTCACTCTGTCTTTTACATCTGAAGCTTCTACAGCATTTCTTGTCATTCTTCAAAACCGGTGCTGAGGAACTGCTGTCTGAACTTTTGTGTGTGCTGCTGGTTCTAGTTTTGTTCATTCTCAAAGTCATTGCAAGCGTGACAAAATGCGTACCCATGAGTACCTGTGACTACAGCTCCCTATTTTTCAACACTCTGATTCTGCTGTTTGCTTGGTTTCTTTTAAGTTTCTCATTATGGAGACTCTTTATTCTTAAAACAAGAAGTTGTTCTGACAAAGCCGTGAAATATGACCTGTACAACTGTGTATGTAGAAAAATGGAACCACGTTAGAAGTTCAGGCAACACCTTCCTGCATTACACTAAATGTTACCACAATATATCTTCTAAACACGCTATTTGTAATACCTCACAGTTAGTCATAATTTATTCAGTTCATGCTAGTATTATTAATTGCATTCTACTGGTACATACTACCTTTGGAGAAGTTTTTCTAGACATCAGATTTGTGTAGCTCTATCAAACTTATCTTCTCCTTTCCCTTACAAGTGGGAACAATCCTTTGCTGATGAAGGAAACCAAGGATTGACCTTCCTTGAGTTTCCGCATGGAACCACATACATACCCTCATTTGTCAATGAATACTAACGCATCCCGTGCTACACTTTATCTATGCACTGAACTGAGAGTAACATCACTCTTCTGAAAGTTGAGGACAGTGTAGAGGTTGAAACAAGTAGCCTATATTTGAAATATTACCTTTAATTTAAAAATGCACTGGAGAAAAAAATTAACCTCGGGTAGCTAGTTGCTTAAAAACYTCTCTGTTAAGACTTCACAAGAAAAGCCTGATGGAAGAGCCTAACCTTGGCCAGACTAACCACAGAACATCTCCATCTTCAACAGAGGTTTGATTTCACCCTCAGACTTTAAAAGTGACCAGGGAATTTACCCTGAAATGTACGGTGGGTCAAGTGACAAGAACAGCAAGCAAACTACACCTCTTAATAATACTGTATACTAACAGATCCATGGGCCATGAGACCAGTGTGGCTACACGAAAGAGAAATATATGGTGATATGGAAAAGAAAGCAGTGAAGAATGATAAAGACCTGCAGCTCCTCAAGAACTTAGAAAGAAAATAAAGACTAACATATTAACTTTGGCYTATTCCTGTGCATCATGCCTGATGTCAATGTAGCAGTTATTCCACTTGAAGTTGTCAGGGGTCCAACACCCAGCAGTTTGGCTTGCCTGCTGGCCCCATCCAGGAGCACACCAGGATGCAAGAACAACACTGCCAACAGCACCGTGTGCTGCCTTTTGTCAGCTCACACACATGCTGCTGCTGGAAGGGGGCTCACAGTGGCTATTTAAAATGCCAGCTTGCTGCCACAACAGATTACATGTCTGCTCTAGAATGTAGCATGATCAAAGAAAAAAAATCTAATATTTTGTACAGAGTCGAAAGGTTTACATGAAAGCTAAATTGATGACTGTCAAAGCCATGAAGTCCCTTTCCAGCAAGTCCACAGCGCAGCATGATGAGAAAGAAGCAGGATGCTATCACAGATGCAGCACGGGAAAAGGGATAATAATAAGTCTCAAGGGTAAGTCAGTGTTTCTGTGTTTCATTTTTATAAAATGGGCCAAGCCAACTCCCAATTTACTCGTAAGACTTGATTGAGGGGGACAAGAGTACAAACTTCTGCGTTTGGCATCAGTATGTCTCCGGCTGGAACATTGTGCCTTGTTCAGGCATCCAAATTTCATGAAGGATGCTGAGAAGTTGGACAAGGTTCATAACAGAGCCTAGGGAATGATTAAAGAATTAGAAGCCATGCCTTCTAGTGAAAGACTCCAGAAGGTTAATCTACTTAGCTCATCAAAGAGAAGGTTAAGGGGTTGGGACTTGATCATAGTCTTGCATCTAATATGAGAAACGGAAGTTTGACAGTAAAAGGGTTTATGTCCTGCCTAACTACTAAAGGTCCAGTAGTTGAAAGYTGAATATAAATAAATTTAGAAAAGACATAAAACATGCTTGCTTATTTATATTTTTAACTGAGGAGGGTGATGAACCACTGAAAAAATGTGTCACATTTTGCCAGTGATATCAAATCAAGACTCATTTTTTTCTAAAAAGCTACACTATAGTTCAAACACAGCTTCTGGACACAGCATGTGCTCTTTTCTGAAAGATATAAATAACACAGAGTGAACTCACAGAAACAGTCATCAATGTATTGTGCTGTATTGTACTGTTGCTATAATTTCTAAATACAACAATTCCTTCAGTCTCAAGCATAAATGTATGTTTCCCTCAGACTTGAACTAAAGAAGGGATGCCCACAGAAGTCCAAATCACTACAAGGGTATATCTTGCAAGAAACTGTAGCTACAATTTAGCTAACTTTAAAGAAATGTATAAAACATCCACTTTGTTACGGACTATGTCCTGAGATACTGTTTTACCACAGTGTCCCAAAAATCATTCCCAGTTATTGATTTGCAATGTCCAAGTAGATGAATGTGACTTTGATAAGGATGAACACTTCAAAGTTAAATGATTATCTACAGCTGTCTGACAGATAAGCTTCTGAACAGGTCTGGCATTACTAGGAAAATACAATACAATAATTGAACAGGAATTGCTTTTTGTTTTTGCTACTTTTGATAGCAGTAAAAAAATTGAAATATCAGAGACTTTTTTTTTTCTAAGTACAGACAATTCAGCTATGTCAGGAATCCATTTTGCCAYAACATAAATCATATTCATTCTGGTAAGACAGGCCCATTGGCTCAAAGCCTCTTCTATTTATTAACCAAAGTAGACTACAGTGGTGGCAGTTTTAACATGAATTTTGAAAAATGTATAACCTCAGATTCAAAAATATTAAGGGCATATGAGATTTAGCTTATTGTGTGTTTTTTTTTTACAAAACAGAAGCACAGAAAGAATAAATCAATAAGTGTCTCAACCTTTAAACTAAAACACCTTTATACACCTTCAGTAATAGCTCATAGACCATAGCTTCAAGCAGAAAAGTGTATATTAAATTGTGTTAGTTAGCACAAGGTAACTAACCCTCTGGCTAACAGGCTGAGGAAAACCACAGAGTACCCAGCCAGTTCTTGCACTRAGCCTGATGTATGCCAATAAATGCCTGTTGAACAGATGACCTTTCAGTATCTGCTTATCAGATCCTGAGAGTACTGGCATCCAGATGCATTGCAGAAATGCCCATTCCCTCTGTAAGTCAAGACGGTAAAAAGAATTGCCAGCCAAGGGACAGATTGATAACTGCTGCCTTAAAACACAAAAAGGGTGTTTTTGTAAGTCTCATACCTTCTTCCTACACTTTTGATTAAGTTTTGCAATTTTAAGCCTTGAGCAAAGAATCAAAAAGTATTCTAGGAACATATTTTATCTCATTAAAGCATGAATAGGTTCTTGAATGCTTACAGTATGTTTACGGGTCACCTTAAATATCACCTTAACTGTGAGAGTAGGATTCTTCTCTCCTGTTTGCCAGGAGTAGTGGACCAACACACTGATACGCACAATGAAGAGCAAGACAATAATATTGTAACCCAGCACTGCCAAAGGCTGATGTCCTCTTTGAGCCTCTTAAGTATGCTGTCCTTCCACAAGGAAAGGGAATTACACATTGTAGGACTGAGAATTTGGTTCACAGTGCACATCTGCACCCCCTAGGTAAATCTGCATGCAGTGTAAATAAGCTCATCCATAGCCCAAAGCCCAGGTAAAATATGTTTTCCAAAGCATTTAGACAGCTTCTGATCTGAAGCATGCCCAATTTCTAAAGGACAGCTCCTTCTTTTCAATACATTGTGAGGTTTTGTTTGTTTGTTTGTTTGTTTGCTGTTTATTAATTTGACCTTTGTTTTTCTTTGATTACCATTAAAACACTGATTTCCCACATACTAATATGATAGCCTTATGAACATTAAAGCAGCTGGTGTTTTATGAGCAATCTGCATCACCCCAGGTTAGTCAAAAAATACTCCAGTTATTACTGAGCTGAGAGAATGAAACATTGGGACAGCTTGAGGGCCTTCCCGGTTTACAGCTGTGGAAGAGTACATTTTCTGGACTTCTAAACTGTTTGAACCAGTGGGATGCAATACTCTGAGCCTTGAGGTTCAAGCTTATTTTTTAAAGTTCAAAGGACAATAACAAATGCTAAGACAGTTTTGCCATATTATTCTGAGCTGTATTTGTGGAAATGCTGGGTGAAGTCTGAAAGATTTTGCCTTAGATGGTGGGGTTGTTTTGGACTTTTCTTCCATATGGGCTTGGGACAAACACTTTTTGCCTTTTTTTGGGGGCAGCATTTTTTTGTTGACTATTGTGTGCACAACACAGGCTGATAGAGAACAGCAAAGGCAGAAAAGGCAACTTTCCAAAAGTCAGCTTTTTTCCACTATATGCTGTTCACATAGAGTCATCCAGTGATCTGCCCTGAAGGTGAAGCTGCAAGTTCCATTTAAGCAGCTTTTATGGCATAGATCCAACAGTATGGTGCTAGCTCTGCTGCTCTTCTGACCACAAAGTACACCAGTTGAACTGACCAAACCAGCAGCAACAATACATGCTTCCATTTAACCAAGTCAATTTTCTGCCATTTTGATGAATTGGACTGGCTGGGTGCAGATGGCACCCAGTTAGCTCAAAGTGGGTGGTGTGAGCAGGGTACCAGGAGACAGGCTGTGGGGGCCATTAAAGCATTGCAGCAGTGGCAAGCTCATTAGCTTGGTTCAAGCCATGCCTCAAGGTTTTCTTCCACTAGAATGAATGCAAATGAATGATAGAGGAATGAAGCAAAATGAATGAGAAAGGAATCCATGTCCTTGTCCAATGAACAGCAGAGCCAAAGCAAGGGTACATGCTTAGCTCAGAGGTACTGTGGGGCAGAGCCATAACATAAGGCAACACGTGAATAAAAATAAACATTTTTTTAGGAGATTTTCTCTGAGAAATTTCTGATCAGCCTTGCCCAGAAATACTAACTAGAAAATGCTGTAAAGGAAAAGAATATGCTAATGTAAGCAGACAGTAACCACCTTCCTGTTGAAGGAAAACATGAGGTGGTTATGAATTTGAGTGTAGGGATGAAAATAAATGAGTAGGTAGCACTGGTGACAGCAGGCCTGCATACACTGGCTAAGCTACACAGAAAATAGATACATATATCCTAGTTACTTAAGATGCAGCATAAGTATATATGTCATTTTGTGCCCATCATGCTACACAGGTATACAGATTTAACAGGAAGTGTGATGTCCATTTTAAATTATTTATAGTGGAGACAGTACAATTAATACACTAAAAATATATAATAATGCTTTGTCGATTATGATTGCTAGAGAATAGTTAATAAAATGCTTGCATACAAATCCTTGTGCTAACAGGGGCAAACTTCATGTATGTATGTAAGCACACCATAAAACAACTTTGTGGTAGCCAAGGAGTTGTGACTAGTATGCTAACAAGAAGCCTCATTATAGACAAACTAGTAAACTAGCTACTACCTAGTAAAAAATGTATCTGGCAATATCCTATGAAGAAGTCTGACTAGTGTATCAATATACATTATATATAAATAATGGGGAAAGACTATCAAAAGCCTCCAAATCTGAATAATATCTGTGCTATCTGAACTAACTGGAGGTCCTCCCCCCATAATTATTTCTTGCAATGATGTTTTATTTCTTCACTCATTAACGGAACAACACGTAGAAATTTCCCGAGGAGAAGCCTGCTCTGCAGGCTGGCTTAAAAGCACAGAGTAGTACATCGCAGCCACCTCTGTTAAAGATATTTGGTCCAAGGACACAATTTGCAAGCTTCCTCACAGACTGGAAATAACCTCAGATACACTTTCTTGTTATTGAAAACGCAGGAAAAAAAAAAAAAACAAGTAAACACCAATTTGTTTCTATTCATTGAAGGAATTCTTGGACTCTACAAAGACTTGTTTCAATTTTTCTAAAACTTCAATAATCCGAAAAACAAACACTTGGAGATATTATATTGTAGGGATGTACCATAAAGCAAGAGACAGACACACTGGTAGAGAGAAACAAACATTTCATCAGGAGATTTTCTTTGCAAGGTATCTGTTCAGCGCTACACAGGAATACGAAGTAGAAGGGCTTTCAGAGGGACAGCGTACAGGATTCATGCAGAGGCTGAGCATCCTCTGCCTAACACATGTTCAGCTCAGCATGCTAATTCCTCCTAGCCACCTGCACGGGGAAAATTCTTAAACTTTCAATAGATTACTAATGGTTATCCCAGATCCCCACAACTTAAGCACAGCTTCTGATTTTTGTTTGAAGCTCCAGTTATATATTGGTGAGGGTCTTTAGGTCTCAGTCTTGGTATTTTTGTGTAATGAACAGAAAAGTTTATCTAAAGAGAGAAACTTCCAGTGAGTAAGTTTCCAGTGAAGTGAATGGGTCAAGTTTCTTTACTGGAATTTAGTTTTGGTCACAGTTGTTTTATGATTAAGGTGCAACCTTTAAAGCAGAAACTGAAAGCAAAGCATTCCCATACAAAATGTAAATCTTATGATTTAGCATTAAGCTGAAATCTGTTACTGGATAAACAGCCAGGCATGACGGAAAACCTGCTCAGCATTACCTGTTGTATATACTCATTTGGTGTTTAATCCTTTTCCATGTTTCCCTGCTTTCAGTGCCTTAGGTTACAATATTAATACTCTTTTAATGAAGCTTGTCTGTGTGAATTAAATTATAGTTGGGTTCTGAAAGCTTTAGGTGCTGTGCTATTTTTTTTTTCATGTTTTCTCCTCCTGACTATTTTTCCTAGAAGAAAAAGAAAAGTTTCAGCAAGAAGATATTGTCACTAACTCTCAACTACAAGTAAAAAAGCTTTCTGAACAGCACTTGGAGCATCCAATTTAGATAAGTATAAGTTCTATTTGGAAAACTTTGGAGAATACTCAGATAAAGAGGTTATCTGCTGACCAGCTGAATGACAGTCAAGAAAATTTAAGTATCCTCCATAAAGGATGGTTGTATCAGCAAGAGCTCTTTAACAAAATGAGTAAGAGTCTCCTATTCAGAATCATCTACAAGTTATTGTACCAGATAAGAAAGAGCTTGAGTTCAGAAGGGTATCTCTTATAAAACATGATTAGACTCCTTAATCTTAGAGATGATGAGTATTTGCTCTTCAGCTTTTAAAGGTATCTGAAGATTTACATACATTTATTCCAACAATTCAAGACATGACAAAATATGGATATAGCTGGTAAACCTTCCCTCATGGAGGCACAGTTCAACCGGCAAAGCAATCTTCTGCCAATACGGCTGACACTCAATACCACAAATTACATAAATGAAACCAATAAAATAGGATGTTCCCCCTCCTAGAATCAAAGCTCTGCACTAGAGCTCCTGCTGCAATGGGGAATACATTAGCAAAGGGCCTCCCCTGCTAACCTCCTGTCCCTGTTCAGTGACACCAGCCAGACTCTGCACATGGACCAGGCCTCCGCCAAGGGCAAAATGTCTTAAAAGCCACAGAAGATGTCAAATATCCTTATCAGAGGCTGATTCAGAATGGGTGACACAGCACAAAGAAAATACATAGTTGCATGAGCAAAGGAACTTGGCTTCTCAAGGCTCTGAGGTGCTGCACTGACTCATTAAGAAGGTGCGAGCTCCCACGGAAGCTTCTCCCGTGGTGACAGCATTGCCAAGGAGGGGAGTTTCTGTCCTTCAGGAGGGTGTGAACTCCTGTTACGCCCTGAGTACTGCCAGAGTCRCTCATTTACCAAATGACAATAAATGAAAACAGTGACAGTGTAAATGAACAAAACAGTGACAAGGTTACTGACTATTCCACGAACATATAGAAAATCTGAGAAACTGAACTCACTGTCAGTCCAACTACCCTCCCCTGTGCAGAATGCAGTAGTACTTTAAAATTCATGCTGGCCAGACTACCTTTTTTCACTTGTATACTTTTTGTGTTTGTTGGAGCCCRTATGAGTTTTAAAAAATATGACATCTAATTTGCAGAAAAGGGGAAAAAAGAAAGAAATTCTCTAAACTAACTGAGAGTAACATTCATAACTCTTACCCCAAATTGGACCACTCAACAGTTTATATGATCTACACTCCCAGGTTTGCTTAGATCCTCTTTGAGAATGGGCAGGTGGGTTGCAACCACATACGGCCAAGTATGTTTCAGACATGGTGCACTTCTACGCCGCTCTGGCCAAAAATGGTCAGTGCCTTCGTAGTCCTACAGCTTCTGTAAAAAGGTAACTGCTAGCTTGACTTACAAACCAGAGACCGCTGGGCCCCTCATCTATATTCCTGATTCTGATGATCTGAATTCCATGCAGGGCAGAAGASTATTATTCTTTTTCTCTAAATATCATTTCCTCTTCTTTTGTATTTTATTGCACTAGGGTTTCCTGCCTCCTTGTTACAGTTGTCTGTAACACTTCATGAGGTGCAAATACACACCAATGGGTATAACAGGTGCTCACACTTGAGAACCAATATTTTAGCAAATCTTATCTTCAACAGC
The DNA here is from genome assembly GCF_003343005.1 of Rhea americana. Lineage (NCBI taxonomy): Eukaryota > Metazoa > Chordata > Aves > Rheiformes > Rheidae > Rhea > Rhea americana. The sequence goes on from NW_028186701.1 coordinate 1,969,934, forward strand.
AATAGATAGCTAAAGTATGTTTGCTTGAAACTAGTATTCTAGAAAAAAGAACTTCAGCCATTTTGGTAGGATAATTCCCACCTAACATTACTTATATACAATGCAGATGTCTACAACCAAACTAGCATCCTCAGCCCCCTTCGGAATCAATGAAGAGAAATGAACACTTGTAGGGTATCGTTTCTGTGAGCTTTTTAAAAATGCRTACTTTAGAATAAAATGATTGTCATCATACAATGCTTATTTCTCTATATTAACTCACAAGGTACTACCTAAGAAGCACAGCTACCTCATACATCAACTTTTTCACTGTAAACTTCTATTTTTGGGTATGTGAATCCCACCAACTGTATAGAAGAAAAAATGGGCAGAAAAACATATTTTTTTAAAAAAGAAAGTAACTCACAAAGCAAATCTGATGAGTGCAGTTTTGCCTCAAAGGGCTGGAGAGTTGGTTAAATGCCTTACACTTCTGGAGCTTTTATGCTGCCTAACCTCATGGTCTGAATCTTCATTGCACCTACAATTTCATATTATTGATTTAATTTCACATAGATACTAATTCATTTAAAGATTGACTACGACTCCATACTGCAAATTTGATTTGTTGCTTGTACTAGGCTGTTGTAATCAGTTTTGTAAAAGAAAAGCTTTACATTTTAGTTGATTTTTACTTTACTGTTGGGACAAAATAATTTAAAAAGAACATTTTGAATTCCCACCTCCAGCTGAAACATAAGTGACTGCCCTGGAAGAAACTGAGCAACTAAAGCAATTGAGCCATTTTTCACTTTGCCCTGCTTCCAGATTACAACTGCACCTTTCACAGTCTCCTGCAGAAGATCAATAGTAACATGAGGAACTTAGTGAAAATACACTGTAATGGTAATGAGATTCTCCAACCAACCAGGGGTATATCCTGTGGAAGAGGTGAAATGTGATGCAGAGGTATTCTGCATCAGAAGAGAACAACAAACCAGTCTAGAAGACGTAGAACAGAAATCCATCTTGCATTTCAACTGKTGAATATATTTGCAAAATCAAAGGTTTAGAACAGAGCACTAGATCCCTTTCATCTCCTAGCCAAGAAAATAATGTTGGAGAATTACTTGTCCTAGAATTTCATGCTCTCAACTTCCTCTGCTCCTAATTACAGGAGTTTTCTTCCTGGACAATAACTAAAGGAACAGGGAATTTCTTAAAGGGACAACAGASAACAGGATAAAGTAGTACTGAAAATTAACTCTTTTGTGCACAATTGCCAAGATAAGATCATCTAGTTTCATACGCTCTGAAGCACGCAAACTAAAACTCCAAGGTCCCTTAAAAAATGGGGAGAAATTTGAGCCTTCCAGAGAAGCAGTAGCAGGTACCAAAGAATATTGAGTACATGACCTATACGGAGATCTTCAGGACTGTTCCATCTATGTTTGTGGTCCTTCAGCACCAGCATATTCAAGGTAAAAGATGGAACAGTGCATCTGTGGGCAATGGCTCTAGTATCAGCTTGGTACACAATTTATTGATACTGGGTGCTTCAGTGCATGCTCAGTAACAGGGGGTTTGTCAGCTGTATCCACTCCATTCTTCATACTGTTCAGCTCCGTTCAGCTCCAAGAGAGCTGAGGGTGTCATACAATTCAGYTCTGGGCCATCAGCTGCTTTTTGCTCAGCATTTGCTCTGCAACAGAGATAGAAATCTGTGAAACTGGTTACCATATCAATGGTCTCTCATGCCCTGAAGAATGGCCTGAGGATACTAGCATGGCCTTGGCTGCCTACACAGCAGTAAAACAGAACTCTTTAATCTTACACAGGCTCTTGACTAGATCATTAGCAGCAYTGAGATGTAACAGCCTAGGAAGACTGACTCTCCATACAAAGAGAGGCAGTTAGTGACAGATGTTTTTGTAGACCTCAGCCAAAATACTTTTTTTTTTCTTCTTCTGTAAATCAAGACACAATAATAGAACTATTCCATTACCTAGCTAAGAACTAACTAAAAAAGTTAAATCATGAAATGGCTTATGATAAAGTCATTGCCAGTGTAGTAGCTCTATAGATACAGCAAGATAGAACTGAAGGACAGTTGCGAATCTCTAAGATCAGCATGTAAGGTGTTTACACACACATCTGACAGCTGGACCTATTAAAGTAGCACCACCACCAGTGGGCTAGAATATACCAGCATGAAATTGCATAAATCCACAGACTTGTACCTAAATGGGATGGGAAATACATTGCGCTGGTATAAGGAACCTTTACATCACTGTAATGTTATATATAATAGAGCTTTCCAAGTAAAAATATATTGGTCTAAAAGAAAACAACCCCCCCCCCCCCGCAAACAGAGATGCCTTCACACTTCACTTCACACTAAAATACAGATGTGTACAAACTATCAGACCTTAGTGACTAACCTCAGTTGTATTTCTCCTCCTCTTCCTCCTCTGTTTTCTACCCTAATCTAGAACTATGCCACTTTTTTGAAGAATACAAGATACAACTGTAATTACTTAATTTTTCATTGTATACAAAAGAAAATAGAGAACAAGAAAATGTATGGCTAAACCACCAGCTGGATTAAACCAAACTGTGGTCTCCACGTTGTCTTGAGCACAGATACAACTCCCCAGTATTCCTGAAAGAAGGAAATTAGCTTCTGACCTTGCAAATGAAATAGTCAGGATACCTAATTATTACCAAAAGAAGATTATGATCCTGCCTTTGATCTAAACTGATCTTAGTGTGTCCCAGATTAAGTTAAACATGTAAATTCAACAAGAGAAATTCCCTTCTGTCCTTTTCTCATCTATTTGAAATCTAATGCATAAAACATTCCCTTAAATACGTTCATAAACTTGTACTTAACTATAACACTTGAGCAGCTGTTGAGTAAAATGATACATATTTCAAACAACTACCTGAGTATTTACTTAAGAGACATGACCACAATTTAGGTATACTATTCCATCTGTGCAAACAAATATTCTTCAGTTCATGTAACTTCATAAGAGATTTTTATAAAGAATTTAAATATTCCTCAAGTACTAATCCTCAGTAGGCACCAAGATTGTAACAAATACTTGCAGAGAAAGAAATGCAAAGTAATAATCTGCCCTTCAATGTCTCAGCAGCGCTCTTGTTTTTTTATTTTTATAGCAGTAGCTAATAGCTTACTTGCTAGTTCCTCCTGTGTCATAGACCTGACTGTCACTTCTGTGACAGCCATTCTGTTATTTAAACATATCTTTCCCTTGTAACTAATAGAAGGGCAAATCAGTCTGCAAATTGAAGCTGTGCTTTCTTGCTTTCACTCAAGCAAAACTCTGGTGTACTTCAAATGAGACAATTAAGCCCCATTTACTAACTTTCCCAATCCAAAAGATCTCAGCAAAAGGAAAAGAACACTGCAAATTTCAGTGGGAATATCCTACCCAGGTTCTGTCTCCTGTCACAGGCAGAGACAGTACCTTTCCCAGTCTGCATAGAGGCTGAAGAATGCATGGAGGGCATACGGGACCCTTGAGGAGAGCCATGTGGATGCCTATCTCAATCCTCTTCAAACTTTCCAGCCAGACAACACAATTTCATCAAGTCTTTAGGCCAAACCATAACCTTTGATAGAGCGGTAAACCAGAAAACAAAATAAGCGGTCTGATCTTGAAAAGAGTCAAAACCCAAGATTTTCCAGGGAGGCTGGGTATTCAACACTTTTCAAAATGTGGGCATGCTCTCCATGCTCTTCATCCTTACAGATTCTCCAGGCTATATATAAGTAGTGCTGTCCTGTTGGTCACTGACTTACCTGAAGTTCCCAGATCATTAAGATGTGCATGGCTTTTCTTACTGCACAGTTACTTTCAGTTAACATACATACTGCTCCTAACTCAAGTCCTCCTGCTCCTGACAAAGCCCTCACAACCAACAATACTCATTCAGACAAGACCAGTTACCCCTTTCACTGGAGTTAGCTGACTCACCAGTGGAAACAAGCTAAAGCCTCAGGAAACACCACATCAACCATTTACCACAACTGCTTGGTATTGCTAGGGTGCTAATTCATAGGWTGGCTTTCCTCATGTGAGCCACGAGCCAAGAGGCATTAAGTTCAGTGCACACATTTTAAATTATCTCTTTAGTGAGTACTTCTGCAAAGTAGCTTTTACTACAACCCTAAAACCATCCTGCTAGTAGTTACTTACCAGGAATTCTTACAAAAGAACAGCTTTTTTCTCCCGCTCTTAATGTAGTGTTGCACAGGACAATGCAACCAACCCTCTGCCAGATATTTTAGAGTTCTGGACTAGCTGTTCTTCACCTAGGACCAAATATAGGCATGACAGAGTCATTTTTATTTCACTTGTTGTTTTATGTGCTTTGACCTCCAGCATTTTGTCATTTTTACCATAAGAAACTATGAGTTCTTTTCTTCTTACGAGTGCTTTTTGCTAGCCAATATAAATCCTTGGCAGCCAGTCCCCTCAGCCTGACTGAAGCAATCAATCTGCCAGAAAATCAGTACAGTATCATGTGCTATGAATATTTTATAGTTTACTTACTCTAATTGTTCATTTCCTGCCCAACCACTAAGGTCACGCTAGTCACACTATGTGGTCATCTGCGAGACCAAAAAGCAGATCACACACCAGAATATTCTTACACCTCATGACTCAGATAAAGAAAGATAAACTGGGACTAAGAAACAGATGAATCAACAAGCTTCTCCAGAACACAGAACTATCAAAACACTTTCAAGTCACCTAACCTTTTTTTGCCCTATATATAAATTTGTCAGGTACTGTGTGTGTTGTGATGGATGTGTTCTGGGTCCAGCAGCCACAAAGTGCCCATCTCAATCAGTTTTTGCACTTACTTCTAGGATGTGCATTGATGTGGCAAGCAGACAATGAACGTAGGATACCCTCAGGTTCAAATTCAAGCTGTTGTCAAGGGAAGCATTAACCATAATAAATATTTACTTTAGCAGGCTTTTTCTTCAGGATTTGTGCACCACAGTACCTGACTTGCATACTAATCTCTGGAGCAGTGGACCACCTCAGTGTACTATTAAATGTGTGAAGATCATTCTGCACTGGATTTTCCAATATGCAGTGTATTTGAAGAAATACTTGCACTGAATAACCCTGTCAGATTCAACATGTTCTGTGCTTAGCAACTGGCAAAGTATCACCTTTTTTCATTTTGATGAGGCTAAGCTAGACACTGCATATGGCACTTAGTGCAAAATCAGTGATGAACACTGATATATCACTAACGGTTCTCAAGGGATCTTTAGAAAATTTTACTATGGTAGGACATCCTCCCCTGAATGCAAACATAAATAGAGCAAATTAGACATRTTAGAGCCAGGAACGATGCTTAAGGAAGAGATCCTGCAGTGTGCTGTTGCCACACCATGCAGCTGAACTTGATGATTCTGGTCCTATGTTCCTAAGGCACAGTGATATACAGGACCCAACTGTACTTTCACTGACTTCAGGGGAAATGTAAGGTGTCCTGAGTCAGAGGAGTTTTTAAAATTAACTGATCTGTCTTAACAGGAAAAAGATACTACATATCTACATATGTATGCATACTACAAATAGTGTGATAGCATCAAAAATAATCATTAGTGGTGTCAACTGCCATAAAATAAACCCACTAATAAAAAAGTCCAAATTTTTAGCAGGAGGAAGGCAGATAAGATTCTTGAATCTTATCTGAATCTTGAGGCATCCAAGTATCACAAAGATTACCTTCAGTCAGAGGGTACAAAACTGGCAACTCCTGTGAGCTTCCTAGATGGGAGAAAGAGAAACAATCCTTAAAGGGTGATTCAGATTACCTGAAGATCGACCTTTGCTTTTGCCCATGCTCTGCAGAACACACTCTGCTGTTTATTGACAGTATCCAAGGATATTATCTTAAGTTAGCTTTTGTGAACATCCTCCCACATATTTTTCCAAAAGACATCTCAGTTCAATCAATGTGAGCTGCTGCAGCCACAGGGCATTATGTGAGAAAGGAATAGGGTTTACAGCTTCAACTTCTGGTTCCTGTTGCTGGGGAATCTTGACCACTAACCACTACTTCAGAAGTACTTGCATAGAAATAGCATAAGAGGCTTTGCTTCAGCACTGCTCCTGGAATTTGCTCCTTAAAGACAACACATCCCACAAGTATGCTGAGATGATCTGAAATTCCAGCAGGAAATAAAGAATCACAGAATGGTTGAGGTTGGAAGAACCTCTCGAGATCATCTAGTCCAACCTCCCTGCTCAAGCAGGGTCACCTAGAGCATGTTAGACAGGGTTGCATCCAGGTGGGCTTTGAGTATCTCCAGAGAAAGAGACTCCACAACCTCTCTGGGCAACCTGTTCCAGTGTGTGAAGATTGTAGCAAGTGCTGCTGTGGTAACATGGCAGATGATGAGAGACTTAAATAAATACATCTTTTTGGTGTTCGTCTGGTCTTTCATAAACTGTGATAAGAATTAGGCAGAGACAAGATTTTGATGTACAGAAAGGCTTCAAACAGCAGCTGGGAGCTCTACTATGAATTTCTGCAATGTGCTGCTCTGGTAAAACATGATTATTGTCAGCAGGTTCAGAAAATATGTAATGATCTTTTTCCAGAAGCAGAAAACAGTGACTGTGGTAGTATTCATGTCCAACAACAGCCAGTTCTCTACTGTCATACATACTGACATGCAGCAGGAATCCCTAAAATGAACATTTGCTAATTGTTTCCATGCAGTTGTAAGATAATACAGCTAATTTTAAGCACCCACTCCAATACTGTTGTGTAATGAATGTCAACAAAAGCTGTAGTAGAGTAACCAGGCTAACTGCAGTTAGCACAGAAAGCAGTTTAACATATTTGTCAGGATATTAGTTCTGAGTACTTGCTCTCTGTTTGGATTCATTGTTAAAATTCCCCCAAAGCAAAACTCAATAAAGGAGCTATCACAGCTGGATACGTGCCRTAAGTTGTCAATAGAGAAGTAACCTGCAGTAGGAGCTCCATGTATCAGACTTGTCTTTTTTTCTAGCATACATTTCAGAAAATGGTCTCAGAAAGACAAGTGTTTTATGCATAAATTGTATTTTCTGTAAAGAAATAATTACAGGTAATAAGTAATAATTACAGGTTTGGCTGCTCTTAAGCAATGCAACACCTCGCAAATCTACTCTTTTAAAACATATGCATGTACACAGAGAGGTTGTTTTACTTTTCATAGAATCATAGAATCAGCAAGGTTGGAAGAGACCTCTGGTCTAGTCCAACCTCCCTGCTCAGCAGGGTCACCTAGAGCGTGTTAGACAGGGTTGCATCCAGGTGGGCCTTAAAGATCTCCAGAGAAGGAGACTCCACAACCTCTCTGGGCAACCTGGTCCAGTGCTCTGTCACTCTCACARGGAAGAAACCCCCCCTCACCTGCAGGCAGAACTTCCTGTGCTTCAATTTCTGCCCATTCACTGTTGTCCTGTCACATGGGTCAACGGAAAAGAGTTTGTCYCYRTCCCCTTGACACCCTCCCTTCAGGTACTTATCCACATTGATAAGATCCCCCCTTAGTCTTCTCTTCTCCAAGCTAAACAAGCCCAGCTCTTGCACTCTTTGCTCACAGGGCAGATGCTCCAGCCCTCTGATCATCCTTGTAGCCCTACGCTGGACTCTCTCCAGGAGCTCCGTATTTCTCTTGTACTGGGCAGCCCAGAACTGGACACAGCACTCAAGACGAGGCCTCCCCAGGGCGGAGTAGAAGGGCAGGATCACCTCCCTCCACCTGCTGGCAACACTCTTCCCAATGCACCCCAGGAGACCACTGGCCTTCCTGGCCACAAKGGCACATTGCTGGCTCATGGTCAACCTGTCACCCACCAGCACTCCCAGGTCCTTCTCTGCAGAGCTGCTCTCCAGAAAGTCACCCCCCAGCTTGTACTGGTGCCTAGGGTTATTTTTCCCTTCAATGCTTTCCTATTGCCATCTTAAACAAAATCATACCAAATATATATAGTTCTGAATAAACTACTRATATAAAATGATTCTCAGTAACAAATTTCAGTGCTCTATCACTGTTTATTGACATTTAATAGGATGCAATGTATCCTCATTATTTTTCTGATACTTTAAGGGGGAAAAGAACATCTTGAAATTTGTTACTCAATAAAGTCTAAAAAGTATTTTCAGTTTCTTCATTTTCTTCCAAATTCTTATGCATAAGATAGATTCACAAATGCATACCTTGAATAAGTAGGATGCAAAATAACTGTACCAAATACCGAGAACCCACACGTACAATTACAGTACACAGAGATGGGACAAGCACATTTTCCCCATCTGCCTATGATTACTTGTGTCAATTCTTTAAAATTTTCCCTTCTTTCAGATTCTTTTTGATGTTGAATTCAAATCCCAATAACTTTTAGGAAGATTCATAAGTATTTGTGTACCTATATGTCCCTTCCTTTTGCTGGTACTTTCAATTATGCATTTACTTTAACTTGCAACACCAGAAATAATAGCCTCAATATGCCTGCATCTGACAAATTTGTAGTCTGAATTTGGTTGCAAAATCTGGACTCCTCACAAGCTATTCACATGGTGTATGGGCAAAAGCAGCAGCAAAATACAGTGGCAACCTCCTTTTTAAAGTTTACCTACCCATATTAAGGTTTATTTACCTATTTGGCATGAAGAATGTTAATACAATTGCATATAGTGTTTTGTATTTCTGCTGTTGTTTAATGACTTTGATATGTAATGCAGTAATGCACGAAGGACCTTTCTTCAATACCTTAAATACATTTTTTTAAAGTAAGGATGAAATTGAACAGTTCTCAACTTAGTTGTAAGTATATACTGTAGATATACATAAAGCAAAAACATGTAAATTCTCCTCTATTAATCCATTATTGTGCTTTAGTAGCTGTGGAAATGATGCTTTGGTTGACAAGTTTAGTGCAAACTTGAACTGGCAGTTAATCAYACCAAGATTCACTTGTAGATTAGAGTTATGTGTCTATCTCATGTTCCCAACTGTATGGAAATCAGGTTGACATGGTTTAAGCACCTTTGCCTTAAAGTGCAACATTAGGCAYTTTGTTCTATCTAGAATGTAGGTCATGTTTTCTTCTAGGAAAATCTTTCATTTTTTTTTCTTTCTAGGGAGAAAAAGAATCTTTGTTTCACAGAAGAAAGCTTTGTAGTTCACTCATCTTTTGAACAGCCATGTATGACAACRGTAAAGCTATCACTGATGATTTCATCTCCACGCGATATGTCACATAAGGCTCCTGTGACAGCACGTATAATYTTCTACTGCACTAACACTGAACGATAGGAGGAGGAGTCTCCTATCAGCTAAAATCTGTGATGAAAGCTGTCACAAAGACTGTTGGGGTAGCATCACTGCCCAATCGCTTGCCCTGGAAATACTGTATGCAGACAAGATGTCATGTCTGCAGAGGCACAACAAGACAGGACAGTACTCTACAGCCTTGACTATCCAAACTAGAGGACTGTCTATGCAGAGAAATTAAGCTACTCTGGCTAGTAGAAGCCTGCAAGAAGAGGTCATTCAGTTAGCTTTCAATTTTTCCTTAGTAATAACAGCTGGAAAATATCATGCAATTACACTTGCAGACAAATCTTTTTAGCACCAATAATGCACGTTTCCTAGCATAGACATCTAGCCTTAGTCTCTGCCCTAGAAAACCTTTATCTAAAAATGCTTTGTCACATACACCATCAGCCAACATTCAGCAGTGGTAGCAAGGTTGTGGATGTGCAGATGTGTGTATCCACTGTGTGGATACTGCCTACTTTCTTTTTGTAAATAAATTCAGAACTTCTTTGATTCCTTGGAGTTAACAAGTTAAACAAACCTTTGGAAGCTATTACTTTAGTGATGATCTCTGTATTTACTAGATGAGCCGTAAATACTAGAGGAGTGCTGATGTATAATTTTTAAGTCAGGTCAATAGTAACCTGAATCATTGAATATTTCTATGTATTTTATTACAATATTAAGTTTCTGCACCTAAGACATATCTGATAAAAGAGAATTTACTTCTGAGATAAGCCTCATGTTCATTAAAATATTTCTGCAGCATCTTGTGATTCCTTTACTAACAAAACCAGGTGCTATCATTACAAATCAGGTCTCCTTCTTTTAAACCAATCTCATAACAACCAACTGTGCTCTTTTTGCTCTGATTTTGCTCTGAATGGGCCAACAAACATGAGTTCAACACCAGCTCTGTGTTTATGGCAAGTGGGCAGCTTCTCAGGCAGTGATAGCTGCTGAGCCTTCTCACCTGGCTCCCCAATCCAACTGCAAGCAATGTGTACATAAAGAATGAACAGCAGAAGTATAGGCTATTGGCATCAACCTGAAGCTGGCTAGTGCAATAAAAACCAGGTTGAGTTTTGGACACTTAAATGGTTACCTTACTCTTAACACAGACACTTATCAGGACTCAGTGGAAAAGTAATAGTAACCCAAACCATAAATTAAAGYATATGAAATGATGAATTGACTAATACATTTGCATGTTTTATATACAGAACCCAAGCTATAATATATATAAAATAACATGCACTGACCAGTCAGCAGTGCACAAGCTAAAGATGAGACTACCAATTGATTAGATTAGGTGGTATCAGCTGTGAGCACACTGAGGTCCTGGAAGGGAGGACATGCACAAAAATTACCAAGGCTGAACAAACCTCTCATTGCCAGGGCTGTTGCTTCTCCCCTCTAGCTCTGCACAGTGGACAGAGCGCTCAATGGTATGGAGAGTTAGATGCTCAAGGACAGCTGCTCTCTCACCTATGATTGAAAAAACACAGTACTTTCTGCTTCTGACATCTGATTTCAGATTAAAGGCTATATATTGTCCCCTTGATGTACTATGTCCTTGAATACAATTTGAAACTCAATTTCTTTGTGTTTGTTTAAGTGGAACTAGTGGACCACAGACGCATCTGTCCTTTCCTTCAGCAAAGGAACAGCAAAGCCCCCATTAATCAAACACAATGAATGTTAAACACTGACTCTATTAACTCACAGTAAATAAGCTATGTGATTACATTCAGCCTGTAGGTCAAGCCCAAGGGGATTTGTCACAGATCTCTTCATAACAGGCTCCCCCTATCCCCTGCCAAACCCTCTCCCCTCACCAGATAAAGSATGGACAAAGGCCATGTGATACCAAAAATGTTCATCTGCAGCAGAAAGGTGTGAGCAGTTGCTCTGGAAATCCTCAAATAACTGGAATGGATTCCTTAAGAACAAAATCKCATGGTAGAATGAGTAAAGCCTCTTTAAGAAGCTGCAAGGAGAAACTTTTGTTTTCTACCCTGGCCTAGACTATGCTGAAAGCACAAGGGTAGAAGAGAAGCACGAGACCATCCTTTGCTGAGGACTCTGCACCATGAGCTGTGCAGGAAGCCAGGAGATAACTTGGTACATCTCACCATTCCCACCTGGAGTGCAGGTAGACAGCAAGGCTTCAGGAAGCCCTCCGATGGAAGAACCACCAGGAGATCAAATCGATGAGAAACTCCCCTGAGTTTCCTTACAAATTTCCTTGCAATATGCTCCAAATTGGAGGTTTGAGGGAATAGCAGAATTTATCCTCATACGRGTAAATAATTCATAATGCATCCACATACTGGAATATACTAAAAACAACTATAGGTTTTCTAAAACATGAATGCATACTTACCGATACAAACTCCTTAAACACATTTGCACTCAACCTCGTATCAAATTATATGCATATTCGCAAACCCAAAGAGTAGATTTCTTACACTTAATTAGCACTRCAGAATTTCTGCTTTCTCTGATAAATTATCTGTGAAAATTATGTTACAGATTTTGCATTTGTATGAAGACATTACAGTAAAAAGCATTCAGTAAAAATATGAACTAATTACATAATGAACCTTGAGAAATCAGGTTCTCACTTGGTACGTCACTGGTGGTATATCAGATATCTACATCAGTGGTATCCAACAGCACTAATCAGCTCTACAAACACTGATGATTAAACTTAATAACTAGCTCACAATTTTGCTGAGCTGACTATCCAGGTTTAGGTGTTTGCAGATACCTACAGTGCTTCAAATGATTCATCTATGTCAAACCAGGACAGGCAGCTCCCTCCAACACCTATTTTTGCTCTAAAAAGTACCTTAAATTACTATCCATGCTGTAAATCTTTCCTTGCTCCTCCGCAGGTCATACACATCTTTTAATCCTGTATGCTTTGTCCCAGCATGTACAACAATAAATTGTTTTCTGCTATTCACATGAAAGGCTGGGGAATCTTTACTGTCATGAACATCCTGTGCATCTCAGATCCTAAGGGCTATCCCCACGTTACCCAGTCATGTGTGCAAGTAAGAGTGGTTCTATAGATCAAAACAGTTGTAGCTGGAGAYCCCATGTCCACACACTATACCTATTTCACACATTTCTACTCTGAACTAGCTCTAAACATACACAATCATACCAAATCATACTTAYGCCTAAAAGCTGAAGTTCTTTTTCTTCCATCTTACCTTTCAGGAAAGCTTAGGAGGTGTGATGGCTGGGAAACTGTAATAGCAAATTTTTTCCTCCAAAATGATAACACATCATTTTAATGTGAAGGTCCTCTCCCACAAAGCCTTGTGCAMAAAGTATATGTTTTTGTTGAGTGGCTTTCCCAGATTTAGCTTTACTAAAAGACATAAAAAACCTACACTGTTTGTTTTGTACACAAACAAAAAACCCCTGTCATTAGACCCAGCTGGCTCCACAGGGGCCAACATTTTTCCTTCGGATTATTTTATTAATATAATTCATAGAAATTGTTCCTAATTCACAATTAGGAACACACTAGATGGTACTGTACCTGTTTCAGACCTAGAGAKATTTTTTTTCTTCTGGTTTGTCTTGTTTCTAGTCAGTTGGTCAGATGAAAGATGATYACTTTCCACCTTGCTCACCTGGTCTCCCTTCTGTTCATAAGCACTAAGTCCAGACCTTTAGCTACTCTGGCCTAACCTTCCTGAGCATTTCTATGCTTAAGGAATTTTTTATATATTTGTGTTGTCAGTAACGCACAAAGTAAAAGAGAAAACTACAGTACAAATCAAAAATTACAGCAGAAGTACAACGAGTAACATTCAAAGACAGATCTAGGGCATTTCAACAAATGTATATATTTAATTCTTGCTTCTTCACTGTCTATAATATCTCCTTACATTCCTCTTCAWTCCTGCCCTAGAAGAGCATGCCAGTAGCTCTCAAGGAGATTTACTAAGTGCATGCCTGAAATTTGGGAAGGCAGTTACAACAGTACATCGTCTTTAAAATCAGTCTGCTACTGATCSTGATAATAAATAGAATTACATAAAATTTGATGCCCAGGAGTCACCAATTGGAAGAGACAAGCCTGTAATAGATGCTTCTAACACACCACTATCAGCCTTTGACATCAAAAAGAGAAAGCCTGAGGTAAGGTTAATAAGAGTACATTTTCCATTACATTTTTCCAGTAATTCTTGAAGAAAATATTGCCTTTGAGACTCTTCCAAGAACTGAGAAGACTAATGATATCTTTGATCTTAAGTTTATTTCACTCTTTGGATGTTTTCTTTTTGCCTCCTTTCACATTGATATATGTGGTGTTAGTCAAACTCTTTTGATTATTGCTGTCTGTGACATTTCTTCCAAGAGATGAAATTAAACTTATAAAACTCGTTTTATTCTGTTGAAGTGTTTTCTTYCTTCCTTCCACTTTCTGAGTAAAGTCAAGAGTTCTGGGGAAAATACTAAAACTTCTTTAGATACATGTCTGCTATGCTCTTTAAAAGCAGTTTTAGTTTCTACTCTAGAAAAGCACATGGAAAAAACAAAATGGAGTGCAGTGAGTRCAGTCTCGCATCCGTTCAAGGCAGCTAAGCAATCAGTATGATCGGTGGCGTGGCTCATTTTTGAAGGGTTTTTACCATTGCGCATTCTGTTTAATAAAATAGCAGGATATATATGAAAGTAAACTTTATGCTATGTGACCAACACTTATGGGAAAATAGAACAGATTCTGCCAAGCCTCAATTCATTGGCCAGTGCGCAGATTGCTATATTCCATGTCTCTGAACAGATATTGCAGCAACGCACAAGCATCTGTTTTCGAAATAAAGCAATAACTTTCTGAGCTTTACCTTCTCCTCATATTTCCCCCCAATAAAATCTCTTGTCAAAAGAGAATAGGAAAAAACACAACGAAAGTGTGTTATCTAGCTAAGAGTCTTTCTTTGAATGTAATTTCCTCCATGGATCCTCAGTGTCTCCAGCTTGACTGCTTGTGATATTTTCATAAATTGTTATTTTTTACAGTCATGAAATGGGATTCCCACTGTGCCAGGTGCTTATAAACAAAAAGACCATTCTCACACAGGAGGCTTTATGACTGTTCCCATTTTCCCAATTCAGTGAATGGTGAAAATTACTACACCATTTTTACAGACCTTCTGACTCGTCACTGCTCCCTTTGCTACTTGCAATCACTTGTTTGTGACTCTTAGTCCCTTTGAACCTTAGATACATGTGAAAAGCAAGGACCTGCACTGRAATGCCTGTGGGTGAGAATATTGTTTTAAATAGAAATTCAGAGAGACAGTCAGTGAGGATTTAGTCAAAAGAAGCAGCAGGAGCCAAGAAAACTGCCTATAAAGAGCTGGCCAATGTCACAGTCAAGGGCTGACGAGTAGCTGCAAGAACAGAAGACGAGACCTTCAGCCAAGAGAAGACACCAAAGGGAAACCAAGAGATGAGGTAGTAAAGAGCAGGGCTGAAAACACAGAGCAGAAGTAGCTGTGAAGTTATTCAGCAGATCTGCAGAAATGGAAAAGCAAATGACAGATAAGCAGGTACACAGTGTCAGGGCTGAGAGGGATCACAGTCCAGTGGAGGCAAGTACAATCCATCTCAAAGTATGCAAGG
The DNA here is from genome assembly GCF_003343005.1 of Rhea americana. Taxonomy (NCBI): domain Eukaryota; kingdom Metazoa; phylum Chordata; class Aves; order Rheiformes; family Rheidae; genus Rhea; species Rhea americana. The sequence goes on from NW_028186701.1 coordinate 1,984,938, forward strand.
ACCCTGGTAGCAGCTGGACTAGTCTGAAGAAAGGCATCAGATTGCTGACTTATCAGTAACTGCAAAAGAGAATGAGGAAAATAATGCAAAAGGAGTCATGATATACCTAATCTATCTCATCCACAGCTCTGGAGAGACTTGAGTAGTACTGAGGTGTCCTACTACGCCCACCAAGCCAACTACTAAGACATTAAAGAAATGAACTGGGGCTTATGAACACCTCAAACCTTTCAAAAAAAATCTGTGTGATGAAATGTGACAAGAAGCAACTCATTACAGCTAAAAGCAAATCTATCACCCAGGCTCAATAGAACTAAAATGAGCTGTTTTGCCCCAATGTCTGTGTGTTCCTTCTAAAGGGTGGTATAGGATTTCAAAAGGGTGAACAGTTCTGCCTGCCAGAAGCTTAGGGGAACGTAGCTGGAGTTCTCTGTTTCCTAAAAGGTTTTTCTGCTTATCATTCTCCTGTGATAGTCCCTCAAAGGGCTGGGTGTGGACCTCAGTGCAATAAATAATAAAAACGGGAAAAYTGTATGCTATTGATTCTTCCAAGAGTCAAGATCACACCTGAAGTGCATGCCAAGGCTGTCACTCTCTCATATACCCACTCTTGCATCCCAGAAAAAAAGAAAGCAGATGCTATGACAGCTATCAATAATAGGATGAGACCTAACAAGACCCTTCTCTCCAGTACCCTTCTGTCAGAAAACTCATCTCACTTCTATATTTTGTTAATATTTAGTTCTAACAGCATAAGATGTGCTAGTAAACCGAAGGTGTATTTGTGGCTGTGCCATAGGACAAAARGATTTTAGTGGCAAGGACACCAAAACAGGTGTGTTACAAAGCAGAGATTTATAGCTGTATACACAGGATTTTGCAAGGCAACAAAGTTCTTGATTCTCCAAATTACAGCCTTTGTATTGATTTCAAATCTATTTCATGCCTACACTTTCAGAAGCCCTAGCATGAGTTTATCTTTTACTTATAATTTGACTTACATAGCAGAAGTGTTGAAGACTACTAAAGAAGTTTCTTTCATTGTTACCTTAGCTGAAGTAAGTATRTTCAGGCAGCAAAACAGAATTTTACAATGCAGATTCACATAGATAGTGGACTTTCTCTTAGTGTACTTAACCAAAGTAAAGCTTAACAATACCCCCCTGCTAGAATAAAACCTTGTCATACAAAAACTGCCATTTACCTGAATAGGCGGAAATCTTTCATATTAGTTGAATAATATATGCAGTTTTATGCAGAGCAATTAAGGGATTATCATCAGAATTTCATGTTGACAAGAGGGGGGAAGTAACAGGCCATAATTATTCCTAGTGAGATTTTAYTATAGGCAGTGGGGTTATAGCCTGAAGTATAGTTTGGAAGCYTGCACATGTCAGATTCATGCTGCCATGCTTTTCGGACTATCTGGGCTTTGATTYAATAACCCATTGTAATTTCATGTACCCAGATGGACAGTCTAATAAGTCCTGAAAGCCAATGGTTTAAAAAGCTTAATGTAACATCATGGACTATCAGGTCAGAGGGATATCTGTATTTGGTTTGACATTCACATAATGCTGTTAGCTCTATACTTCTATAATAGACACATCAAGTAGTTCAAGTTAGCTTTATTCACATACAACTTTCACAAAAGAGTAGGAAAACACACCATTACACGAAGCTTGTCTCTGGATAAAGTACTCAGAGAAAGAAATGCACTTTCCTAGCTTATTGTGTGTCCCTCACAGAGTAATAAAATTATATTATAATAACACTCAGTGAACTGGTAGGTACCTACAAAAATGAAGCCAGCTATTTCAGTTGGTATCTGGCAGACTACTAGCCAGTCTTAGCTTCCAAACAAATGCAGAAAGAACTGTGGAAGGGAGAACTTCCCACAGCAGAAGTTTGTCTTCCCTTCTTTTCTGAGGAATTTTTTTATGGGGGTGGGGGGAGAGGATGAGAAGGGAGTTGCCACATGACACTCCAGCTTCACAGCACAAGTGACTATTACCAAATGCAGGAATTCAGACCAAAAGAGTATGCCAGAAAGGGTGCCTGTAATGATCAGGAACACTGGTGGAATTTTCTAATGGGGGAAATAAAAGCTAATCTTGGTCACCTGCATGGGGTAAAGATAAAATTAGAGATCTCTGCTTCCCAGCAAGCAGTGAAAAAAAAACAGTCATAGCATCTTGCATGCATATGGCTGCTGTCTAGCTGCCTCTGAATGAACAGAGCGAACTGCAGCCGGGATTTGTAAGCACATCAGCAAGATCCTCCTTTCTGATTTTTCCACAACAGAGAGAAAATGCAAAGTGGCGGCCCAAGCTCCTCTATTTTCTCTTCTAAATTTATGCTTACATTCTCCTCAATTGTCCTCTCAAAACTCTTGTCACCATGTACTGTCCCCATCTCAGTGACAGATAGCTGGGATAGTCCAAGAGTACATACACACAGTCTCCTTGAGCAACAGCTGTTGCTCAAGCAACAGCTCCCTCTCCAAGTCTGAGCACAGCAGTAAATGCCTTCGAGTGAAGAAGGATGCCTTAGATCTCCGTTTGGCTCCTCTCCATTTCCAATCTAATCGTTGGTATAGCTTTTCCTGTAGTTTCTTAGTTTATTTTATTCAATATTAATGAGCAAGCCAGTAACCATAAACAAAAATATAACAACAATGTAACTAGCAGCATAAAACCCATCTTCATTTGACTCCATGAAACTCAATAAAGGACAATCCAACACTTAAGAAAGTTCAAGTAAAAGACAGCAGAGTCCTGTATCATCAACAGAATTGCATCTGAATAATTTCAGAACTGGGTTACTTCTTAGCAGGTGAAGAGCTATTATACAGATTTATTGGATTACATTTACCCCTGGCGTAACTCAGTTAAAATAAATGGTGGAACAAAAGGAATAACTTTGGTCTATTATGTAGTAAACTGTTTTTATAGCTTTGTTGTGTGTATAAGTAATGATAGGCAGGTTTTGTTGTCTTCTACTACATGCATTTTTTGCACTGAACATTTGTATTCATGCCAAATATACCAAATGCGTTTTAAAAGAAAGTAATCATAAAAAGTTGCACACTAAGTTATACATCCAGTGTGAAAATTAAAACAACAAACATACCCAAAAGGAGTATAAACATTTAGTCATGATCTTATAAGCAGAAGAAACATGCCTACTGCTGTTCCTAAATTGAGGATCTGATCTCCTGCAGTCTCTGACAGACCTATTCTGGGGGATTTAAATGCTGCAGCTTAAGATATTACATCCTCAGATGTCCATCTTCCTAGCAATTACTGCCTGCACAGCAGGGACAGCAGAAGCAAAAAGAAAATGTGATAGCTCTCTGGGCATCAAAGTTTACAAGTTTGGTGTATTAGTTTCAACTACCCTCAGCCTATTGGATTTAGGTGCAGGGTTTAACCAGCCCTCAGTGGGATGCTGAGAACACTATTCTCTCCTGCTTCTCCACCAGGTACCTGCTGGCCTCCTGTGGCAGGATGTATGGACACCTGGAAGCAGAAATGTATTGCTAAAGTTTAAGCCCACACAGCCTATCTCTCTAAACCCTGACTGACTGAAAACTGCCCCAGAGAAAGAATAAAAATTATTTTACAACACTGTCATATTGTTTTCTCAGTATACATTGCTGCTTTTTAATTGTTTCAGACATACTTAAGCTTGAGCATCCAAATTCAGTGGGTACACGGGGAAACAAGACAAGGTCTGGGGCACCCAAAGCCTCCCTCAGCCAGTAACATTTTGCTGGTTTCTTTCTCATGGAATAAATCTTACTCCCAAGAAATGAAAGGCAGAATTTCCTTTCACTGCAGGCCAGTGGGCTCCCTCCCCAGTCCGACTCTCAACATTTTACCACCAACTGCCTATACTCTGATTTAAAGCCACTGTCTTTCAACGTTAGCTCTTGTTTTTCCCCCCTTTCTGGAGACATGTTCTCCTAACTATGTCAAACCGTATACCCAAAGGAGGCAGGCTGGCTCATGCTTTGCTCTACTATACTGAAGATCACTTCTCGTGGTTCCACAAAGAATGAGGGCGAACATACCAATGAGTGAACATACCAATGGTGTGTTCACTGACATAGTTTAGCACAGGGTGCCTTACTGCATCATGAAATATTGTGGCTTCTATTGCACAGGACAAATACTGGTAGTTAAAATGTGGTTTCAAAAAGCATTAGTAATTAAGCAGATAATGAAAATTATTTGAGAACAATTCTCCTTTGTCACTGCTAAGAATTCACTTTTTATGCCCTCTTCCCCCCCCCATTTTCAGTGAAAGAGAGGAACCGAAAACTTCTTAAAGTGAACTTAATAGCCCACTGCACCTGACTAAGTCAGACAATTTTATTAGTAMTGTATTTTCATACGTAAAGCTGTTAGCTCAGGTAACCTCACATTCCTCTAAAAGCATTACTCCTTTAGAAACAAATTGCTCCCTCAGATTACTTGAACAAAATAAAAAGTATGGAAGGTAAAAGAGAGGCTATTGGGGAAGAGGGAACYGACAATGGATAACGGAGTTCTCAGGAATTTTTTCCTTTTTATTACTTGCACACATATAAAACCTGCTCTGCCACTGAATGACATTTTACTTTTCAAGCAGGTAACCTGCAGGTTATAGACACAGAAATACAGGTAGTTATTATTTGAACTGCAGTATACTCAAGAATGGGCTCGCACCCCAGTGCACTGACTGTATTACAAACAGAATTTAAAAAAATGTTTCTGTCCCAGTAGACCTTCATAGTCCCATAAAATTACATAAAGGTCAAATCTTGATGGTAAGTTCAACCCAACTCTTTTTTGGCTTCAAGTCACTCAACGTTTTATATTATACCCTTGGGTTCTCTGTAGTTTCTTTCAGTCATAAAAGCATTTGGGAATCACATTATAAACAGTTCTGAAAAATTCAAAATGTGAGAGCATAAATTGCTTTCGACACTGTCAACCATTTGAGACAGAAGCAAAAGGAGGGGTGGGAGAGGTAATATGAATGTGAAATGGGGGACAAATAGAAAGTACTAATAACATTTTTTCAAACCTGTCTGAAATCCAAGTGAGAAGGGAAGTAAAAAGGGACTTTCCCAGGAAGTTTACTCTCTAGAAATCAGATGGTTGCCATGATAGGGAGGGAAAATATCACCTTGGGCAAAATTTGCGGCCTCATTCACTGGTGCAAATCATGTTTAAGATCGGTTGGGGTTTTGCATGTAAGCCTTTTTCTTTTGGCTCCTGGTGAAGAGCAGCATGCCAAGCATGCCTCCTAAGTGTGCCCTTCTGAGAGCCATGTGGGAAAAGAAGGTGCTTGAAAATGAGACTGGGACATCCAGGAAGCCACGGGGAAAGATGTTTATGTCTTGATAGAGTAGCATGACAGTTATCAGCTTGAGTAGACACATGTGCTGCACTTTAGATCAYGCCACCTTTTCCTTTCTCCCTAACAGGAGTCCTGTTGTTTGCTTCTCAATCTGAGCACACCACCAGACAAACCATTTTATTTACCATGACCCAAAACTTTACATTGCAAATATTATGTAATATATATGTAAAACATCCCAGAAATCTTGGTTTTTAAAGAACGACTGAGTGCTGAACCACTCCCAAAGAGATTAACATCATTCTATCTCTAAGAGYTGCAGGACACCCAATGTTGGACATCTTAGAGCTGAGGGGAGTATTAAACCTCACTGTTAGTTATATTCYATCTCTGTGTTCCATCACAGGATATCAAAGGCACTCAGTAAGAATGCATTACAGCTAGGTTTACTAAATTAACTTTATAGACAATATTACCAACCAGCAGAGTCAGAAGCAGTGCCAGGAACAGCCCATGAGTGCTCTAACCCTGAGGTGCCTTTTCTCCACACACTTGAGATACTCTTACTCCTGCAGCGCTTCTCTCATTCACTGTACATCTTCTTCCAACAATCAGTAACAARTAAGTGAGACATGACAGGTGTCTGCTCTAGAGGGGAGCAATGCACTGGCTACCAGGCAGAGSAGATCCCAAACAACTGCAAAGCCATGCTTGGGGATGCAATTTGAGAAAGATTAAAAGGAAGACACACCTCCACATACAAAGAAATAGTACAAAATGCAAAGAAAATGCAAATGTTCATGTCCCGCAGGAAATGTCTACATGCAGATTTTGAAAGAGAAACAAAGGAGAGCAAAATGYTGATCTTTCAGAGCAGTAAGAACAATGGACCTTCTCAGAAAGCAAAACAAAGCAAGCAGCAACCATGAACGCTGCTGAACCTCCTTCTCTAACCTCCAAAAAATACCACCCACGGTCTTTGGTCAACCTCAGTTTACTCTCTTGATTCCAGTAAACCCTCTGATTTTAGTATCTTTATTTCCTTCATATTTCTTACCAATCCACCCAGAACTGTAGCTGTGACAGGAGTTGACAAGAACTCACAAAACTGATTCTAACGGTGATAATGCCTTCCTTTCCCAACACTTTCACTATCCCATGTGTTTGCCCAACTTAGGTTCCCCTTATCTTCCTTAATTTCCACAGCAGTTTCCACAGCAGTTTTCTCCGTTTCTGACTACAGTGCTCCTTCCATTTCTTAAGACTCCTTCCTTTCCTTCATCTTTTCTCTTACCCAAATCAAGCATAAAAGCATCCTTCTGGATCTTTATCCATCTTTCATCTTTGTTTCTTTCTCCTATGGCCCCTTCCTCCCTGGGTGCTCTGTATGCTACTTCCTTCAGCATCTCCTTAGAATGCTCCTTTGTTATTTAATTACCAACTACAGATCACGCAAACCAGGATTTTCTTCCAAGAAAAACAAAATCCTCCAAAAGGCAAAAACAACATTTACCACTAGTCTCAAGCACTATAAAGATGTGGGAAAGTGATCTCTTCATTCTTTCTGACGTGTCTGAGCATTTAGACTCTCTCCATTTTCGATACTGCTCAGATCAGGCTGCTGTAATTTCAGCAGCCTTCACATTCATCCTCTGAAAGACTGGTTCTTATTAGGCCTCACTTGTTACCAAAACAGTATTCTCACCAAGAGGCCCAACTTGAATCGGAAGTCCTGTTTTTGGAGAAATTACAAAAAAGTTCAGTAACAGATATTTCTTACTAAAATAAGAATTTTCATCCCAAACAGACAAAYAAAGCATAATTGCTCCCACAGGCACAGAGAGGCTAAGGGACTTGACTATCATTGGAAAAAATGGTTGTAGAAAAGCACCACTGACTGAGTTCAAAGCAGCAGCAACTTCCCAGTCAGCAGGGGAAGAGGTAGAAAGGGAAGGAAGGAGCAATGCAAGAACTTTCCTGAAGTCACCGACAGGTTGGACCGGAGCCTAGGGATTATAGTGCCCTGGCCTTTTCAAGAACTGCTGACCACACCTTGTCTTGCCAGCTTTCCTAACAGTAGCATGATGACATCTCACTGCCATCTGCATGGTTACAGAGCAGCGTAGGTTTTGGCAATCTGCTAGCCAAACCTACACAGGTGTCACACTCTTTACTACTCTGGCAATCAACTGATCACTTGTCGAGTAGGACCATGGTAGTAATGCTGGCTTGAGAACAATACTCAAGACACAATAGCTGCCAAGAGTATTAGGTCTCTCTCCTCTCTTGTTCCTCCCAGACACTATCCCACATCCAGTCCTGTGATTCTTTTTCTTTCCTTGTACTGGGTCCATCTAACTGCTTTTTGCTGAGTGAGTTTTCTGACTGGTTAGGGGAATGAAAGAGTTCAGCGAATGGCTAGACAAGCACCAGAGCTGGCCCACAGTAAGCAGCAGAACTGGGTGGCCAGGAAAAATGGGGAAGATGAAGGGAAGAGACAAAATAACTTCCACTTTTTTTGTCCATGGGAAACCGCTGTATCAGTTCAGAACACATTTACTTTCACTCCTTCAAATACTCTTCCATTACAATGTAACAGTAGGATTTGTGCTGCTGTGGGACTTGTCACGCAAAAAAAAAAAAAAAAAAAAAAAAAAGTGTTGGTAGGTTCCATGGCCAATGATACCTATGGCCCAACTGGTAGGATGAAAAGTTGAGAGCAGGCTAGAAGTCCATGTATTCTGCCACAGATTTAACGTACAAGATAAAGAAGGGTATCCTAACTGTAGTAGGGGCTAGAAAGTCAGTGGAATAAATCCACACCCTTATGTACATTGGACTGATGAAGTAGAGGAGGGAAGAGGTCAAAGTACAAGAGGAAATARTAAAGGGAAAAACATTACAATCACATGCACACATGCAAAAGAAGAAAGATGCAGAGAAGTGAAAAGAATATCTCAAAACTACTCTTTTCCCATAAAGCTTCTATCAAAACAAAAAAAATGAAAAATCTTCTCTTAGGTGCTGAAAAAAATAGAGTAGACTCAAAAAGCAATCTAACCAGTTTGACTAGAGGCATGTGCTGTGTTCTTGATCATGCCAGCTCTTCCTTTCTCCTTTAAAATACGCTAAGAGGAGCCCTCCTGCTGTTTCTTTCTCAAAGTGAGCACACTGCCAGACAAACCATTTCCAAAACAGAGAAGCCTCAACCATTGAGAAGACACATACAGTGTCCTCCAGCTTCCACCTCAGACTTTTATTGATGAAGAACACTTCAAGTGTAGGCTACTGACAAAAGAAGATGCTTTACTCTCCTTCTGCTCCTTCCTTGTGCAGTGCCAGCTAAAGTGCAGCAGCAGGATGGGTCTGATGAGCAACTGAGCCAGCTGAAAAACAAGCCRCCCTTGTGTTACCTTCCAGCTGGATAACTCTCCTAACATACCCGACCCCATGATGTATTAAGGCTTCTTTTCATGGCAGTCTGTACTTTGATCAATACAAGGCATGCCCTGCCACCCAGCCTTGTGCCCCTTGTGCCCAGCCACCTTGTCTCATCAGCACACAAGGAGAAATAATYGTATTAAATGCTATGCTTTACATTTGCCTTGCAAGCAACTGTTGTAATTAGGAAAGAGAAGCCAGAGAATGAAAGGGAGAGTAGCACATAGGCACAGTCTGCTTACAAATTAATCTACCCTAGGAAATAAGAAGAAAGCTGATGTCCCCTGGAGTCTCATCATCTTCTGCTTACCTACATGCCAGTAATGGAAGCCCTGTTAATGCCACAGAGACTTGGAATAAGGTTAGGAAAAAGAAGAAAAAGTGTGCAAATATAAAGCACATTTCACATAACATTTCACCTGTTTTGTGAAACAGGCCTTAAGTAAGTACCTTTTAAAAGACTTATTGGAGTCTTTAATGACTAGAATTAAGGGAGACACTGTTTCTGCAAGGGGTATTTTAAGAAGCAGACAGTTAAGTYGCACATTTTTACAAGCCCTGTGTGAACCACTGGCCCAAAACTGTGGATCTGAAGGACGCCCCCCCTCCCTTCACATTACACAGGAGATAAAGCACAACTTCAACATCTGCTTTCTGATGGAAGCTCATTTTCAAAGCAGCCGCTCTGATACCATAATTATAACATTAACAGGTAACAAGTCATTAAAATGGGGAATTAAGATGAATATGGGTGATACTCACGGATTATTTCTTAGATTAAATGCAAGTGAGAAATATTCATGGTTCAGTAATTGCAATAACACTATACTAATAGCTTCCCTCAATTAATTATATTCTGAGCCAAATAAAGCCTCAGCATGGCTGATCACAGCAAAGCAGAATACACTCTTCTCTGCCGAAGCAGCAATGCTTCGGCTTCAGTAGCTGGCATTCCTGAAAGGAATATCCATATAACATCCAATATCCATTTTCCTTAACAGCTCTTTCCAAATATGATGATGAGGTGTGCCTTTCCCGGGCTCTCACCCAGGAAAGAGAACAAAATCTGCTAACCAGGAAAGACAATAAAAGGGATTGCACGCAAGCTGTCTTTTCCCCTTCAGTCTTTAAAGACTAGATTAGATTTCATTTTTATTTTACAAAATACTGCTTGCCAATAAATTATGTAACAGTACATCCACCTCTGCTAGCACAACTCACGCTCGATATCTCCTTTGCGAATTCGAAACAGCGTGTTGCAGACATCTTGGCTATTTACATGGCTCTAGGGTGGCTCTGGCACCCAGAACGCTTTCGCATGCCCCAGAAAGAAAATAATAATAATAATAAAAGTCAGAAGAAACACATTTGTTTTGAAGCATTCAATACAATTCTGTGGTTTTTAGATAGAAAACTGAAAAATAATACTGAACTTGAATCTGAAGTAATTTCTTAAACATCGCCCTACCTTTAAACTGATAAAAGCAGTACTAATGAAGGACACCCCCAGCAGAGAGATGAAAGAGAGTGACTCTCTTAGTTAAAAGCTGAATTACACTTGAAATTTCCCACTTAAAGTAATTGCCAAACTGTTCTTTGCTGTATTTTTCTAGAATAACTCTCRAGTACATTCCAGCAGAAAGAAGCAAAGTATATTATGGCAATGTACYGTATTAAAAGTTCACTTATCCACAAACAATAAATAGTTGAGAACCCCATCAAAACTTTCAACTTGCAGCATTTTTATTCATATAATAGGTAAACCTGTGAGCCTGAGATTTATATGTTAGGCATCATCACTATTGGCCTTTGGTCGTTAGGTGGAAAATTACACTGAATCTGATGACTTAGAAAGTGGAGCACTAGTCATTTTATCCAATGCATACTGTTAGAAAGTCAGTAACACTGATAACTGTATCAATAACCTTATTGCAGGTAGAACTCATAGTCTTGCCCATTATTAGGACTACCTGACATTTTGTTTTATAATAGCTTAAAAACAAAGCAAAATAATCAGCTGGGTTGACATTTTCCAAGAGCCTGCACCAGATTTTCCACACTCAGTCACGCCACTCAGACATAACGATTTAGCCAYTTCCATGAATGAGATTAGAGAAAAATTCACTGCTCTGCAATTTCAGACAATTCAGATGACCTTTCCCYGAGAAACTGCAGCATCTCATACATTGCAAGAGTAACGTGGCAGGTTGGTGGATGGGCTACTTTGCCAGGGATATGCTCCTTATTCTCATTCAAATCCTTCCAAAGCTGGCCCAACAACGAAAACATGAAGTGCTGCTATGAAAAACACTTAYGCCCAGGAGGTTTCCCAGAGCTGGCAGCTACAGTGCCTGGACCTTGTGGACTCCCTGGGAAAACTCCATCATGTCCCCATCCCTGTGCTTGCACACCATCTGTGCTCTAAGACCAAACTAGAGGACCAGCAAAAAGAGACAGGGACGGGGGGACGGGGACGACCACGCTCATCCCACTATGGTGTGCTGCAGGCTACAGCACTACGGGAGCATGGAACAGAGGACACCAGTCTGATTTTCCCATGCTGTCACCAAGACTGCACAGAGGATGGAGTTGCCAGACTCAAACACAGAGAGGGAAAAAGGTAAACTTCTTTTTTACCTTTAGGGACTAYTGTGAAGACAAATCCATTATAGAGTCTGAGGTGACCAGATAGAAAACATAAAAATAAGTAAAATAGCACTTTTAATAGGTAAAAATTTTTGTGTTAACATGACATTAGAGTTGTAAGGCTTATTTATACTCTAAAAAGAATTAGCTTGTCTTTATTTTGCTTTTTTAACTGGCTATATAAGAGCAAATGTATGTGCACATGTATACTTGAAGAGAGAGAAATGGGGATAACCTACATCAAAATTTGCATTATACGAAAATCTCCAGCTGGTAGTCCCCCTCAATCTATCATTAAATAACTCTCCCCTGCCTCACAGGGTGAGAGTTGTCCTTATTACGCAGAATTTGAAAGACAATGRCAAAACTCAGGGAAACGGTTTTCCTTCCACTGTGAGGATAAAAACGCTACAGCCACTTGTTGCTAAGGCATTTCTTGTGTTTTCCTGGAATAAGCCAGCCRCCCAGATCATTTCTTGGCTAACCGTAAAATGCACTGAAAAATGAGTTTTCATCACCGCCTTAAACAACAGCGCCTTCACTAGCAAAACTTGTCATCACTTCATTTTTACCTAGTGTTAAAGAAAACAGCAAAACACAGAAAAAATCTCTGGACTTGAGTAATTTCAACAGTTTAACATCACGAAGCAGTCCTCAGCAGAACTTGCTTAAGCTCTGAAGTCAGGAAACCTTATAGGTAATTAATAATTTACATTTGTTTCACCTTCCCTTTACTATTCCCATCTATATTTTATACATTCATCAGCACTGTTTCACTTCAGCGGCAGCTGCACATTCCTGAAAACACTCGATTGGACTSATACTATGGTTCAAGGCGTTCCTTTTTCATTTATTTTAACCATTTGAGTGTTTCATTTATRTTCATGTGTTTTTCTCCTCAGTATTTTCAGGCTTTTAGTCAAAACATTTACTCTCCTCTTCATCTTTCACAGCTACACCCTTTCCCTGGCCATCTTATCAACAGGTCTTTCCAGAACACCTCCAAAGTTCCTTGCATTTGACGTTTTGTGATATTCAAAAGACTTCTGACAACTTTTTCGCCACTACTGCAGCTAGTGCAGAATCGTTTCCTGCTATCTAACTCAGTGCAGAGTGAGAATTAAACCCATTCTGTTTAGAATAAAAATCTGATTTCCATCACTAGCACCATATTAGAAACGATCAGCCCCATTCAGTTTCGGGTTGATTTACGTACGAGGAATCAAAAAACAATCTGGATTTCAGACTAGGCACCTGCCTTCTTCTGCATGTCTTCAGCCTTTTTGCGTGTCCCCCGGAGCTTCCGCCATGCAGACCAGTGTGGCTCAGTTCACTGTACTCCAAGTGCTGTACTTTTTTGTCTCTCTTCCTTCAGTTGAAAGTGAGATGCAATCTCTGTATGAGCACACTGCAGTGGCACACACGCCATCGGCACAACTAGAAAAACCTGGGTTGAACTCCGACCAGATCTGTGAGAGGCAGTGTCTTGTTCCCGGAAATGCCTGGGTACCAGCTAGGGACTAGTACCAGTGCCATCACTCCCAGCCCAGCATGTAAAATTGAGAACGAGCTGTAGCAAACAGCATCTCATCCACAGAGCTGGCAACTCAGTGGCTCTACGTTACCTGGGCCTTTATCTGAGTTCTATCACTCCCATTTTCCGAAAGAAGAATTAACCTCCTGACTCCATGCTCTGTCACAYTTCTAAAACTTCACTCCCTTCTCTCAGGTGAGTTTTGATCTTCTGGTAGTTCTCAAGGACCCGTTTGCTATGCATTTTCAGTTCCTTTCATTCAATGGCAGGTATGCTCTGGTATTGCTTTCCTTGTACCCAGTGCAGTGTGAATGCAAGCTCAGACTGATATCCTCATTATTTCCTATAGCAAACAAATAGACCCTATCCCTCTCCGACATCTGAATTTCAAAACGGATTTAACCACAGCAACAAGGTTGATGTGGAGACCTCTCATGGAATAGCTACTGTTTATAATACTATTTTAAATTACTTATTTTGTTGCTCTCATTCACAAGTCTGTTAAAGCCTTTTTTGTGTATGTGTGACCATAAATATTAAAGAGAGTTTAGCCAGCACATTTGTTTCTGATTTCAAGTGTGGGTGGTAAAAACCAGCTTTGTATTTTTTATTTAAGTCAATGTTTAGAGGTTCAACTACCAAGAGTCAAGAATAGGGAAAAAAAAGGCATAATAGGTTCCTAGCACTTTCCAACAGAGCATTAGAATTATATGATTAACATCTGACACATGTTCCTTATTCTCTTATCTTTTTCCCTGTGCAGGGGGTGCCCTGTTTAGAAACACTTTTTCTTTCTTTCAATTATTATTTAATAAGAATAGAATTCACCAGGTTAGAAAAAAGAGTGGCAAGAACATGTGCCCACACTGGTGACAAACATAAGACTGTTGTGGTTTTCACTTTGTAAGAAAGCTCAGTTCAGAACTGTTTCCCCACAAATTTTTACAATGTGATAGTAATTAAAATTAGATATGGCAATGCAATACACTATCAAATGGCTATTTTCAAAAATGTTTGGCTAGACCTCAGATTCATTTGAGAAAGGTTAGCTGACCCACTTTGATTGAAAAAGGCTGAGAAGTTGCATCACAGAAGGAATAGTTCTTCAGAGACAGATTCTTACCCTAAGATTGAGTATCCCAAACTCTGCCAAAGGAGGAGGGAAGGGAAAAGAGACTTGTAAGCGAAAACAACTGTAATTTTGAATTTAATTTCAAATTCTCAGCAAAATCTAGCAGAAAGTAGGGACATTTTGATTTGCACTAGGTATAGCTTGTTTCACTGAGGAAACCTGTTAAAAGCAGTGGGTGCTATTTATTAATTCTCAAGAGTAGAAATCTCTGTGTTATACAGAACTCCAGTATTGAAATACATATTGAATTGCTACAAACTAGCCAAATAGAGGGTATCGTCTACCCATGTCACTTACTACCCACATAAGCTACATATGCTTAATGAAACATAACAAGAAAAATTATGTTTTTAGGGGAACTACACAAAAGACAGATTAATTCCTGCAGAGATTTTTTAAGATTAAACTTAYTCTGCAGATACATTTTCCTAAACCAAAATAACACATACCTAGCTAAACAAAAATTAAAAMTGGTGTTTCAGATGAGGATAATGTTTCTATATGGCCTTTGGTCATCCAGCACCTAGTTCAGCACTCTCAGCTCACATCTCACCTGCTTCAGCATCCCCAACCTTTAGTTCATTAAGAGGTCCCAGCAAACTTTTTGCTCAATTAGTTCTCCTAGAGCCTAATACTGTTCCTTCTTACAGGTACTGCAAGAGCTTTCACTATCCTTGCCAACCCCAGATCTCTCCTAGGTTTTTAAGGTCCACAAACACCGTGCAAAACAGGGCATACAAATCATCATCCCAAACTATTTACAGAATCTGACACAGTTCTGCTATTCTTGCTCTCTGAAATACTCCCACTGACTTCATTATAGCATTTACAYCTTGATTCTTCTACTGTGCACAAGCAATGACAACCATATCGACTCAGTTCAGAGGAAAGGGGAAAAAACCTGTGAAATTAAGTGACATGAAGTCTTCTGTCCAACACAGGAATTTTTAATTAACAACAAGCTGAATATCTCTGCATAACTTTCATAACTTTGAAGGCTAGTCTGTAGCCTCCTAAAACTACCAGGAAAACTACTTCTGAGTTACGGGGAGGGGGAAGAAAAGAAAAAAAAAAGATGATGAACAAGAAAGGTACTCAATGCATCCAAGGAACAAACTTCATCGTGACAGATCTTTTTAAAAAGGACATACTAGATTCTGAGTTTTGTATGCTAGCTTAAATTTTCTAAGTTGAATACTGAGTTGAATAAAATGGGACATTTATGACATACAACTGGACAACTGGCACTTGAGTTTAACCATCTTAAGGTATCTAAATCTGGGGTAAACAGAAACATACTGTTTGGCCATACCCAAGGGACTGTTTTATGATTTGAATTGACCAGGAAGCAGAATTTCTGTTCAGCAGCAACCCAAAGTTCTCCTGGAAGAATTTTTTTTTTTTCCTCTCTATTTTGAGGTAAAATCCAAAACCACACAATTTTAATGGAAAGGAAAGTAGCAAGTTTGCTTCAAAAGCACCAGGACATTGTCCAAACCTGGAAGCAAACATGCAAATAGCAGTGTGAACAAGGGAGGTATCATCATTAGAATATTCCARGTTTCCCGACTCTCTGATCTGAAATGAATGTGACATTTCATGGATATACAGATGACAGGGTAACAGATGACAGGGTAGTCTAAACTGTTTTAGCTGACCTATCCCCTAAAAAAAAGCAGAGACCTGGAGATCACTACTCACTGAATATGCAGTTAAAATTCCCTGTGATTAATTGGAATTTAAATTTCAGGGCTGAGTAAGATATCTATTTGACCTTATGTTTTCCCCATGAATACATTTACAAGCTGCTTTAGCTTGCATGCAAGAGTTTACAGTATATATGTACGAAAAAAATAATTTCAGAAAGAAGCCAGGTTGTTTTGGGCTAAATTTTGCTTTTAGTTACATGACACTAAATCAGAATTAAGTCTTGGACTTTGACAGAAGTATTTACATAAATCCTGTTAAGAGCAGAACTTATTCATCCACAACTTTTTGACTATTCTCAGAAGCAGATGGGTATCTATGTTTACTAAGGCACAATCCATTACCAGTGATATTATATGCATTGTTTTCTTAAAATAGGGCAAAATAGTGCTATTCAGGTACTAAGTACATTAAACTAAATATATTAAAATTTATTCAAACGCTTCATAAATGGAAACATTGGTAAATGTTTATAAAGAGCTGTATCCATCTACGCAAAAGCATTTGACTGTTTCTCAGGTGAGCAGTGTTATGTCCTCAGTAACATTTTTCACACAAGTTGCTGCTTTGGGATTGTGATTCCCAAAGGTATTTCACAAACACAGCTTTCTTGCAGGTCAGAATTAGCTTTTGCATGACTGTGGTATCTTTGATTTTTACTTCTATAAAATGTAGAATAACTTTTAGTATTGATGATGACAAAATCTTACTAAAACAGCTGTTGTTTAATGCCTTCCGGGCTTTATGATCTTTTATCTTGTTCCCTATTTGGGATTCTCACACCACAGCTTTGCAAAATCCCTAGTAGTACAGGCCCCTGAGGACTGCTCCTGCTTCCAGACCAGAGCTGGGTGAGAGTTGCACTTGCATTGGCAGAACTTGCCAGCCAGAGGCAGGCCTTGCAGTTCATCCCAGAGCTTGAGCCTCAGGCTCTACATCCAGTTAAATTATGAGTCTAGACATCCTCTGGGGATCTTCCCTGACATATTTTGTTCCTTGCTCCTCTCTCATTTACCATATACTGTTGAAACCATAAGGTCATATGAAACCATATGGTATTGAAACCATATGGGCATATGAAACAGGATTCTGGTTTATAAACTGTTTTGAAAATACAAGGAGGAAAAATCCTGCTCTGTTTTTTCCCTTCCATTTTGCACACTGCTCCTGAGTTGCAACCAATTTCTAGCCACGAATGCTAGATGCTCCCAGAACCCTATCAGGAGATGAGGTTGCCCATGAGCCCTTCATCTTCTTCTAGGAAACAAGAAGTGTCTGTTGACTGCAGGTTTCCATTACAGCTTATAACCCCTGTGGAAAGGATYCCAAGAAGAAGTTGGGAGCAACTTCCAACGTTCTTAGCAAGGAAAAGCCACTCCTGAAGCTCCCAGCACTTCTGATCTGATAAGATCCCATGTACTCCCTGCAATCCTCAACCCCCAACTAGACCTAAGAGACCCTACATATTTTCTCCTCAGTAATGATAATCTTACTACGCCAATTGCAATACATTTCAGAGGAACTCCTGCAAGACATTTCTGTCAGTGCATTCCTCTGAATGGAAATAGCTTTAGTAAAAGTGGGTGGGAAACCATTTGTCTTGGACTGTACACATTCGGCAACATTACGCTCTGCAGTCAATGCCACAAAACACTGGATTCAATAGAAGCAACAGGGGAGGGGGCAGCAGGGTAGGAAAGAAAACAGGTGACATTTACTTTATGTTTTCTCTAAAACACAGCCATTAAAAAACAGGGCTATTAAACTCTACAGATAAACAGCATTATGAAATATCAGTAACAGTTGGGTCTTTAAAACAGGAGGGATGTGAACTGACCTCCTGGGAAACATTACTGGCAATACTTCTGCTCATTTTGCGGTTCAGTGAATCTCAGGGAAACCTTTGAAGTTCCCTAACTTTCTTCCAGCCTTACGCTGTCCCTTTGAGTTTCATGAAGTTCCACATGCCAGCTACCACCCTGCAGTGCTGGAAGAAGGCCCTGAGGAGACTACCAACAGCATCTCCTAACGGCCTGGAGGATAAATGATGTGAGGTAATAGGGGGTCTGTCTCGATAAATCGGAACTGGGCTAAAAGCAAAATGTGCTTAAAACTAGGTCCTTGGGCAGATTTGAGAGAGACTTCCCTAACTCCAGCGAATGATCCCTGGGCACTCAAAGGAAGGGTTTGGAAGGAAGGGAGGTCAAATTCTTGGAAGGAGGATTAACATGCTCAGCTATTTGCTGGGTCAAGTAACCATTTACGTAGTATTTACGTGAGAGGCTCTTCTTCCTGTTAGACAGTTACTTCAGCACAGCTTCAGATCTGGCCTCACTGAGAAAAAGCCAAAATGGATATTCACATAACAGGTTTGAGGATTGCTCTCTGAAGGCCAAAAATCTGGCATGCTTCRTTATAACTGCAGCAAATTTGCCCTGAAGGTTTATTAGGTGATTCATATAGGTAATCATTAAAAATAAAACTTCAATAAGATACCAAAGATATTAATTTCCAATGACTATGTACGTATTTCTTTCAAAAAATGTTTGATAAAAACCTGGTAGCAAAGATGTTTCATTCAAGAAAAAYCATTATGATAAATAAAATACAAGAGCAGATGTTAAATGATCTATGATACAAAGGAAGACCCTAACAGTTTTCTGTTTAAAAATTAAAGYCATACTCTCCACTTTCTAGACTATCACCATGGAATTTACTTTGACCAATTCAGCAAAAGGACTTTAGCAAAAATAGTAACAGCTAATGACAGGGAGCTGCCATATGACTGGAAGTAAAACCTGGAAGATCATGCTTCCTAAGTGTTAATCAAAGACTGCCAGAGCACACTCTGAAACAGAGCTGCCATCTGCCATATTCAAAGACAACAGCAAGAACAGCTCAATCTAGGTGCTTTGAAAAGATTTTTTTTTCCTCTACAAGTAGAGAAGACACAGCAACTAAATGAAACATGCTGAAATRCCAAAGACCTGGCACGGTAACAAATATGAAGCTGCCTGGAGCGCAACAGAACATGACCTCTGGGCTTTGTCTCCAGTCCAACTTCGAGGAAGTTACAGGACAAAACACATGTATATGGTGAGTGCAGTGTCTATACAGCACCTCTGAGGATTCCTGATTCCCTGTTTCATAAATCTTAGGGAGTCCAGCATTGTAATATTGATTTCTCACTGCTGTTATAATTTTGAGCTGCCGCATGTCTCCTTTCTACCAAATTCCAATCATAAGCATGTTTCACTGCAGCCACTCCATGGACTTTTGTGAGMGGTTGAAGGTAAATGAGAAAGCAGGTGAAAAAATCAGGCGCAAAAGTCTTTGTAGCAAAACAAACAACGCTTTCTATGATAAACAGCCTCTTGCAGAGACAGTGAACAACGTTTAACCAAAAGATGCAGGATCAGACAGAATATAATTTAAAAATCATTCTTTGACAATTGTTCTGATACTACTGCAATATGAATAATTGTTAAAATATCATCCTGCTAAATAACACCTTTGATACTGAGGAATAACTCAGCATATGAAGATACTTGCTATTTCTATTCTCCATTTACCTATTATTTTCTCTTTGCATTGCTTTGGGTCGTAGAATTGACACTGACCACTGAAGAGTAGCAGAATAGGAGAACAGCTGAACTGCCAAGCCTTTCTTGAAGATGCTATGTATCTTATGCAGATCAGCACTCAAGCCTAACTCATTCCTTGCAATCTTCTGCATTTTAAGAAAATAGCTATAGCTCTCCTTTTGCACTTTGCTTAGACTTCTGGTTCTGCACATCTAGGATGCAGCTAAAAACAGGCTGCAAAATTTTACTGGGATGCTGTTATGTGCCTAAACRGGTTGAGGCCATGTAAATGCAAGACCATATCAAAAGAATGAAAGAATCAAAAGAATTAAGATATTAGATTTGGTTCAGTCAGACAGAAATAGRACTATATTCTGCCCTTACTTGTCAGTTTACTAAAATCAATGGCTACTAAGATAGAGCTAAAGCGTAACACATTCCGTGTACACTCCTTATCACAAAGTCATTTGTATATCTGACTGGATAAAGGACTATGTGCCCAAAAGCTTGTCCATCTTTCTGACTCTATTAGTGATCTAATGAGAGATATTACCCTATTTGGACACCTTGCTTCACTCATCTGTGCCCCCCTTTAAGCACACTCCTTATTCGCTTGAGCAGAACAAGATGCTTAATGGTAAAAGGCAGCAGCCACTCCAAACTTGGAGATTCAGTTACATTGAARTATTTTAAACTTTTTTTTTGGTGCTGTTTCTGAGTTTAGTTCTAGCTGGAGGAGAAATAAAGAATGGATATGGATCAGAAGCATATTCATACATGGAGAAAGCCCACAGACATCCTGCGCTCAGATAAAAACCCAGCTCTGTGAGGTCTTGCTGCTGCCCAACCAGTGAAAGGAGAGAAGCAGCAGAGGACAATGAGCATCACGAAG
Organism: Rhea americana; assembly: GCF_003343005.1. Lineage (NCBI taxonomy): Eukaryota > Metazoa > Chordata > Aves > Rheiformes > Rheidae > Rhea > Rhea americana. The sequence continues at coordinate 2,005,223 of NW_028186701.1, forward strand.
TTCTATTATGGTTGAGCAGTTCAGAGGAGGAAAGCTCAGACAGGTCTGTAGAATCAGCACTGAAAAATCATATACTGAGTGCCCTGTTCTGCTCCTTGCATTTATCTGGTTGTGCTTCATCACAGAGAATTTGGAGTGAGCTTCAGGCTTCTACGAGAACATGAATCTATTACCTGGCCAGTCAGTCCAAGCTGGCCAGTCAGGCCAGTCTATACACAGCACATGCCTTCTTTTGGCTTACAGAGGTATGAGAAAGTCTGCGGGAAGGGAATTGGGATTACTATGGAGGTGGGGAAGGGGAGGGAACAATAGGGATTACCGGAACAAAGGCAATCCGGCTCAGGCAGCTCTGCTGCTCAGGAAAGAATTTATTTTTTTCTGGCTTCCCAAGGAAAATGTACTTACATAGTCACACAGTATGGCCTTGCTCTCCTCTTATTAGAACATTTCGACACAGTAGCCAATTTCAATTCAAAATTGACAGGTGGAGAAATCTCCATTTGACAGTTTTGGCTGCCAAGTGTTATTCAGTTGTTCTAAACAGGTGGGAAGTAGCAGTAAGGGTCCACTTCCATTTCAGGCAGCACTTAACACAAAGCTTAACTCTGAACCCATAGGGACAGTTGTGTGTTTGCTTCACTGGTGCAAATGGAGCATGCTGTGACGCTCAGGTCATGGCGCGGAAGTAGGGCCAAGGCAAGAGAGCTAACTGAACCAGCCACATCAGCAYGTAGATCTCTCTGTACGTGCAGAAACACATACCTTCTCCCAACTACAACATCTGTGTGAGCAACTAACTTCAGCTCCACTGTTCTGTTTKCAGAACCTGTACACAGTTTCCAGCCAAATGGAAAAATAACACCACCTAGAAATATTCAGAGCTAGTATATTTGTAAGACAACACACAACAAAAATTATTCAAGAATCTCCCACAGAAGATGTCAGTGAGGGATAAAGAAACTGCACATCAGGATTCTCATTCCTCTTCTGTATTCATATTTCATTGCCTTTAAAATTAATTTAAAATTAAAAATTCCCAGTCATGCCACAAAGGAGTTTCTGCTGTGTATTGTGACTGGGAAGCTAAAATGTATGAAGAGAACAAGACCCACTCAAGTGTATGTCTCTGAGTACCAAACAGATATTTGAAACTGCTTTTTATCAGTTATTTGTTTTATTAGTCATGAAGCCATCTGCAGCTCATCAGTTCACCTAAGACTGGTCAGGGCAGAAAGCCCCTTTTTGCTGTTGTTGTTTTTGTTGATTCTAACCTGCAACCTGCCTCTCCAAAGGACATGATACGAAACACGCTACTCGCTAACAGCTGTCCCCCGGTCCCCCAGTTGCTCCATGACTGTTTGACGTTAATGTGATTAAGGGCTGTAGGATGTTGCTCGTTACTACCCTCATAAAAACGTTCTCAGGCACAGACAGTAAAAATTGATGAGTTGACAACCAACCCAGCATACTTATGCTCATTTTGTTCAGTTGCTGCAATTTCCATGGGTCTTTTTACATTTAAACGCCCTTCAATAGCAGGAAATCCTGTTGAGTAAACTATCTGAGAAACATATAGTGGAGGAATATTGAAGGACAATCAGTGCGAATTTTTGCAAGTCAAGATCTAAGTCACCCTTCCCCTCCTTGGTCYCCCCACCTTTCCTACACACACTGCAACACATCGACTCTGTGCCCCTTAGGTGAGGCAGGATTCCTGAGCATATACCTCCACCCGCTTTGTGAGAAGTTATCCCTTGACATGGGACATGGCAAAGAAGGTAAGTACTGAATCACTGCAGCCACCACAGGAAATTTACTTTTAATATTCCGATGATGGCGTATTACAGTTTTTTGTAGCTGTTTATCTCAGAGTTGCACCTACAAATGCCAAGCTGCAGGCGAGGACCTCATCTCCACCATTAACTCTAAGCAGGAATGTAATTATTAGCCAAACATAACATAGCTAATCATGGGACTGGAAATTGCAACTATGACTTGGACTCTCCAAAGTGCACTAAGACCATGCTTTCACACTTTCCTCTGAGATCATGAAGACGATAACATTTTTTCTAATCACTTCTCTCAAGAACTACAAATTGAAGGAAAATGAACTCTTCCATGTCTTGCAGTAAAGCTACCAGAATTAGCAGCACTGTAACATCGTATTTAACCATTAAAGGTTTGGGTACAAGACAAATATACAAGGCAGATTGTACGTTTGCAGCCAAAATAACAGATGACATTATGCAGAAACCATGTTCAACATGATACATACTATCTCAGCGTGCTGACTAATGAGACGGAATGAATTAAAGWAAAAACAACAGTAACCCTTCATCAATGTAAGTGCCCAGCACTTCGTAGCACAAAAGCTATTATGGCCGCTTTCTCAAGAACATCAGCATTCCCATAGCCTCTAGACGGTATCTGCCAAGGGGCATTTCTATGACTGGAGATGGAATTTTTTCAGGCTCCATAAAACATATTCCAACTCAGGTATGGCTTTTCATGCAGACTTTGCTCAGGAGTTTGTTATATTTTGCTGAAAGGCTTCTTGCACGCTCCAGTAAGTAACAGCCTACCATCTTCTCCTAATAYGCCGAAGTTGCAATTTCAGGTAGGACATGGACAAATTAATTATGCTACTGACTAAAACATTATTCTGTCCTAAGGAAAATTACACTGAGCAAGGGATCAGAACATATAACGACACTTCTGTCACAAAATCTTCCAGATGCCTTTACACAAATCTAATCCTGAAGAACTAATGCAAAATGCTAAGTGTAAATTAGAAATTCCAGTAGCTAAAATGATATTCTATCATTTCTCAGGTATTCTGTAGCTAAACTATGTTTAGATGGAATGGTCTTTTGCTAATGGTACCTCCTAACTGCAGTTACCATGTCAATACAAATAATCATCATTTTATATTTATACTATTAATATAAACAATGAAGTATGAGCTTATGCTTGAATTATCAGAACAGCAACTTAAGACAATCTATTTGCAGCAAATCATGAGCAGAAGCATGTCTTACCAATCCCAAGTTAGACACCTTGTCGTGTGTCACTGATGGTAAAATAAGATTTAAGAGTAGAGAAGTTTCACAACCTATCGTTTGACTCCTCCAGCTACATGGTGCTCACTCTATACACAGAATGGCAGTAATGAGAGCTCTCATGGAATTAATTTCCCTGTCAGTTAAGGATTGTCTCTCACTCCAGAGCAAGAGGGACTTACGATTTTGTTGCATAATCATCGTATTTTTAATCTGATACAAATTAAAGACCAAGGTTTGTCAATGAAGGATATATGACCTCAGCTAGCACAGTTGGCATATGTAATATTTGATTCAGATTATTTCTATACCATCTTTCACAACTGGCAGTTTGCGGATGAGATTCACGTGCCTTCCGAATGCCTCTGCTAGAATGACTGAGAGGGAAAACAGTGAGGAAATGCCCTCCACTGCCTGATGACTCAGCTCACTGCAGGGAGGAACTAAGGCAGCTTATAATTCCCACTCAGTCTGCCTGTTAACTCAGAAGGACAAGACTCCTCTGGTTTACAGTAGGACAACACTTTGCAAGGTCTTCTCTACCTCCTTGAGGGTTTTAAAAGCATACTTTAAGAAAGAAGTATTAAAAATAAAAAAAGGAAAGATACTGAAACACTGCTCCGTGGGAGTGGGTATTTCCTGTAGCATGAAGTACACTCAGTCCCAGTTTCTAAATAAATTCTTCTGTATGGTTTTATGAGTGTGAGGGTATTTCTGAGATGGAGAGGAATATGCTTTCTATCTAAGTTTATACTTCAACCTGCTTTTTCCCAGTGGATTGCTTCCCTCTCATCAATATCTATTCTGCAATCAGACACTGTGTAATACTATTGGACAAGAATGAATTTCACTAGCCCTCTTTTTCAATTAGCAGCTGATACACTAAAACACTCTAGTTTTAACAATGCTTGGCCTTTGCTATGTTGCAACTTTTTCTTTAAAAACGCCCCTTTTCTACAATTTATACCTGCACCTGCTACCTCCTGTGAGTGATAACTTTTCTTCATTACCACGCAAACAAATTTAGGCATTAATCCCAAAGGAAAGACCATAAAATTGGTTYTGGCCTGCCTTTAAATTTTCTTGCTATTTACCTCAGCTAAATCCATGAACCAATCTCCAGCTCTGCAGCTTTGCTTCCTGAACTCATGTATTAATGATATGTCAAAATCTAAAGCTCCCTGAAGAAAAGAGGTTGCCATGGGATACTGAGCGCTTAGGAGCAAAGCGTAGAAAGACGTATCCTGCTAAGAAAGGCTCCAAAGACCTTGCTGTGTCAGCCAGTATTGCTTTTTATCTCTTCAGATGAAACAAAATCACTGCTCTGGGAGGCGCTGGGCATCTGTCAAGCCTGATTGCTCTACGACACTGGCCGTTCCAGCAGGACTATAGGATCCCATTAGTGCAAAAGCAACTCCCTCGGATCCTTGGAAATTCCGACTTCATTGCCCAGCATCAGGGACACTGTTCTGCAGGGTATGCAGACAAGTCATTTTGTCTTCAATGGTACCTGTCTGAAATCATCCTCTTCCCCTCTAGCTTTTTAAACGGTCCAAGCTCATATACAAAGAAGTGTCATGTGCCACATTTAACTGATGCTTATGAGGGAAGAGAGGAAATAGCTAGCCAGATGGATACCACTGCCTCCGTGGTAAGGCTAACTTTTGCAACAGACGATAGAAAAACAGAGATGAAGACTAGAAAACATGACTGTGGAAGGACGATTTCCAGGAAACAGCATTTCTTTCTTCGARAAAATGCCTGCCTGGTGAAATACAGAAGTCTGAATAGCCTGAAGGGCTAACAAGACAGAAGGCATATGTGACAAGTTCCCTGTGTGCATCAAAGATCCTGGTCATCGCTGTACTTAGAAGCATTTATATATTCCCACAGTGCAGTAGTCACACTAAAATCTTTGAAGTTTTGCTTTTTCTGAGCATAAATTGCTGCCACAGAGCTCTAGTGTGTCCACAGAAGTAGCTTCTGACAGTCTTCAGCAACAGACAGATTTACAGAAATTCAGCTCTGCCTGCAAATATTTCACAAAATAGAAGAAAGGCTAAATCTAAGCAAAAATTAACACATTTGTTCCATCCCTGTAGCAAACTTAATCTTTGTAAGTGTACCTGTAATTGCTAACACCGTTTACAGTAATTTCTTTGTTTCAAGAGAGCTACCTAAGAACAACAGTCTTCAAGCCATAAAACCAAGTATGCACTTACATCTCTCATATATACACCTAATCAATTTATTTCGAGGGAATCATCACAAAATTTTGCCCTCCAGATTAACAACGATGTCCAGCTGAAATATAGGTGATGTTGATTATTTTCAGTCATAGCTACCTAAACAYTCTAAACACTAAAGTGAGCAGCTCTGACCGTTGTCTTTTGCAGTACAGATAGATGGTGAGGCAAAGTGACACTCAGGGAACAACACATCCACCAAGAGTGTGCAAGCATACTGTGTCTGCCTCAACAGGCAGAGCCTGGTGAARGTGAGAGAAGTTCTCCTGTTGATGGTCTTAATGGTTTCCAGTTGAAAGACCATGTTGGATGCTGTCAAAGGGAGCTACTCTGTATCACGAGCATCCGATGCTAAAAAGATAACAAGAAACCCAATATGCATTTTAACTATACAGAAAAGACTTTATGGGAGAACTAGGAAAATGATATTATTTATCYGAGGTACAAGTAAGATCCCACTGACTATATCAGTGAGATGACATCTAAATTACTGTGTTCCTTTCTGTGAAAGGTGTGTATTATACAAAACACAGAGACCTTACAGGGGCTTCAGAAAAGAGAAGAACAAATTACTGAAGAACAGCACATTCTGATTTATAGGTAAAGGTCAAAAGATTAAAGCCTGGTTAAATTAAGGCTATGGTGAAAGGGCATATGGTAATTATCTTAAAGTATTGGGATGTCACGAGGAATAAAAAGGAAGAGAAATTACTTTTGCTCAGGGGACTAGAATTAGTAGTAACTGAATGATCATAAAAAAGGGCAAATTTTGGCTAAATATCAGATAAGGGAACACTTTCCAACAGTGCATTTTACAGACCTGTACAAGTTTCCCTAAGAAAATGCTGAAAGTCACACCTCTTAATGTAAACATACATGCTAACTTGTCAAGTTACCCATGCAGGTAAAAGAGAAAATACACTTTAAGAGAGCTGTCTGCTTTAGTTTCCTCCTATGAACTCAGAAGACTAATTACAAATTAAGAAACAAAAACTGTCTTGGATTCAGAACAACAAATGAGAGCAGATTCAACAGAAATATGAGCTAAAAATTACAGATCTTGTTTAAATATTTCCTCCTACCAACGAGCTTTGAATCTCTWTATAAAATAAAAGAGAATAAGACAAAGCTGCAAAGTCGCCTTCAGTGGAGCATTTCTCCCTGAACAGTATTTTTATTTTAGTTCAACAGTATCTTAAGTATAAGAAATCTCTTAGAAACTACAGAATCTTTCAAAGTAGACCTTTTGTTTTGAAGGCTACCACAATGATTTTATAGCTGGTGTATTTCTTATGTATTAAGAAGTCCGCATCATTTTTTGACGGTATTATCATTAATCTAATGCCTGTTTCCATCTCAAAGGGCTGCCAGGGTGGGATTTATTTCCCCTAATCGCAGGCACCTCTCTCGTTGAAGCCTACCTCTTCTCGTTGAAGCAGAGGACTGGACTCTGTTGTAGACAACAGAGATGAAACATCAATGCAGTGGAGAAGAACTACCTAGATAGCTGTTCATTTACCCAAATGCAGCCATCTTCTGCCACAAGCAACCCTTTCAAATGGAGACCCACTCTTGGAAACATAAATCTCACTCTTTAAGTCCTCGCTACCACGGAGACCAGTGTTAACATTATTTTGACCTAACCTGTGTTAAACAACTGGAAGTTCAAGCAGCTGCAGTTTTATTTCCAGGGCTATAGGGCTGCAGTGAGCTTCCTCATAGGGAGGATTTTCAGGCTTGACTTCCCACGGATGTGGGGAACTCATTGCTCCATATTTTATTTACATTGAAATAAATAACCCATGATGACTGTTAAGTCTCTTTAAGACCTCAGCTTTAAATGCTCGATTTAACCTTGTCAAAGTCAACTTGGTACCTCAAGTCAAGGATGACCTCAAATTACCTACAAAAAGTTAAAACTACCTTACTCTTGCCTCCACTATGGTATTACAGCAACACAGCTGTCATCCCAACTTATTTACCTCAGTGTAAAGACATCCCTTTTTTGCAGGGAAGACGCGGCCTAAGGCTGCTGCTTCTGCTCTCTCTGTGTGTTGGAGCATGGGTATCTTTTGGACTTTCTGAAGTCAGCAGGGTCCTCTGGGTATTACCATGTTCCTTTTAGAAAGGACCTACTGTTCTGGAGACCAAGACCATTTCTCAGGCTATTTTGAAACTGTTCCTTCAAATTGTTTATTGGCCTAACCTTCAATTTTAGGATATCAGGGAAAAAAAGTGATTAAAGACCAATTTTCCCCAGCAGAGTCACTATTTTTATTCAATTTTTATGCCCTTTGGGGCTATTTATTGCCCTCGTTGTTCCTTTAGATGGTTGCTAGGGAGGAGGAGACTAAAACTCTGTGCAGCACAGCTCATCCTAGGGTGTAATTTTTCTGATATTTAAAATAATATATGCTAGATAATAGATAAAAATTACCATGTTGAGCTTAAAAGAAGATATTATTATACCATATTCACTTTTATTTATTTATTTATTTATTGCTCATCAAAAAAAAGTCTCCTATGGGATATATGGAAAGAGGACAGATCTGGCAAGCACAAACAGATTTCCTCTCTGAAAAGTATAAGCCCCACGACAACAGACAGAAGGACAGAGCCTTCTGATTCCCTATACAGGATGAAGACAAAGTTTCTCTCTAGATAGGTCTAACTTACATTAATCATGATATTGCATAATCTGAAGCATATGCTGTCCTGCGTTATTTGGCGCATTCTAGATAATTCCATGAAAAATTTCTTAATACAGCTTTATTAGTAAAATACTGCTCAAAAATGGGCAGATARTAACTCCTCACATGCTGGTCAGCTATACTGGGCCACGAGAAACCCAGGGGCTCTCCTAGAAAAAAGAAATTGAGTCAACTCTGTTTTGTTTGGGGCCCCTAGCGATATCCAGAGACTCTAAATCCTTGTTGGGGGGGGGGGGGGGGGGGTGATGCTTGCATATGGGACCAGCAGTGAGGAAGCCAACTCTCTGCAGACCACATGGGGCATCCTCAGCCAGCCGAGCTGACCCTGTGAAACCGAAACCAGGGGCCGTACCTGGTCCAAGCCATATGAGCGCTGTTGAATCAGAGTAGGTGTCCAGAGCAGAATGAGTAATTCATCCCCACTGGAGCCTGCCTGGAGTAGAGGGAGGAAAGTCAAGTGGGAGAGAACTGGCTCATGTGGAAGAGTCAGACAACTAAAACTAGGAATGGCTGTGCCATGGCTAATACACCGCTCTACTTGCATTATTTTTCCTTTTAAGTAAAAAAAGAGACAACACAGGTTATCAAGTACGAAGAAGAAACCTCTTCAAGCAGACTGACAGATTTCTAAAGCTCCTAAAATCTRGAAATGAATAAAGTTTTCTGAAGGAGCTTGGACAGAATATTTACATTACTTTAGAAACAATATCTGAAACTGGGTAGCTGATTCTTGCTGCTGACATCTGTCAGGAAGAATTCAGAGGGGAATTTCTCTGCTGAATTATAAGGAAAACATGCCTATGGCCACAGCCTCTTCTTATTTCCTCAGGCTCGGTTTCTACAGATGACTGACTTTGGGAACAAGCCTGTGCCCTGCTCACGTGGTTTAAACACRGTCCCACAAGGAGCAGTGCTTTGGGACGAGCAAGGCTCTACTCCCAGCTTCACCAAACTGGTTCCTGTGAGCCCTGGAGCATCCTGCTTCAGCTGCGCGCTTCACTGTCTCATTGTCTCAATGAGGAGAATAATTATCATGCATTTTACTGGAAAATATTAAAATARAAGTATTACTGCATCTGCCTCATTCTAATGTTACATGGATAAGTATCACACAGAAGTATCCATTAATATTTACAGTGAACAAATGCTTGCCAAATCTAAGTGTTTGGCCATCTCCCCTGACCTTCAGATCTTTCCCTCCTGAGATTATAACACACTTCTGGTGCACCAGCAGAACTTRTAAAAGTTGAGCATTAGCTGCTGAACTCAGTGATTTTTTAAAATTATGTCTAACCAGCACAACTCAAAGGAACTCTGCAAAACTCAGTTCTGGATTTCACGATTCTGCCTGTCACGGTTACATTAGTCCGTGGCTGTTACACAGGACACACTCTCATCATCCAGAATTCACATGCTCTACTGATCCAGTCACTRGTGGAACTGGTAAACACTGGGGCTTCCAGAAAAGCTGCTTTTCCAATAGTGTTTATTCACCACTATCTATCGAGAGCAATGCACTAACAACCTCAGTAGTATAAGCTAATTTTAATACAAGTTTACGATAGCCAGTGGTAATGGATGWGAGAGACTCATGCTTTCCTCCTGGATCCTGTAAAATCTGTGACTCCTGAAGAGAAGTAGTTCTAGAGATTATAAAGTGTAYTGTTTACTATAGCAGTTCAAATATGTGGTTGGACTCAAAACCAAAGACACAGAGATCATAAATTTGTCAGCCATAGGACCTGACACTGATATACATGCTTTTCTCCTGACTGTCAGGTTCTGGAGAACTTTTGTTTATGAAATGTTCATTCATTTATGAGAAGAAAAAGTCTCCAGCCTAAATTTTCCAGCCTTCTAGCTGCTGTTGTGCTTACATGCTACGCTGATGACATGTGCTGATATAAAGCCTGATAAATAGTGTAATGGCAATAAAAAACATTTCAGCCTCAATACATACTAYAGAACAGAATGTGATTCCCTGGAAATGGCTTCAGTTTTGTAAGCATAAATATTGGAAACTGGAAAAAATACATGGAGAACCTGAGGAAAGTAAGCAGAATGATCACATGGAAGTTGACAGAAAAGCTGACATAACTGACTGCACTGCTCAAAGAGAGAAGTTAGCTATGGTGAGCAAGCTCCGGGTGTCAATGTTTCTGAGACAATCTTAGCTGCCTTATTGGAGTCAGAGTACGGAAAAGACAGAACTCACAAAATAGAAGGGAAAAAAGGTACAGAGAGAATCCACTTGGAAAGTGAAGATATAAATTAAAACAAAGGTGTTGCAGAAGACAGATGACCTGAGCTGACATTTTAGGGAATTAAACAAAATTCAAAAATGGAAGTAGAAAATCAAACGGATGATCTAAAAATATGGTTTAAAAAGAGTTTTTGGAGGCAAGAAAAGGAAATACAGAAGGTAAACTTTTACTAGACTTGAAGATCAGYTATCAAGGGAAATATGAAAATATTAACTTTTATGTAGATGGTCAGGACTGCAGAAAATTCCAAAGGAACATGGGGGCAATCAAGGGCAATCTTAAACATCACTGCRAAAATGAAAGAGAAGACTTTTCTCAGGATATGGGAATATAGTGCTATAAGACCTAAGGTAAGGATTCTTGGGGTCAGGTATAGACACTGCATCAACTACACTATATTATGATCACCAATTCAGTGGTCTGATGTTATCTCAACTGGAATGTAAATAAAATGATTGTGCATCATCCCAACCAGTACGCCTATATATTACTGTCACTGCCTGTAGAAAGACTTACTCAAATATTGCCACTACAGTGTTTTCAAAGGGAAGGAACCATTTTAAAAAATATACACTGCACAGCCCTTGGCTACTCGCAGTAGTTTCATTCACAGAAATGGCACGCGGCTGTGTTTTTGGAGTCTAAGGCACAGGATAACCTCTGATGTCAGCTTCATTCAGTTAAGAACGAGGGTTTCTATATTGAATACTTCAAATGCCAGGATACCATACTGGAGTCCTCTCATATTCCAAAACATTTACTTCCCTTCTCTTCACTTTTTGGCAAATCCATTCCAATTTGGAGGACACGAATACCAATTCTCTTAACACACTTGATTTCAATTTAGAGGCAAATAAAGCCATATAAAAATGCTAATCTAAAATTAGTTAAAGCCAAGAAAACCAGCAGCTTTCTTTGAAGGAAAAACTGATTAATTTAGAAATCTTATGAGCTAGATATTTACCATAGTTCTGTTCAATCTTGATTTAACTATTCCAATCAATACAGCTTCAAAGTATGGCCCTCATGAGATATTAACGTTGATTCTTCAGCATATTGGCTCAGCTAAAATACTAAGTTGAGTAGCACAGTATCTAAACAGAATCAGGCTCATTTTTCTCAGATAGGTATGTTGAAACTTTCAGAGGAAAGAAGCAAGTCATAGCATGAAAAATGCAGAAACTTACCATAATTAACACAACATGAGCAAACTTGACCCTGTTTTACTATAAAGGAAGACTATAGTCAATCATAACTACTTTTTTTCTCAATCTGTGAGCCTCACACTAATCTAAACAGCAGAATGGATCTCTTAAAATATCAGATCCAGAATTATCTATCTAGTCTTCTTCTTCATTTCAGTGTATTTTTCTTCTTTTTCATTTTGACTGGAAGAGCATGTTCACATGCACATGTACACTGTTGTTCACATCAAGTGGCCTTACCTTTATAGGAAACAACTCAAATAACAAAGTATTATTAAAGTTTCTAATATAAAGAAACTTATAGACAGAAAGAGAAGGCTAAATAGATAAAGACAGAAAACCACAGAAATCTAATTATGAGTTGAGGTTCATGTATGAAAGCAATTACAAACCTCAGCTATGGGAAGCAATTTTAATGACAGAAATAAAAGTCATTTCTTCTCCTCTCTGGGCCCTGGCCCTTAATTTCCCCTTTTACAAGATGGATGAGATCCTAGCTGGTGTCTCTGCAGGCTGCAGATGGAAAATGGGCCAGAATTAAGAAGTTCAGATCTGTATCTGATGCTGGATCTATTTAACCTCAAATTATACAAGGAATGTTTGGATACAAAAGAAATTACAGCTCATTACAGTTGTTTTTTCTTCCTTCATAATCTAAAGCCAGATACCAGACTCAGGGGATATTCATAGTTCAGAGTCTCAGGCTCATCTCAGTATTGCAAGCATAACTGAGCTCAGGTAAAGTCTCCATTAGAGGAATTTATTATCCTCACCAACTAATGATGTCACTGACCACAATGCAAATACATGGACAATGCAGATAATGCTTTAACTCCTGTGTGAATTCCACTGAGCTGGGAAGAAACACTTACCAACAGAGATTTCCACATCACCAAGTGACAAATTGTAGCACTCTACAGAGTTGTGTACAGCTATTCCAACACAGAAGCAAGAGAGATAAGGCCAATTACAAAGAAAAATTACTGAAGAAAATCAGAAGCTAGTCTATATTTATGATTACAGTCACAGGTGTCTATTTTATTTACCAGAAAAAAGAACTAAAAATATGTAAATTCATTGCAATTTCTCAATACAGCAAAAAATAGGTGAAGAAAGTTAATCATTTTTAATTGTAATTTTCTTATATTCATTTTTCAATTACATGCTGCATGAGAAAGCATCTTTGGGAATGCCAGAAAAGCCAAAAAAGAAATTAATTGGCTGAATAAGACTCTACAACAAGATAAACAGAAAAGAAAATGAAATACTTCTAAAATTAATTTAGACATAGGGCAAAATCATTATGAAATTACCTTATAAAAGGTAATCCAAAGTGTTAAGACTCACTTTTCAATCCAGTTGCTGTATAATGTGTTCCATTTACATGCAAAACCTATCTTCACTATATAAGCTGTCCACAGCTGGAAGAGTTTCAATTTTCCAATTATAGCTAACAGACATTTTAGTGTAAGCCAAGAGAAAAAATATATATAATACAAAAGCATTTGATGGCAAGATGAGCTGTGAAGGTAGTGTGTAATCAATAGCATGCAAGTTTCAGATAAGGAGGAGCAACTCTTGCTTCARACGAGTTAAAAATCATTGCAGACAGAACTAGAAGGCCAGATCCTGGTGGCTGCAGGTATACTCCAGGTGTATGTGCATATCACATGGGTATGCAAAAGAAGGTATGAAATAACCTGAGAATCATTTCCCACTCAGCTGAGAAGCTGCTGCCTTGCTGCTGCTGTTCTTCTTTGCTTGKGAGAGATCCAGAAAAACAGCTCTGCTTGTACCTCACTCTTCCTAGAAGGACTCGAGCCAGCCTGAGTCATCATGGCAGAACATGGATCTAACACTGCTATTTACAGCACAAAGCTTGCACAGTGCCAAGGCCCCGTACAGGCTGTATTGAAGCATCCATGTTCATGACTGCAGGTGTGTTTCAGGATGCACTGTACACTTCTGGTACCCAGATATATTCTTAGCTGCATCTTGACATCTTGATAGCATGCTAGAAGAAGACTTAAGTGTACTGCTTGCCACCTTCCACCGTGGTTTCCTTTGGAAGAAAACCAGGGCATGAATGTTTGGGAAGTAGAAGTCTTCTCCAAAAGTGGGTCAGAGAACTGGAAGTCCGTGTATCAGCCGCTTCCAGCTAAGGCAAGATATCATCAATTAGCTGGTTAAAAGGATCTTGTTTCTTTGAGAAATGCTATCTAATCCTCATGCAATTTCTAATGGCACAATTAACCTCTATGTTAGAGACAGATACAGCAAGCCTTAAAAAAATGCTGATTCTTCTACTGCATTGTCCTCTTGAGCTTGCATGGAGCATTCTTGTAGCTGGTCTTCTGGCAGCCCAGGAATGTACTGCTATTCTGCTTGTAATCTCTGTCACTCTTGAACTATGCTGAGAGTAGAAAAGTAAAGATATAACCTCGCATTTAGCTACTTAGTAGAAATAAAATACAGTATTTCTCTGAAATTGGGCAACATGGGATAAACATTTCCTTTCTAAGTGGCTCTATCGGGGGAAAGCTTGGCAAGATCTGCCACTGCAGTGGAAGGAAAGAATCTCAACYGGAAGAGTCTCAAACAGCAGAGGCCTGCTTTCACATCACCTATTCTGGCATTCAGAATAATAATGGAAGACAGTCCATTCTTCAGCCACTTACTTGGCTGCCCTCTCCACAGGCAGGAAATCTGTCTAGCTCAATGTCTTCAATGAAAAGGCAGGAAAAACTCCAGTTTCTGTGCTGTGAATGACCAGACCTTTCCTCTTCTGAATTAGACAGAGTGCTCAGAAAGGTGTAAAAAAGAATTCAAGAAGGACCAGTGCCCATCTCTTTCTCCTGTACAATGAGGTGCACAGCCCATCCTTTTCTTCTGTCTAGTGAGCCTCTCTTTCTTCCAAGAACTGACCTATCTGAACCAGTTTTGAGGCCAGGACCAGCGTAAGTAACTACAGGAGAAATACTTAAYAGCATAACTTTAAGGAAAAAAAATGAAGAGTTCACTAGGGTCTAACAGGCAAAACAAGTCACCGGGGCATGACTGTGTGCTCATTTTACAAATTTTAAATGTGTCTAGTTAGAGAGGCTGGCAGCGAATTCCACCTATGAAACATAGACTATCAGAGTCTTTTTGGAGGAGTGCATTTCAAACTGCACAAAGACAGAAAATCAGGGAAGTATTCAACTGTATATTTAAATATGTAATGCCTCTTAATTTGCACTAACAACAYAGATGTTATCTCAGCTCTTATACAGTATTACAAGGGTCCTTTAACTAGTTTTCAAAGAGCCCTAATCAGCTAGTCAGGAGAAGTCAGGCCATCTTAACTGCTTTGTGCAGCCACGGTGGCCCTGGCTAATGCTCTGACTCCAGCCAYTGGCATTTGGACACTCTCTTGCTCTATCCATCCCTGTCTCCCACTGAAGCCCCAGAAATGCATCCTGTCCCAAGAGCACAGGACCAAACAGAGGAGCAGAGCAGCCCACCTGCCTCTATCCATGATAGCCCTTTCCACGGTGCACCCTCTGCGAGATGCTGGACTGCCTGCTCAGCAYGGAGGTAAAAGGCAAACACAGATCAAGCATACCAGCAAAACAAGTGACTGCTGGCTGCGTGTCCTGCAGGCCCAGCACAGCCTGGCAGCGGTGAACGGCACAGGGGTGCAGCAGTGGAAGGTTGCAGGCAGGTGAGGGTAAAGCTGCTGCTACCTGCAAGGAAAGGGGAAGGGGGCTCCTGGATGAGCCCTTGTGCTAAGGCTGAACCACTGTTTAAACTCTGCTAGCTGTGGTGGACTCCACAACGGGACAGAAATGTAGTGAGTAAGCTCAGATAATGCCATCTCAGTTTTTTAAAATGAGGTAAGTTAACAGAGCTAATTGTGTTCCCTACTGTCTTACAGAGGAAAAAAAAATCTAAGGAATATCTTTAAAACAGTTAATGAGAGAAAAGGAAGCTTTCAAAGCACATTTGTTTTACGTGCTCCCATTACTATGTGCAGACTTGAGTGCAGAATCTCTATAGAGGAAGAGACCACAGGGGAGGGAAGGATGAGGCCTACACCCAGAATAAAGCACTCACAACTGAGCTTATTTTGTTGTATTATGCATTTTAAATATTTTTCCTTTTTTTTTTTTTTTTTTTGAATTGAAAGTCCTCTTACTAGAAGTGACCATGTTA